>NC_082640.1:155872973-156176003 GCF_028023285.1 Balaenoptera ricei
TCCTTCCAACCATGCCTCTGTTTTTACATACTTACACATGTATTAACATGCATTTTTTTTTTTAAGAGCCCTCAGTCTGTGGAGTTTGAGTTTTAGTGGGGTGTGTTTGTTTGGTTTTTTTTGTATTTTTTATATGACATGTACAAGTTTTACAGACTTATACATGCATTCCTAAGCGATATAGGATATCATTTTATGTTTTAAATTGCATGTTATCTTCTGTAGCCTCCTTTTTTTGTTCAACATTGTTTTTGAAATTTAGCCATGTTGATACGTTTGTTTTACCTACAGTATAGCATTCCATTGTGTTAATATGCCAGAAGATTTGTAACCATTCTCTCATTAATGGACATACAGGTGACTTCAGTTTTTCATTGTTAGGAACACTGCAAGGAACATCCTTGTACATGTGTCCTGAATATGTATACAAGATTTCTCTGGCATATACACGTAGCAGTGGAGTTGGTGGATTATTAGAAGTGTACAACTTCAGCTTTCTGTATATTGCCAAGTAGCTCTCCAGAGTAGTTGTATGAGTTTTCACCACTAGTGATACATAAGGAAATTCTTAGTTCTCCACATGCTTTGCAACAGCTGGTATTGTTAGATATTAATTTCTGCCAATCTGATGGATATAAAATGGAATCTCCATGTGGCTTGAATTTTGTATTTTCCTTGACTGTCTTCTCCCAGTTTGCAGATTATTTTAACTTTCTCTGTGGCAGTGGTTCTCAAGGGTCGTTGGGGTCTTTTCAGGAGGCTGACAAGGTTGAAACTATTTTCATATTAATACTAAGATGCTATTTGCCTTTTTGCACTCATTCTTTTCACAGGTGTGTCGTGGAGTTCCAGAGGCTGCATGACATGTGTTGACACAATCACTCTGATGTTTATTATTGTTTTTATTTATTTTTAAAATTTTATTTATTTGTTTGTTTGTTTGTTTATGGCTGCGTTGGGTCTTCGTTGCTGCGTGCGGGCTTTTTCTAGTTGTGGTGAGCGGGGGCTACTCTTCGTTTTGGTGCGTGGGCTTCTCATTGCAGTGGTTTCTCTTGTTGTGGAGCACAGGCTCTAGGCGCACGGGCTTTAGTAGTTGTGGCACGCGGGCTCAGTAGTTGTGGCTTGCGGGCTCTAGAGCGCAGGCTCAGTAGTTGTGGCGTGCAGGCTTAGTTGCTCTGCGGCATGTGTGATCTTCCCGGACCCGGGCTCGAACCCGTGTCCCCTGCATTGGCAGATGGATTCTTAACCACTGCACCACCAGGGAAGCCCTATTATTATTTTTAAATGAATTTATAAATAGTAAAAATTAGCTTTATTTTCAACTGTGGTATGTATTGATAGCTATAACACACAGACAACTTTGGGGGCCCTCAGTAATTTTCGATAGTGTAAGGGGGACTTGCGAACAAGGGGTCTGAGAACCACTGCTACTTTATTCATATATTTTTTTCTTCCTGGAATATGTTTTCTTTTTTTAAATTAATTTTTATTAGAGTATAGTTGATTTACAACGTTGTGTTAGTTTCAGACGTACAGCAAAGTGAATCAGTTATACATATACACATACCCACTCTTTTTTAGATTCTATTCCCATATAGGTCATTACGGAGTATTGAGTAGAGTTCCCTGTGCTATACAGTAGGTCCTTATTAGTGATCTATTTTATATATAGTAGTGTGTATATGTGGAATATGTTTTCTTTGACTTGCTTAAGAAATTCTGTCCAAATTTCATCAAGATGGGCTCATATTTTCTTCTAGAAGTTTAGGAATGTACTTTTGTGGGTGCTGTCTGCCATTTCCCAGGCCTGTCAGCTGCTTAATTTTACACCTTCTCAAAACATTTGTATAGCCTGAATAGAACGTTTTCCACATCTACCTTTATAGTAGAATTCTATTTGGCGGGGGACGGGGGGGGGGTGGTTTGGGGGTGGGGTGGGAAGGGATGGAAGGATAGGCAGGGATTTAGTCACTTTTTCCAGACCCCTTTGTTCAAGATAGTCACCAAGCGTTTTGCAGAATACAGCAGTCTCTCCTTGAGATGCTGTACATGCTCATTTTGGATCCTTGTGTTCACCATTAGTTCATTGCCAACTTGCTGTCCAGAGGACCAGAATTCACTAGTGACAGGGATTCTGGAAGCGCGTCCCCTCTCTAAAGCCCCGGACATTTGAGTTCCTGTTAGAGAAGCACTAGCTTTCTTCTTCCTGGTTGTGTCTGGGCTGGGCTGGGCTGGGTGGGTGAGGGCAGTGGGTGGGCACGCAGCCACCAGGTTGACTACAGTGAGGGGTATAGTGGTGGCCCCCTCCAAGAAAAAAATAACGCTACTGACAGCCCAGGCCTCATCACCTCTCACCAGACTCTTACTGATTTCTCTGTCTCCAGTGTATTCCCCACCTCCCTCCCCTCAAATCTGTCTTCCACCTTGCTGCCAGAATAACTTAAAATCTCAGACTTAGCATGATACTTCTCTCCTTAAAACAGACGAAAACAAATTCAGGTCTTGCTATAATGCTGCTCTTAAGGTCTGTACTCCTTAGCAACGTAACCCTCGTCTGTGCTTTCTCTCTAGCCACTTCCCTAGCCTGTGCTCCGTCCTGGAACATCACCAGGCTTTTTATCATTCCCAAAACACACCATCGCATGTGCCCCCAGTGCCTCACTTACGCTCTTCCCTCTGTCTCACATGTTGCTCCCCATCTGAGAGCTTGTTTGACTCTCAGTCCCCGCAAGACTCAAATATAAATTCTGAGAAGATGATCCCTTTTTCATCTTTGTCTCCCCACTAACTCAGCGTTTCCGATTAAAATGAAGACTTGGAGTTAATTTCTTTTAGTCTTTGTTTCACTTGTGGCTTCGTTAGGGGACAACTGCTACATCTCCATCCCTTCCCCACAAGTTCCTTCCCTATAAATTCTGTTTACCAGATTGACTCCTGTTGTTATTTTGCATCCCAGTTCTTTAGTAGCTGCAAGAGACGGGGATTTCTTTTTTGTGGTTAAGGAGCTGATGTAGACGTCCTAATAAATTTTCTTCCAGCATATCTTGCCTGCAGGAAGGGAATGCGCTGAACAGATGAATGAAAGCACCTAGTCCCTCGCTTTCACTACCACCAATTTAGTTATTGCTCATTTTGAAAAATAATAAATTGACATTTATTTTAAATTGATTGGCATATTTTAAAAGTGATGCACGAGTTGTATGTGTGCATTAATGCTGCCAGCGGAAAGGCCCTGCTCAGGGAAGGAATTCTGGATGGTGCGGTTTTTCCCATTTAGCCCCACCCAGCCTCCTGCCTCCCCTTCAGCAGCTTAAAAAATAAAATTTCACAAACCCTCGAAATCTGTTAGAGATGCAGATTAGGTAGATTAACTTTTATTTTCTGAAAGAGCTTTGTAGCAGGAATCCACGTGGGTACGGAGAAAGGGGGCTACTGCTGGAAAGTCTGCAGGCCTGCGTGCCTGCTGTAAGAGGTTGGGGTGTGTACCTGAGAAGGGATTCAAGTCCGAGACTGTAAGCTTGCAGGAGCCTTCTTCACATCGTTATTGTGTCTGAAAGAGTTGACTTTCTTTGGCAACTTGTTTATGGCCCTTTCGTTGGTTCTTGAGAATGGTCACTAGGTAGGTGGGGAAAGTAAGACAGCAGAAGGGGAAGAGTTGTTCCTTGGCTCGTGTTGCTGATGAGGGCAAAGCTAGGATTTGACGTGTTTCACACTGCCTTCTGGTCCATGTAAACAGTCCAGGTGGACATGAATTCTCAAGTTCAGGGAGAAGGGGCGTATGCCAAAGAAGTGAGGTCTGAACACACAGATGCTGGTTACTAGGTATGGAAACATTAGCTCTTTATATGGATATGGACCTGAGAGGTTTCCTTTGTGGGTGATGCTTTTCTTTCTTCTTATTTGAAGAGTACTGCTAATGTTGCTGTACTGTTTGATTAGTAGTGGTTATAAAGATGAAATATGAGAAGTTAGTTAAGCCTTGAAGATCAAGCACAATGATAGGGATTTTCTCCTTCTACTCCAGTTTGCTCATGCCCCCTCCCCTGAAACGCAGACATTCTGCAATATGTGAGAAAACAATCCTTATAATCAAACCTAATGTATGAATTACAAAACCCACCCCCCCCATTAAAAAAAAAGTGTGGTTATTTTTTAAAAATATGTATTTATTTTATTTATTTTTGGCTGCAGTGGGTCTTCGTTGCCGCACGTGGGCTTTCTCTAGCTGCGGTGAGCGGGGGCTACTCTTCGTTGCGGTGCGCAGGCTTTTCATTGCGGTGGCTTCTCTTGTTGTGGAGCACGGGCTCTAGGCGTGCGGGCTTCAGTAGTTGTGGCACTTGGGCTGAGTAGTTGTGGCTCACGGGCCTAGTCGCTCCGCGGCATGCGGGAGCTTCCCGGACCAGGGCTCGAATCCGTGTCCCCCGCATTGGCAGGCTGATTCTTAACCACTGCGCCACCAGGGAAGTCCAAGAGTGTGGTTACTGCAAAAGGATTTTACCATCCACCAGAGGAGTCACTGTGCAGTTGTTTTGCACCATACGGCTTGCGGGATCTTAGTTCCCCCACCAGGAATTGAACCTGAGCCCTGGCAGTGAAAGCACCGAGTCCTAACCACTGGAACACCAGAGAATTCCCTATGCCGTTGTTTTTAAGTAGAAGTGTTCCTGGTGTGTGTGAAATACTGCATTAGCACCCAACTTCATAGGGTCACGTCTGTTGCTTAAGGTGTGTAAGAGGAAGAGAAGATGGTGGAGCTCCCAGTGGCACCTTGGGCAGTGTGAAATGAGGCGTTAGGTTGGGCCTCCAACTCTGAAAACTGCTGTGTTCTACATCTGGCCATAAGGATTTGCCTCCTTTTTCCCCGTGCGGCTTGTCTCCCCTGTTCCCGCACAGCAAGCTTCTTTGCCAAGGACGAGGAGCCTGGATGTCAAATCCTTTCTCTCTGCCCTGGCAAGGGAAGCTGTTCTATTTGTTTTCCAAGAAGCCTTCTGCACTTGGGGAATTTTTTCTTTTCTCTTATGGGAAATTGCTTCATCATTTCCCAAAAATATACTGCACCTCTTGTTTAAACAGGGTGCCCTTGAATAGCTTTGGAGTCTGAAGCGGGGTGGGGGCATTGTGAAATCCTTTGTTTGACGCTTTGATGCAAGCTGGAATGCTGGCTGTCTGCAGGCAGAAGTCTCCGAGTCTGCCAGGACTGGGTCCAGGAGTGGGGTGTGGGGAGGAGAGGCTCCCTGAGAAGCAAGAGCTGGGGACTTTTTAAGCATTTAATCAGTCCACGTTGTAAGAGGTATCAGCCCTTCTGCACACAAGCTCCATCAGGTATTTGTTCAGTTGCCTTCAGTGTGCCCAGGCTGGTGAAGGTGGGTTCTCTGTTCTTTTGAGCTGCTCACGGTACCCTGGAGAGGCAAGACCAACTCCCACGTAGCAATGGCGAACAAAATGGTGTGTAACTGTGGGCTAGATTGTGTAGTCTTGGGTACTTTAGTTCAGAGGAAGGAAATTCCTGTAGAAGAAAGCACTAAGACCAGGCCTTGCACTATGGGAGGGGTTTGAGTTGATGGAGGGAAATGAAGGATATTGAGAGGAGGGGAAGAAGGAGCTGAGAAGAGCCTGAAGGCCCATCTGAGGCCATGAGTGTGGGTGAATAAGGCCAGTACGGGTAGCCTAGTGGGACTTGACGTTGGAGAAATGGGACAGACCAAATTGTGGAGAGCCTGGCGTATCCAGGAGAAACACAGACTTATAGAGAGAAATTGGCAGACTTTCAAAGATTCTGAGAAGAGAGCATCATTAGGAAAAATGTGGTTTGGGGGAATGTTAGCTGATCAGGGTGAGTTAGAATATGCCTCCAGGTGGGCAGTAGGAGAACCCCAGCTCCATCCACAGTTCTTGGAAGGAAGTTGTACTTGGGTCCTGGGAGGGAGGGGTGGCCTGGTAGAAGGCTTCTGTCTTGAGTGAGCACGGCCCCACAGTGCCTGTGGCCTCTGGCCCCCTGCAGCTCCCCCTGGCAGGGCACAGCAACTCAGGCCATGAGGTTAGTGCTGGCTGAGTAGGACCAGCCATTAGGTGCCAGCTCGAGTTGAGCTTTGACCAGGCCCACCGTGGAGGTGTGATGTGCCCTGCTGGGCCCAGTGGAGCCAGGCACAAGGTGCAGTGAGCTCCATCCCTCCAGCTGGGCATTTTAGGATGTGATTGACCAGGGATGATTGCTCAGATCCAGGTGACACAAGTCACCTCATGCCTAATCAGGAGTGAAAGAGTGCTGTTTCCAAAATCCTTGCCAGTGCTGAGTACTATTACCATCCCCTGTGCCTTGCACCCCCTTAACAACTTTAAATAAGGAATTTGGGTAACTTTGCATTATAAATAATATCAAAGAGTATCAGTCAGAAAGTGCTCTTTTTTAAAAAAAATTTATTTTATTTACTTATTTTTGACTGCGCTGGGTCTTCATTGCTGCACGCGGGCTTTCTCTAGTTGCGTCGAGCGGGGGCTACTCTTCGATGGCGGTGTGCGGGCTTCTCGTTGCGGTGGCTTCTCTTGTTGTGGAGCACGGGCTCTAGGTGCGCAGGCTTCAGTAGTTGTGGCGCATGGGCTTAGTTGCTCCACAGCATGTGGGATCTTCCCGGACCAGGGCTTGAACCTGTGTCCCTCACATTGGCGGGCGGATTCTTAACCACTGCGCCGCCAGGGAAGCCCAGAAAGTGCTCTTCTAATAGACTGTCTAGTAGCTGCTCTTCGAGAAAAGTGGAAATTGAGAAAATAAATTTTTGCTGAGAGAGATTGTATCAGTGGGGACAAACAAGCATAAACATGTTTTGCATATCACAAGATCTATTAATTTCCAGTAGAAAGAGGGAAATGTAAATGATTGCCAAGGGAGGTACTGCCCAATTCGCCTGAGTCAGAAAAGGAATCACAGTTTCCGTACCAGCTGCTGGGCCTGGGCCTGGCCTGCCACTCCCAGCTGACCCACCCCAAGCTCCCCAGCACGGACCCACAACATGGCCAGGGCTGATGTCAAGTTTGCAGCCCTGAGAAGTGAGCAGTTCCTCTTTGGGGATCATCCCAGCCTGTCACCAGGCCAGGGTGTAGGCCAGGCAGAGGCTCCGCTGCCAGCCTTGGCTCTCTCCACTGAGGGCTTTGGGGCCCTGGTGCAGGAGAGGTGCCGGGGCTTAGCCTAGAGCCTTGAAGCTTCAGCTTTTACCTCATGTAAAAGACCAGTGCTTTCTTCCCCTTTTTGTGAAAACTAAGGCCCCAGATACTCTGTTTGGATTGCTGGTAGATAAACTGCTAAGTAATTCTGAGTCATCACTTTGTTACAGTTGAGTTAACAGGGTGGTCCGGTAAAGCAAGGTTTGACTTTAGTGGCCCGGCCCACATTTGCAGAAGGCCCAGCTGTCTTTGAGTTTGTGTTTTCTCTGTCCCTGTGAGAGGTGAGGCTAGCTGGGAAAATTGAGGGGATTGTTGGGGAGAAAGGAGAAGGCCCAGAGTTCAGAATCAGTTGCTCTGCAACTTCTATGCTGTCTTGGGGTGTATGGTTTCATTCGGTTTTGTACAAGGGCTGCGAGTACAAATGGCCTAGCCCCAAAGGAGTGCCCACCCATTTGTGTGGAGTCTTTGAAGCCCGTGGATTCTGTCTCTCGTAGGCCAAGTTGCTCCTGGCAGTGGGGAAGGAACTATTGTTCTGCTAACGTTATTTCACTGCAAGGTCTGGCTGGAGGCATCTGCAAAGACTCAGGATCCCTGATTGCGCGTGTGCCATCAACAAGGCAGAGCGGCCAGGGAAACCCAGGATGAGCTGTCATCAGAGTAACAGGCCTGTGGCAGGTGCTGACTAGCTTGACTTCCCTTGGTGCTGTGCAAACCTCTGCACCCTGGCTGCAGTCCCGGCTTCTTTGTGAAGTGCAAGTGTGTGTGTTGCTGAGTGCTCGTGATCCTTGGACACATTCCTCATTTGTATCTGGGCCTACCTAAGAATGCATTTTCTCCAGGTTCACCAGAATGGTTCCGGGCCTCTGGGGCTGGGGAAGCGAGGGGCGAGGGGTCCAAACTGGATTCCTCGTGAGGTAGTTCTGAAGCAGTGCTGAGCAGTCAGCTTTTGAACATTTGTCTTAGGAACAGCCTGTGCTTCGGCGCATTGTAAATCGACACTCCGCTCACCGTTGGGTGATGAGTTTGGGCTTCGGTGCAGCAGCTGAGAAGGAACGTCTTGGCGGCGGGTCTGCGGTGAGGCTGCCGGCCTGCGGCACGCTCTGAGCAGCCTCGCTGCCTCCGCCTGCGCAGCCGTGTACGCCGTAGCAGTAACTTGAATTTCTGGACGCTTATGCTCTAAGGGTGGTTGACAATGGGAAAACGACATCGCTGATGGTAGTTAGAAGAAGGGTAGGACTTTTAAAGTTGATACAATAGAGGAAGAGATTTGGAAACTCAGTGAGCATGCCAGAAGTAGGGAATCATTAGTGTCGGTTGAACGCTTGCTGACTCTTAAGTCAACAGCCCTGTTATGAAGAGGAAAAAACACAGTTAAAGAATAATGTAAAAAAATGCGCAAATTATGTTGTCCAAGAGTGTAAAAGGCAGAGTATAATTAGGCATTTTACCATCTTGTTTGGCTTTCTGAGAACACAACTTCCTTATAATATGTAAACCTATTATTTGACTTTGGTGGGGGGGGGGTCTTTTCAGGGAAATGGGGGGGACTATCTAAAACCAGGTTCTGCTGTGACCAAGAATTGTGCAAAAACAAAACCCTTTTTTTAAATTAAAAAATATATATGTATTTATTTAATTAATTAATTTATTTATTTTGGCTGCACTGGGTCTTAGTTGTGGCACGCAGAATCTTTAGTTGAGGCACGCACGCGGGATCTAGTTTCCTGACCAGGGATTGAACCCAGGCCCCCTGCATTGGGAGTGTGGAGTCTTAGCCACTGGACCACCAGGGAAATCCCACAGAACCCTTTCTGTAAATGTGCACAGCCCTTCTGGGACTGAGTGTGCCCTTTGGAACGCAGTCCGTATTGATCTACTCTCTTGATGTATCAAGGCCTTTCCCCTTGCATCGTACTCATTTATATGCTAATTTCTGTCATCTTTTTTTCTATTTAGATACTTTTAACCTATGATTTTTAAGCTGTCAGATGGGCTTTATTTATTTAAAAGTGTAGGCTGCTCAAGCATTGCTAGCCTTCTCTAACTGGGAAAGACCCACGTTTGGGGAGGTAAGAGAAAACCAACCACCAAAAATAAACCAGCTCCTAGACTGTGAACTTTTTTATATTCTCCAGTCTCAGTCCCTGACTTTGTGGGTATAGAGTTTTATTATGTGTGTGCTTTAAACAGCTAAGTTTTTAAGAAAAACTAACCGACCTCCTACACCAAGGTACCATTATAATGGAAAGAGAAAAATCTCTTTAATTGTAGCAGTGCTGCGGGCTTCTCCCATGCCTGGCTGGCTGCGGCATGGAGTTGATAAGCATACAGTGTCTTTCATACTTGCCATTACAACATGTTAATTACGAGAATTCAGCTGTGGCACCAGCTGGGGGTGTCTGGCTTTGTGGCAGATTGCAATTAGATGCTTTATTTTCTATTTTCTTTTTCCCCTTTCAACTTTGGTGGAATGCCTTTGAGTAAGGGGCTTTTAGTCTCAGCAGTATAAATACTTTAATGTGCCTAATTATGTAATCATACACTTACACTCCTCTGTGTATACACACATCATTTTATGGATTTTTGTCCCCCTTTCCAGTACATGGAACATCTAGCCCGCTTTTTGGTTGGTATGGTGGAGTCAGACTCCTCCGTGCATTGGGCAGGAAGAAGAGGGCCGGAGGCAGTTAGGGGTTTTCCTCTGATTATGATCTGTCCCTCTGCTCCCTCTCCCCTTGACCCTCTCACTGATGAGTCCTTTATCTCTCAAATAATTAGCATCTCAGTAGTTTCCTAGCAAAGTCAAGGTAATTTAAATGAAATTGGACTTTATAATACTATATCTTTCCATTAATTTGCAAGTGCAGTCTTTCAAAGTGTGTAGTGTTATTTTTCCCAGTCCTCTGCTCCAGGCAGGCATAGGGCAGGAGCCTGGACACGAGAGTTCATGCGTGCAGGCACAATGCAACCCATTGATTTCTGGCATTCAGCTTGTGCAGAGAGGTCCTGTGACCCCAGCTGTTAGACCAGGACCTGGGAGCAGCTGCTTTCTGAGATCCAGTCCTTCAGGGATAGGCCATCTGCTGCCATGCGAGAGAACCCTGGGAAAGAAATTGACCGGGAGATGTCTTTGTACTCCTTTTCTCTGCTCTAGTCCCTCCAGTTTTTTCTGGCCCCCTTCACCTCGGCAAACTTAAGAAGCACGATGCATCTGCACTGGGAAACTCACGTGGTTTCCCCTTCTGTTCTTCTCCTGTGCCCACTCCACCGCACCAGCACAGCCAGCTCCATTGAAAAATAGTTGCCAGGGTAGGCAGGGAGGTTGAGATGGCTGGCTTCTTCAGCTGGATTAGTACCGTAGAGCAGGCTTTCTTTTTATTAGTAGTAACATGACTTTGCATTTTGGGACTGGAAAGGTCCTTAAAATCTCATTTTATGGAAGAGGAACCCAAGATTTTTTCATTCCTTAGCTATGTCGTCAGGGCCCTCCCTGTTCTGGCGCCAGCCTGATTGTCTCAGTTTCCAGCTATCTCCTGCTAAACCTGCTGCTTTACACAGACACAGACACACACACACACACACACACACCCGCCTCTTCTTGCTCCTCTGCTTTTGCTGCTCATGCCCTTATCTTCCCCCTTGCGTGTTCTTCCCGCTTCCTTTAGCCCACTTACAATCCCATAGTCACAGTCTTTTATCCCGTGGTCACAATCCTGTTTCCCCCTAGAATTGGAGTTCTGTTATCATTTCTTTCTTCCTTTCTGATCTCCTCCTCATTGGATTAATCTTTCTTTAGAACCTCATATTGTAGTCCATAGTGATTTCTAACATGTGTCTATTGTGATTATTTATTATAAGCTCCCAGAGGGTAGGGCCTATATCTTTGCCATCTTCCCAACCCTTCTTCTCCCATTGCCTGCTACAGTGCTTTGGTGCTTACTAAAAACTTGTTGAAAGAATGGATGGATACATGTAATCCCTACGTGAACTCTGGAGGATAAACAGCGTAGATGTTACTATTATTATAAGGTACTTGGGGCTCCTCATCTATCTCCCCAAAGAGTCTGAAGTCTCCTCAGGGACAGAACTGTGAATTATTTGCTCTTGAATTTCTAGCACCAACCTGGCACATTGGTAGGTGCTCATAGATATTTATTTGTTACATTGAGGAAGGCATTCCTATTAGGAGAGTGAAATCCAGAGAGAATAAGAATCAGTGCCTGCAAATGTTTTTTACCTCTCTTCTGGGTGAAAGTCATTCTTTGGAATACAAAAGATTATCTACCGAGGCACAGAATGGGTGAGGCTGCAACAGGCAACATCTGACCAGGAATCTCGATCGGTCAGTCAAAAGTGGCTTGCCAGGGTCAGGGGTCCAAAGACCAAGAGAGGCCAGGGGAGGTAACAGGAGCGTGGGCCTCAGTGTGACAAATAAAAGCATGGTTGAGACTCCATCCCCAAAGCTTCCGTAATCTGTTTTGGGATCGCTCTGTTTAATGATCAAGGAGTCTTGACAGTATGTCAGAGTCAGGCTAGTAAATACTCAGGCTAAAATCAAAGGGGAGGCCAGTCCCAGACGTGTGAGAAAGCACCTTGGGGGCCAGGGGCCCTGCTTTGGACCTGACAGCGGGTTTGAGTGGATTCACAGGAGGTGAGAGGCTCTCCTGTCTTCCTTGCTGCCTGGGGGGAGGAAAGGGATCTGCTAGGAGTACTCTGGCTCCATCTGGTCCAGAAATTTAGAAAGATCCACAAGTTGAAAGTAGGGAAGAACAAAATAACCTCTGGGCGGATTTGACTCCTCACCGCCTTTGATCAGCTAATGATAGCGCAGGCTGATAAGTTCCCCTTCTAGGAGATGCAGAGGAAACCAAGAAGGCCTGACAAGCTCCTTTTCCTGTGGTGGTTATGTGAGACAGGGTGGTTTAAACAGATGAAGTGTTTAAATAAGAGAATCCCATCCCCCACAGGACGGAGGAGACTCTCCAGATGAGTGGACTTTGTAACTTTTGACTCTGTCTTCCCATGGTCCGTTTGTCACAGTGTTCCTTATACTTGTTGGTTCAGAGGTGATAAAGATAAGACCCCTTCCCCATGCCACCCACCCCCCCCTCCAAAAAAACAGCTTTTCCCTTTTATATTTCCTTTAGTCTTGTGGTAGGGTCAGCCTGACACAAGCCCCTACAGAATATACAGGGCTCACTTCGTGGCCTGCCTTAGACTCGTAGTCTGTTATTTGCACCTTGTCTGTCACAGGGAAACCCAGTCACATCTGTTTTTTCAGGAAAGATTACTCAGGCCTTTACCCCTCAATTACTGGTGAGTGTTTTTCAAAGAAGTGTGGTGCTTGCTGGTTTTAGGCCATCCCCCTAGCTGATTTCTGCCACCTCAGCTGATTTCTGCCCCCGTCTGTGGGTAGAGTTTATTGATTGTTTCCTTTCATTCTTTGCAGTTGTGTGGGCCTCGGTAAGTAGCAGTGGCTTGTTGAGCACCCGGCATAAGCAAGACGCTGCCTGACTCACTGTTTGGAGGTACACGGCAGAGGCTGTTTATTTTGGGCTTTGGCAGAGCTGCCCCAGTGATCCTATGTATTCTGGGCAGCTGGCAGAAGGGCAGCCCTCTACCTACTGTAGCTCGCGTCCCTGTTCTGCGTTTAGTGGCAAGCTTCCTTTCACATATCCCTCTTGGAAGGCTTGTGTTCCCAGCTGAAAATGCCCCCATACCCTCTCCCACTTGCAGCTTTGGGATCTGTGCTCCTTAAATAGCTCCATTGTTTGTAATGCTCAGAGCTTAGTGAAGGACACTGTCTTACCTTCCCCCCACCACTTCTCTGGAAAAATGGGGCCCCACTTGAGATAGGAGCTGAGTCCTCTGGGCACAAGCAAACTCACCAGTCCACATTCTTCTCCAAACAGGAATTACTATAACATTTGTCAGATGGACCCCACCCCCATGCTATACTTTTGTAGGTCTTGGGGTAAGTTTTTCTGGTGGCATCTGTAGACAGGGAGCTTCCCTGTAATGGGGAGAAAGGCAAGCCAGAGTTTGAATCCAGACTCTACTGCTGGGTGGCTGTGTAACCTCAGGCCACTACTAAATTGTTCAGAGCCTCACTTTCCTTCCTCATAGGACGGGAGAATTTAATTAGGATGGCAACTTTAAAGTGCCTAGTGTAGCGCCTGGTGATAAATGTTAATTCTCTTAGTCCCTTCTACCCTGTTGGACAACAGAGATCTCTACATTTATTTTAAGTTTAAATTTGTGTTTCTTGAAGGCCTACTGTGTGTGCCTGGCACCAGACTTGGCATAAAGCATTTCCATTAGATGGCAGAATTGGAAATGAAACCACAGCTCTGAGCTTTGTACCCAAGAGTCCAACCCTGTTGTAAACTCCAAGCCCGACTCCTAAGTTAATTATCACTCGCTCATCAATTATCCTTCTGAGGTTGGACAGTGCCTTAAGCAGCTGACTGGGGCCTTCCTCCAGAGGACCAGCCTGCGTCCTCCTGGAGGTGAGGAATTCTGAGGGCGAGAGCTGACTCATGTGCAACTTCCTTAGATGATAGGATGACGGAGATGAGACCAGGAAGTAGCAATTGCTGATGAGGAAAAAAATAAACATCTGTTTTCTCTTAACCCTTTAACCCTTTAACTACCACTGTCAAGGGACCACAGTATCATTTGTTAATGCCTGTGGAATGGCCTGGCTCCCTAACTCTGCCTGTGTCCCAACATCCTGGGGTCGGGGGCGGCAGACAATTGTGGGCGCTGCTCTGTAGGTCACTGCATTGGGTGGGGGGCTTTAGATGCTGTACAGCCCAGGCCTGGAGCAGCAGGAGAAGGAGAGTGGTCCTCCTGCCTGCCCGTTTTATAGCAGTCATACAGTGTAGGGGTGGGGTCGGGGGTGCAGTCCCAGCTGACAGCATGTCCCCCAGGTCCCTGAGCTGTGAGAACGAGAGGGGGTGAAGGGGTACCAGGCCATATGGAGGCCGTTTGTCCGCCAAGAGCAGCCCGGTCTCTGCTGAGAAGTGGGGAAGGGGCTGGCATATTACTGAGCTGGAGGAGGAGGGAGCAAAGCAAGCCCCTCCAAGGTATTCATCCTTCTCTGCTCTCTTGCCTGTCCTCTCTCCAGATATCCAGAAATTTCTGAAGCAGCCCTTTTTCTTTTCTTTGCCAGAGTCTTTGCCCTACCCCATTCCAAAAACCAGAGGTAAGAATTTAGTTTACAATGTGAAAATAAATGTAAAGAATTTATCAGTGCCTACTGTGTGCCAGGCATGATGCAAGACAGTTTCAGGTACACAGTTTCATCTGTCCCCTCAAACGCTTTACGGAGGTGGGTATTGGCGGTCAAGGAGTAAGGCTCAGAAGAGTTCAGGCAGTTGCAGGGTTGCAGGGCAGGCCCCGAGGTCAAACCCAGATTCATCCATCAGACCGTGCTCTGACTCTCTGCGGGCCTGACCCTGGGTGGCTGGGAGAATATCTTCACCGGTAGATGCCAGCTTACAGAACATGAGATGTACTATGCAGAGGGAGTCTCTCTGCTGGGAGACTGTGCAGCTCAGGTTGGGACTTGAACCCATGTGCCAGGACTCGATCCCAGCCTAAACTGAGATTGGGACTTGAACCCAAGGTCTTTTAATGGAGATCACACACCTGGTTTCAGGACTTAATGAAGCTCAGGTTCTTGATGTCTCATTGCAGAAAGAATTCAGTGGGAGACAAAGTGATAAGTAAGAAGTGGATTTATTTAGAGAGAAACACACTCCGCAGACAGAGAGTGGGCCATCTCAGAAGGCGAGAGGCTCTGGAAATATGGGGTGGTTAGTTTTTATGGGCGGGGTAATTTCGTAAGCTAATGAGTGGGAGGATTATTCCAACTATTTCTGGGGGAAGGGGCGGGGATTTCCAGGAATTGGGCCACCGCCCACTTTTTGACCTATTATGGTTGGCCTCAAAACTGTCATGGCGCTAGTGGGTGTACCATTTAGCTAATGCATTACAATGAGCGTATAATGAGGCTCAAGGTCCACTGGAAGTGGAATCTTCCTCCGTTGTGGATCTGGTTAGTTCTAACCAGTTTTGTCTTGTCCTGTGGCTGTGTCATTCTTTTAAAGGTTGTGCCCTACCCCCTTCCCTCCTGTTTCAGCTGTTACCTGCTCCTGACTCATCTCAACTCGGAAACCACGTGACCCTTTGCATTTAAAAACAAGGTAGTGCCTTGAAATGTGGGCAAAATATTCCAAGTCAAGTCAGTTTTCTACTAAGCGTCTACTCTCTGCCAGATTCTGTGCCGAGTTCTGGGAATACAAGAATCAGAACAGGAAACAGAACAAATGCTTGCCCTACAGCTTGGGTAGGTGGGTGGGTTAATGGAGAGGTAGGGGAAGGACTGACCTGTGAGAAAATAATTGCAGAGACAACAATACAGTGATGTTTATAGAGAGGTGTGAAGACGTTAGGGGAAAACAGAGGAGGAGTAATAAAGCTGCTGTTTATTGAACACTTGGAGTGTGACAGGCCCTTTACCAGGTACTTTACCTGCATGATTGTGATGAATCTGCACAGCACCCCTGTGAGGTACATACCTTTAGTGTCCCATCTTGCAAATGAGGGAACTGGCGCATAGGAAGATCTGCCTGAGCCCACGTGGTGGGAAACCGTCAGAGCGGTACACACCCCGGGTGCTCTCACTGTAGGCACAGGCTGGTAATCTCTACCCTGTGCTGCTTAGTTCTCTTTGGGACAGTGTCCTGGAGCAGGCGACCTTGGAACTGAGTCTTGAAAGATGGGCTGGGTTTCAGGTGACCCCGTTGTACTTTCAGGTCAGGGTTTCCAGGCAGAGGATTAGCACTTCTTCTTTCAGAACGACTAGGGACTTTGATGGCTACTTCCAGGTGGCAAGAGTTTTTATGTTCGGGGCAGGGTTCAGTAAAGAAAATGTTCTTCCTTCTTGTGCACTCTGACCTGCTGGCTGGCATGTCCCCTCTCCTGTGAGGTGGGGGGAGTGAGGGACTCAGGCCTAAAACAAGAGGGACAGGCTCTGAAGCCAGACCCATTTGTGAGCTGCCAGGCCCCCGGTGCAGGGCTTGGGCTGGGCCCCTCTCAGGATGGTGGCGCTGGGGGCCTGCGAGGAGCTGTGGGGACAGCCTAAGCCTCGGTGGCTTCTGCCACTGAGCCTACACCCCGGCTCCAGTGCCACACCCTGGGAAGGGCTTGAGCGCCACAGCTGGCCCTCCTCCCGGCATGTGGAAAGTTCTCATGAGAAAAGGGATCCTGGCTGGACAATGGGCTTCCTGTCTGACTGCTGGGAAGGTTTGTCTTAAAGGAGAGGAAGGTTGCAAATGGCATGAGAAATCCTCTCTTCCCTCTCGCTGCAGCCTGTTTTAGACTTTTGACTATTTGAGTGGGGCCAGGAAGGCAGAAAGCCAGGGGAAGCCATGGACAGAAGCAGCCCTTGGTTCCCTCTTGAGTTAACTGACCTCCGCCTGCCTGGTCCTCTGCCCTCACCACGCGCCCAAGGTAGGAATCTGCCCTGACGCCGGATGCAGGAGCCTCTGCACAGACAGGGTGCTTCTCCTGGGGCTTCTCACACCCTGTGCTCAGTCCAAAACCGTGGTGGCTGTAGGACTTTTATGAAGGAATCTCGGGAGGTGGTGAGGCTGGCCGTCCACCCAACTTAGACAGATTTGCCGATGGCAGACTTGGAGGCCATCTGGTTCAGTGCCTGCGTGGACTGAGTCCCAGAGAGACCAGTGTCCACAGGCAGCACCCAGATTTGTCTTCGTCACTGGGCTCCTCTCTCTGGGGCTCCCTTTCCAAGGTGCGGGTGTGGGAGGAGAAGCCGGGCTCAGCACCCTTGCCGCTGTCCAGGGAGCGCCGTGGAGTGGAAAGCCACCGCTCCTGGCTTCAAATCCTGACTCTGCCTCTGACCTGCTGGGTGACCTTGAGCAAGTTTCTTAACCTCTCTCACTCAATTTGCTTATCTGTATAATGTTATAATAATGTTTCTTACAGGGTTTCTGTGAAGTTTAAATGAGTTAAACATGTAAAGTGCTTAGACTGGTACTTGGCATATAGTAGAAGGTCAGTGACTAGGAGCTGTAATTACTGAGATTTCTCAAGGAGGCCTCAGAAGGAACCTTTAGACTGTGGTCAGATGTGATACCCCATCCCCCCCTTGCATTTGTCTGGAATGCCCAGTACCAACTTTCTGGGGAGGCTTTCTTGAGGAGAATCATCTCCCCTTTGAACTAGCAAGCTCACACCTTTCACAGAGTAGCGAGATGTTCCAAAGGCCCTAGGCCTAGTCCATCGGGGGATGAGCCGCAGAACGGAGCCTGGTGTCCTGCCCTCCTCTGCAGGCCCACCTTGGCTTCGTGGTCAGGCCTGCAGCTCAGGAGCCAGAGCGCCTGTTGAGTCATTTAGAGATGTGTGGCTTGGAGCAAATGACTCAACTCAGCTAAGCCTCATTGTTCTTATCTATAAAATGGAGAAAATGTAGTACCTGCTTCGTGTAAAGAGAGAGCTCAGAAGAGTGCCTGGTACACGTCATAACGCTGTTGGCAGTAATTATTATTTTCCTTGTCTTACGTGCAAAAAGAAGTCTGCACGTTTGAATGCCTTTTTTTTTTTTTTTTTTTTTTTTTTGCTGTTTTTGCCTTGCTTTTTCTCTGGCTCTCTCTGTTCCTAGCAAACCATCGAGGGCTCGAAGTAGAAATTGGACCTTCATATATCAAGAAAGGGCTTTGAGAGCAAGCACATAAACAGTGCTTTAAAACACAACCTGAAGGGACCCTCAGTGCTCCATGGTGTCTTTGTCTGCTGTTAGCCTCCCGTCTCACACTCGGTCGTGTGGTCTGAACCCTTCCCGCTGTTCTCAGATCCCTAACATCTTTGCCGTCCTGTACAATGGCCACTAGCCCCAGGTGGCTCTTGAGAACTTGAAATGCGATTAGTGTGGCTTGAGATGCGCTGTAAGTGCTGACTTACTGTGAAGAAAAGAATATAAAATATCGCATTAATAAATTTTTATATTGATTATGCGTTGAGCTATCAAAAATGTATTTTGCATATATTGGTTAAATAAAATACATTATTAAAATGAATTTCACCAGTTGTACATTTTTAACGTGGCTACTAAGAAAATTTAAAGTCACCTGTGTGGCCGCATCGTATTTCTGTTGGACAGTATTGTGCTAGGTGTGTGCTTTCCATCTATTCCTTCCTCCCCTTTCTCCCGTTTCTCTTTGCCTGGGCTCTCACCTTCCCCTGGTCGCCAGCGGTTCTCAGATGAACGGAAAAGATGTCCCTACCCAGAAGGTCACCCCAGGCCAATAGAAGAGCTCACCTTTGAACACTTCCTTCTTTCATTTACATCAGAGTTGGCTGTGCGCGTGTCCGTGTCCTGTAGACGGTAAACTTTCTGAGGGCATGGTCCTGTCTCCTTTACTTTTGTGGCCCTGCTAGAGCGTCTTGTGAGGAGAGGCTCGCTCTAACTGTTTGATGCAGTTACAGCCACACAGGGACACGTCTGATACCGCCTCAGCCGTGTCCCTGATGACCACAGCTGCCGTGTTGGTGTGCTGGGTTTGCGGAAACCACTTCCTTCTCCCCTGAATTCCCAGGGAAGCTTTTCTCTGGCCATCCTTTGAACACCTTCACTGAGCACCTATTTCTCTGTGCTCAGTTGTGTTCTAAATGCCACTGCACTGGTTTTGGTGTAAAACGACATTATTTCAAACCTGCCAGTGAACACTGACACAGTTTCTTAAGCCCTCAGGCACTGTGTATGGGAGTGTAGTGTTTTCTTGGTAAGTGACATCAGATGGACACCTCTTAGTGTTGAGTCTTTTTAATAACTGCACGAGGTGTTTACATGTCTGCTTCCGCTCCGCAAGCTGATCTTCACACTCCCTACGCCCCACACCTCGTTTTAAAGGGGCTCAAGTATTTGTTCAGTTTGTTAAGCTGAATACTTTGACCCCAGGGCCATTCCTGGAGCTTGTTTTGATTCCCTTGTTATGGAATCTTACAAGACTTTGTTTTGTCTTTAATTTGTCTCTTCCTCCTAAAAGTCTGGTCCCCAAAACGGCAAAAGCAAAACACATTTAGAAGTGCTGACTGTGGGTTCTTGTTGGTTTCTGCTAATGGTTTTAGGCTGTGGGGACTCTGGGGTAGAAGTATCAGCCAGATGGCTTTGCGTCTCCTCCGTCTGCACCCTCACCAGCTGGTCACATGGTCTCTCGCTCAATGACTGCCATGCTCCAGGCACGCTGCCGGGCCCCCTGGAGAATTACCTCGCTGCTTCCCGTGCTCACTGGAGGCCTAAGTGGGTGTAAGAGAGAACGGAAAGCGGAGAAGGAAGCTAAGGAGAGCTAATTGATTTTTTTCTGTAAAATTTCCATCTTCTGGCTTTCTCCTTCTTTTTTTAAAATTATGCAGCTTTGCCAAATCAGATGAGTTCATTGTCTTCTTGGGGCTAGGAACAGAGCTTGAAACTCCCCCTGCGGACCTGGGGTTGTCAGAGAGCAAGCAAGCCTGATGCACAGATGAAGTCAGCCTCTTGCCCAGAACAGGGGCTTCCGGAAGCCACTGAATGATTTGTTTGCTCTTCCTGATGTCCTTCCCGTTCCTGTGAACCCCAGGCGTCACCGAGACGGTCCTCTCCAACACCTGCTCTTTGCCATGGCTCTCCCACTCTGCTCTTTGATTGGGCAAGAGGGCCATATTTTTTCCTTATGTTCTTGGCGTCTTAAAACAATCTTGCCTTTTTCTGACTTTTCCTTCTAAGGCCTCCTTATTTCTTCCTCGGACCTGGGGCAGTCCCTTTGTGACGCTGAACCTAATGTACTCTAGTTTGTTTCCTTTGTATGATCCTCATAGACAAACATAAGAGAACTTTTGTCCAGTTTATTTCACCATGCAAGGGTTGCTCTACTGCTGACCTACTCTAAAAGCTCTCTCCACTTCTGTCCATCTTACATCAAATTCAGTTCCTCTTGTAATTCTGCCCATTGAATATAGTATAAACACCTCCTGTTGCAGCCAAGGCCCCTCTACAAGATGGTTTCATCACAATATTATTATTATTATTACTACTACTACTACTACTGTTATCGTTATATTTTATTTATTTATTTATTTATGCGGCCAAATTTTCTTATGCAACCAAGCTAACCTAGGCTACCTGATGCTCTCTGGGCTTAATCTACACTGTCCTACTTTGGTGCATTAGCTGCAAACCACCACCTCCTTTCCTGCTGAAATCAAGCCCCATTGGAAATGCCACTTCCTCCACGAGCCGTTCCCAGCCGTTCCCCACACAAGGTTGGTCTCTCCTGCTCTCAGCTCCCTCTCTTGTGACACTAATCCCTTTCTTTGATGTGTATTAGAATAAATCTGTGTGGAGTATCTTTGGAGAGAGGCACTGGGTTGACTAGGAAAGGAGAAGGGCTTACTTTCCATGTTCACCCTCTTACTTTTTGGATTTTTACCATGTATATATTTCCTATGATTATTTTTTCTATGAAGGTATTATTTGCATAACAAAGGACCCAGTCTATAAAACGTTAGGAGAAGATATTGGAGAGTATGTTTAGGAAAATGTCCTTACCCAAGACACAAAACCCAGAAGCCATGAAGAAAACAACTTTTAAAATATATGTGTCGGGACTTCCCTGGTGACGCAGTGGTTAAGACTCCGCGCTCCCAGTGCAGGGGGCCCGGGTTTGATCCCTGGTCAGGGAACTAGATCCCACATGCATGCCGCAACTAAGAGTTCGCATGCCACAACTAAGGAGCCAGCGAGCCGCAACTAAGGAGCCCACCTACCGCAACTAAGACCTGGTGCAACCAACCTAATTAATTAATTTTAAAATATATATGTGTGGACTTACTTGTCATACCCCTATTTGGCTACAAGTACCTGAAGTGCTTATCTTTCTATCCTTTTTCAGAGCACAGCACAATGCTCCCTACACAGTAATCAGTAAATATTAGTTGAATTGAAATACAATTGTAAGTCGCCTCTTTGTAGACCTCATTTTTGCACATATAAAATGGGTGCCAGGTGATGTCCAGGGCCCCTCTCAGAGATTCCGTGAAGATGTGGGCTTTATGGGCAGAAGTACCCAGCAGAGCAGGAATGGTTTTAGAATCAGCAGCCCTTCCCCTGGGACCGTCTTCCCCAGCACATTGGACCTGTAAGTGGGTCCTTCCTGTTTTCGGGAGCTGCCCCCCGGGTGTTCATCATTAATTACACTGAGGAAATGAACCAATTAGACACAACCCAAGGAGAGCCGGGAGAATCTGTGGCAGGCTTGTTGCCCTGAACAAAAGAGGGAAAGTGTAAGGGGTAAAGCAGTTTGCTGAGGTTCCTTTGGAAATCCAGCTGGCCAGCTCTTTGAACTACTTGGCCAGAGTTTAGAGAGGCACCAGAAGGAATGTGACGCCTGTGTCTCCCTCCCGTTCAAGACCTCGGGCGAGGTGGGTGGTGTTGGAAGAGTCTAGAGGAGGAGGAGGTGTGTGCTTCGCGGGGACTGAGGGGGCTTATTTGGGCTCATCTGCGGGTGTCAGAGAGGCTGCCCAGACTTCTCTGGATCCCTGTGGACCTACCCCGGGTTTTAATAGCTTTAACTATGGAGTCTTTTCTCCCAGTCTCAGTGACACGCAGCCCAAGGGCAGGGAGCCACCATCTCTTTTTCGACTTAGTATCCACCCCACAGCCTGGCTGGCAGTCATCTTGCTTAATAGAAGGTTGAAGGGAAGTGGTATTTGGTGAGAGAGTGGTGGGTGGTCCCATGAAGGGAGAGCACCTTATCTCAGACAGTCAGAGACTCCAGGTCTGTTAGAGGAAGTGAAGAAAAGAAACCCAGCAGTTCTTATTCTCATACTGATGTCCTTGTGGTAGTCACAATGGGGACAGGGTATTTGTCAGCAAAATCAAATGTCCTTTAGAGACTTTCGTCTTTCCTGTTTTGGTAATAAGGCTTGTGGTAAGTTGAAGTTTGTGGGTGCCTGGCCACCTGCCAGCATGTCTTCTCCCCCAGCCCAGCCTTCCTAACAGTGATCCCATAATGCCCCTCCTGTCCCCTCCTATTTTTGCTAGGCACACCCCATGATCCATTGCCGGGGGACTTCAGTTCTGCAGTGTCTGTCCAGGCTCAGAAGGGGAGGCTGCCTTCTCCCTGGGCTGCTCAGACCTTCCGGCTCCTCTGACGTATTACTGCAACTTACCTACACCAGCGTTCCCACCACACTTAGGTACCACTTGCCATCTCCCTAACTGACCTGTTCAAAGGGGAGGCAACCTTGACATATGCACTCCTTAAAGGCCCACTCACTCCTGGGGTGGAAGCAGTGTCTGCTGGTGGGAAGAGCACAGGTTTTAGAATCGGAAGCCCTGGCTCTGCTCCCAGGTCTGCCTGACTTGGCTAAAAGTCATTTAACTTTTGTGGGCCAGTGTCCTCATCTTCAAAGGGAGAAATGATAACTACCTCACGGAGTTGTCAGAGGAATAAATAAGATAGGAGGTCAATGAAGGTGCTTTTAAAACTAAACAGTCCTACCTGAATGAAAAATAATGGACGTTACTGCGGGATAGAGACGAGTGATGCCAGTGACCGCTCTAGTCAGGGAATGGGTGGTGCACGGGGGCTTGGGAAGCCTCCCAGGAAATGCATCAGAAATCCCCTCTGATGCCAAGAAGTCACATTTTTATTATGCGAAGGAATCCTTTCTGGTATTGATGTTGGAAACAAGGCTAATGTTTCCCCTGTGCAGGTTACTGGTGTTTTCTCACCTGTCACTCTGATTCGTTGTGTATTTCAGTAAGTTTTATTAAAACCACATTATGCGAATGCATTATTTCATTCTTTTTTATTGGCTGAGTAATATTCCATTGTACATATGTACCATGGATGGCCCTGGAGATTATCATACTTAAGTGAACTAAGTCAGAGAAAGAGAAAGACAAATATATATCACTTATATGCGGAATCTAAAAAAAAAAAAAGATACAAGTGAACTTATCTACAAAACAGAAACAGACTCGCAGACTTAGAGAATGAACTTATGGTTACCAGGGGGGAAGGGTGGCAGGGGGAGGGATAGACTGGGAGTTAAAAAAAAAAAAAAAGAGTACACAATTTGTAATCATAAAAAAATAAAATGCTGAAAAAAATCCCACATGCGCTAGATCTCTGTAAGTCCAGCTTTGTTGAAGTCTACTGTTCGGTGATGGATGCCGTTGTCCTAAGGCGCAGTGCTGGGGAGGGAGGGCGAGGGGAAGTGCTGCAAGCAGCCAAGCTTCCCCTGCTGCCAGGGCGCCTCCCTCTGTCATTGGCAACCTGAACTTGCAGAGTTTGGCCAGCAGCCTTTCCAAGGGGCTGGCTCTTTGCTCCTGGTGTGTTTCCTGCCGAAGCCCTCGGAGCTGCCCCTCTCTGTCGCTGGCGGCAGTCTCGCTGGAAAACCTCACCACTGTACCTCTGCTCTCTCTGTCTTTGCAGTGTGTTCCCTGCCCCCGGAGCCAGAGAATGGTGGCTACATCTGCCACCCCCGGCCCTGTAGAGACCCCCTGAACTCGGGCAGCGTCATCGAGTACCTGTGTGCCGAAGGCTACATGTTGAAGGGTGATTACAAATACCTGACGTGTAAGAATGGCGAGTGGAAGCCAGCCATGGAGATCAGCTGCCATCTCAACGAGGGTCAGTTTGGCAGATGAGAGGGGGGTGCTGCTGGGCTTCTGCTTTCTTCTAACTCCCGGGAAGTGGTGCCCGCTCCCTCTGGGGCAGCATGGCCCTTCTGATGCCCTGCAGCCTCCCTTCCCTCGGGATTTCATGTCTCTGGGAAAGACGTTTGCATTGCTGGTGCGTGTCCCAGTGCATTTCAGCCGAGCCACCGAGGCATCTGCTGTGCTATG
Organism: Balaenoptera ricei; assembly: GCF_028023285.1. Lineage (NCBI taxonomy): Eukaryota > Metazoa > Chordata > Mammalia > Artiodactyla > Balaenopteridae > Balaenoptera > Balaenoptera ricei. The sequence continues at coordinate 155,897,050 of NC_082640.1, forward strand.
TAAAGTCCCTTTGATGCTCCGGATCTCTTGTTTGCCTAGCCCAGTGCCGGTGACCTTTGACTGTGTTCTGCTAACCCATGAGCACAGTGCGAGCACCTTCTGTAGTGTCTCTTTTGTATTGTTTTTCCTTGAATGGAAGTGGACTGTTTTGTTACGGAGCTGCAGTCCAGCTGGCCAGAAGACCTATCCCCCTCCGCCTCCTCCTGTCACGCATGACGGGAAATCCAGCTGCCTGCGGGAAAGTGTGTCATGCAGCCATCTTTGTGCTTTCACTCGAGCTTCAAGACCGTGACACCCCAGAGAAGGGTGGGGACAGGCCTGAGGTTTACAGCTAAAGCTGCAGGATCTTAGAACAGATTGTTATTACCACCCTATTCTTATAAATTTTCCTGCCACGTGGGTGGGACTTCAGATGGTGGAAATGATGTGTGCATTTGGATGGTTCATGTCTTCCAGCCTGCTACTGAGGACAGGATCATATGGGGTTTATAAAGGTAAGATCTCTAGGGGTAAGTGAGTTTAGGTGTTAGATGGTCCTCAAAGGTCCAAAGTGAAGGGAATTTCAGATTCAGGAACAGAATAGGGAAATGTCCCCTTTCCCTGATGTAAAAGCCACCCTGCACCGTTACTCCAAAAGTGGCCCTGGCCATACGTAGCGTGTCTCAGCGTGGCACTGTGCAGGGGGCCCTTGACAAGGTCAGCCGTGGGGCTCACGTTCCGTGTGTCAGGGTACAAAGCACGTCTGACGATGGCTTGTTCCCGTAGACAAAGATGCCCACACGTCGCTCGGGGTCCCCACGCTGTCCATCGTGGCTTCCACTGCCAGCTCCGTGGCGCTCATTCTCCTCCTCGTGGTGCTGTTTGTGCTGCTGCAGCCAAAGCTGAAGTCTTTCCATCACAGCAGGTGAGCCAGTGGCAGCGGGCGGCGTGCGTCACGGTGGAGGCTGGCCTTCGGCTGGCAGAGGGGTGCTGGTGGGCCTGCTGGCCTCTGCTGGTCTGTGTGCACCCAGGGAAAGGGGAGGGCCCTGCCGTGTGTTAAACTTCCAGATGTGCCTGGCACTGTGCTTTTGCTTTGCATACATTGTCTTCATCCTCACAGGATCGTTGCAGATTAGGAAACTGAGGCTCAGAGCGGTTAAGTCATTCACTCAGGGTCCTCCCTCTAGGTGATGACAGAGGTGAGATTTAAACCCCAGTCTGTCCAACTCTAGTGCCATGTTATTTCCCCTACATCAGTGGTTCCCAAAGTGTGGTCCCAGCAGTGTCAGCATCACCTGGGAACTTGTTAGGAATGCAGATTTTCAGGCCCCACCCCAGACCAACAGAATGAGAAACTCTGTGTTTCTCAGGCCCTCCAAGCGTTTCTGATGCAGGCTCATGTCTGTGAGCCACTGCCCTGTCTCCCTGTTCCCCTCTCCTGGATGCACATAGAGGCACCTGTGGGAAACTAAAAACAAACGCCAACACCTGGGCCTCCATCCCCAGACGTTCTGATTTATTTAGTTTGGGATGGGCGCCTGGCGTTAGTGTTTTAAAAAGCTCCCCAGGTGGTTCTGACGTGCAGCTAGGATTGGCAAGCACTGCACTATACCATACTAGAAACCGAGGAAGTGGTTTTCTTGCCTACCTTTGTCACTTTCCTTTTTCCAGGTGAGTGCATCAGCCACAAATCATCCCAGACTGGATAGGTGAGGTTGGGGTGGGGATGGCCAATGGTGGGGACCTGGCCCCCGGTGGGTCCCTCAGGGTGGACTCTCCCAGGCTGGCATGGCCCCCTTACCTGCTTGGGTTGCCCTGGCCCTTCCTCGTTCCCTCCGAAGAAAACAGTTTATGTCCATCCACAGCCCTTCCGCATTGACTGTTGTCAGGCACAGGCACGAAGGAACAGACTAAACTGCATTAAATAAAATGCTCCTGGTCTGGAATGCACAGACAAGGACCAGTTTAATATCTGTGTACTGTGTGTGTGATTCTTCTTTCTTCTTGTTATTTTGTTTTGTTTGGGGCAGGGGGTAGCAGCTATTTTTAAAGGTAGTTAAACAATTAGTAGACTAGAGAAGATTTGGAAGGGACTGTTTATTTGAAAGAATTGGCTACTGCCACATAAAGTCAACTCGAGCTGTTCCTCATTTCATCCAAATTAGGGATCATTTTCCCCTGGTAGTTAACTAGTCAGTGTGTTCAAAGTAACTGATTTTGCCTAAGTGGAAGGGAGATTTGGGTTTCATTATAGACCCTGTTTAAATTTTGTACATCTATTACTTTTTAAACAAAAAAAAAAATGTTATTTTGAATAACGAAAGTTAAGCACATGCCAGAATGCACTCTGCTTTTGGATGCCACCCTGTCATCAAAGTTTCCCTTCTTCCCAGAAACATCTGAGCACTTTTATGAGTGCCACTTCTGTCTTCCTCACTGTGTGTGTGCCATTTGAACTGGGTAGTACAGATTTTTATCTGCAAGTACAGGTGAGGAAATTGAGAACGAATAAAACAGTCCAGCAATAATAATATGGTCCAGCCATAGACCTTATGTGTCTCCTGGTGTGACACACGGAAGAGGACATGACATCACAGACAGTGCTGTGATGTGTAGTGTTCTAGGCAGAGATTGGCCTGACTCTAATCCCAGGGAAATGATTAGACAGGTCCAAATCATGGGATATTCTAGGAGACAGGTGGCCTGGACCTTATAACAAACGTCAGTGTCATGAAAGAAAACGATAGTGGACTGTTCTAGATTAAAAGAGATGCAAGAGACAGGACAACTAAGTGCAATGCATGATCCATAATTGGATTGTGGATGAAAACAAACAAGACAGCAGCTGAAGCAGATATATTTTTGGGTAGTTGGGAACATTTGTATTACAGTATTATACCAATGTTATTTCCAGGATGTAAATACTGTTGTAGTTATATAGGAAAAGAGGTTCTTGGGAGGTGTGTGCTAACTACTGTCTTAATTAGTAAGAAATAACTTATTTTCAAAATGGTTCAGGAATTCCCTGGTGGTCTTATGGTTAGGACCCTGCCCTTCCACTGCCGGGGGGCCTGGGTTCAATCTGTGGCCTGGGAACTAAGATCCTGCAAGCCTCACAGTGGCAAAAAAAAAAAAAAAAAAAAAAAGTGCGTGTATAAAAGTAATCCAGAAAAGAAGTATTTGCATGGATAAATCTCCCAAACGTAATGTTATAATGTTGAGTTAAATACAAAGCCAGACACACACACACACACACACACACACACACACATTTATTGTCTGTCCCATTCATATAAAGATCAAAAATATGCAGAAATAACTGGTGTTGAAGGATTCATGTTTAGGCAGTAAAATTACTAAAATAAAAGTCAAAGGAACGATTTTCATGAAAGTCAGGATAGTGGTTACTTTTGGTGGTGAGGCGATAGGAATGGACACGGCGGGGGTGGGGTAGGCGGTGCTGGCAGTGTTCTGTTTCTTGACCCAGCTAGGGCTTGTACGCCATGTTACCTCTGGAATAAATCAGCTGTACGTTTTTCAGTATTTGTCTAATATTTGTGTTACAATTCACATATTTTTTTAAGTTTATGAAGTTAAAAAAATGAAATAAAAGGCAAGCAAAGTGGCTGAGTCGAAAGAATAAAATTCTTCAGTTTTTGAGTCCAGTGTCCCATTTCAAGACCACGGTGCTGCTTTTCCTCCTCCTCTTTTTAAAAGGAGCTTTATGGAGATGTCATTTACAAACCACACAGTATACCCGCTCGAAGTGTACAGGCGGGGGTATGTTCACGGGCGTTTGCAGCCATCATTCTCCCACTTTCCTGTCTTAGCTGTGCTGAGTGAATGGCTTTATTTCTGGGTCTCTAGCGTCCTAGTTTTTGCACAGGACCGGAGGGCTAGGTGCCTGTGTACCCAGAGGTTAAGAACACAGTCTTCGGAAGCAGGTGGAATGGATTCGCAGCCTAGCTTCCTCCCTTGCCAGCTGTGCGACTGGGGAGGTTACTTAACTACTCTGAGCCTCATCTGCATTCTTGGTGAATCTACCTGAAAGGGCTCAGGTGAGGACACAGTGGGGTAAAGTGTATAAAGCCCTAAGTGCCATGCCAGGTACGTAGTAAGTGGTCAGAAACGGTTGGTGGTGTTGATATTGTGATATTCACCTGTGCATGTATTCTGATTCTTCCTTTGTCCTTTCCTCCGGATGCAGGCGTGACCAGGGGGTGTCCGGGGACCAGGTCTCCATCATGGTGGATGGAGTCCAGGTTGCGCTGCCGTCGTATGAGGAGGCTGTGTACGGCAGTTCCGGTCACTGCGTGCCGCCCGCTGACCCCAGAGTGCAGATAGTGCTGTCAGAAGGGTCTGGGCCCGGCGGGAGGAGCGGGCCGAGGGAGCAGCAGCTGCAGGAGCAGGGGGCCTGCTCCTCGGCAGGCGGAGAGGAGGCGGCCCCGGGCCAGTCTGGACTGTGTGAGGCCCGGGGCTCTCGGGGCTCGGAGACTGTGATGGTGCATCAGGCAGCCCCCGCTTCCTGGGTGGCCGGCTCAGGGAACAGCCGCGTGGCACACAAAGAAGCCCCAGATTCAGAGAACAGTGACATACAAAGCCTCACGTCGGAGGACTACACAGATGGTAGGTGCTCTGTGCTTATCATACGTTATTATCTGCTCAGGGTCCTTGCTGGGAGTGAGGAAGGACTGCGAACCTTTCTGATAATTGGTGTATCTGGGGGCAAAGAAAGATAATACCTGGGGGATTATCCTACAAAATAGAATTTTACCCTCGGAGCCCCAGGTAGGCCTTTGGGCTCTGTATAGGGAGGCTTTTCACTGTTGTCTGTGAATTTTAATAGGTTTGGAGTCTCCGAAACTATTCATGGCCTCAGGGATATGCTAAATCAAAGGGTAGACAGCCGGTTGGAGGTGGAGTGGAGCCTGTCCTCTTGTTATAACTTTTATGTTCCTGAAAGAACAGGAATGACAAGGAGGTGTGGGGTCTTACGACAGAGAAAACTGGAGCCTGCCTCTCCCAGAGCATTCCAGCTGCTTCATTTTAAATAGGAGCATGCCAGGTCCCGTGCTAGTTGGTTTTCTTGCACTGTGTCAGTCAGACCTCACAGTGATCCTGAGAAGTGGGTGTTATTACCAGCCCCATTTTACAGATAGGGAAACTGAGGCTCAAAGAGGTTAAGTCACTTGCCCATTGGTAGGTGGCTGAGCTGGGATTTGAAGTTGACGGATCTGCTCCCAAACTTGCGTTATAGCCCCATGGTGCCATGCTGCCTCCCAGGTCACTCCAGGTCCTTTGTGGCAAACCAGCCAGAGAACAAAATTGCCCCCTCCTGACACCTCTGCCTTTACCGGAGCCTGGAGAGTTGAACGTTGGGATTGACTCTGTCACTTTAAAAAACATCTTTATGTAAAATCCCACTGTGGTTCAGGATGCAGACCGAATCTAGATGTTTCCCTTTAGAAAGTGAGGACTTCTATACGTACCAACCCCCCCGTAAAAGAGCCTTAGAGAAAACTCTCTGTTTCCTGGGAGTCCTGGGCACAGTTAATGTGTACGGTTTAGAATATCTGAAAGCAAAGAAGTTGGAAATTCCTAAGTGCAGATCAGGTGTAGGGTTTCCTGATTATCAGCAGCATGCCTCCTTTTTTCTTGGTGGGATATAGAGCTAAGAAGGGGCCATTAAATAGGTGGCCAAGGTTTAAAGGTGGAAGCCAGTGACCCCCATGGGCAGCCAGCTTTACATATTGTGTGTCTGCACGTATTGACACAAACCTCAGCCCTTATCCTTCCTAAGGAGCCAAGGTGGTGCCAGCTCTTCTGCCTTCTCCTCCTTGCTCCCTTGCTTTGTTCCATGTATTGAACAAGCGTTTTTCAGAGCCCATCTTGTGCCAGGTGCTGGATTAGGTTTCAGGTGTGATGGAAAGAACGGTGAAACATGCTCTCTGCCCACATGGATTGTCAGTCAGTTGGGAAGATGGAGCCTATACTTGAGAAAAAATGGAACCAAGAATGGTAGAGTCCATGTCAGAATGAGGAGTGCAAAAAACAAGACACACAGTTTATCGAGTTGGTTACAGGCTAAGCCTGAGCTGTCTGGGGCTGACAGTAGTGAAGGGAGCCAGGCCCTTAAGGTGTCAGTCTAAGCCGGGTGACAGATGAGTCAACTAAGACCCAGAGACGGGGAGTGATTTACTCAGTATCACACAGCTGGAGGATGGCTTGAAGGAGGAGGTGAGACTTACCAGGGCTCAGGAGCCTCACAGGGCGAGAATAAGGACAGAAAGAGAAGCAACTAGACCAGCAGAGTTAAAGCAGAGAAGAGGGTTCAAGGTGGTAGGACCAGAAGGGGTTTGAATACCCGACTGAACGTTGAGATTTTGTCACACAGGCAGAGGGAGAGATGAGCAGGGAAGGCCTAGAAAAGGGTGAGGGATTTAGGCTACCTGGGAGCGTGTGAGGGGAGCATTTCAGTTCTCTAAACGTGGGGTCCCTGCGACGGGGTCGGGTGTGCTGCAGAGGCACTCACACGGGCTAACCACGGTGCTCTCCGTCCTCCTCTGCCCGCAGATATCCCGCTGTTGAAAGAAGCATGAGGGCTGCCGCTGGCTTCTCTCCTCTGTGCCCTTCCTCCCTCTCCCTGTGGGTTTGAGCACCGCGTACTCCAGCTGCCCTGCCCGGATACCTGAGCTGCCACCTGTGTATCTGTGTATCTCTGAGGGCCTGCAGGCCCACCTTGGCTGGAAACTCAAGGAAGATTCTCACCATCTGCCTGCTGGACAGCTGGAGGAGCTGGCTTTTTGCCTGGCCCAGCCTTCCCGTCTGTGTCGGGGACATCGTTGAATGTGCTGGATTGAACCCTTTCTTGCCCTGAGCCCTCCGGGTCCGCTCCAGCGAGCGAGCGCTTGGGCGGCAGCCCCCGTGGGCCCGAGAGCGCTGCGTTTACTTGTGCCTTCCTCCCGCCCGTCCGGTGTCCCTGTCATGCGGGCTTGTTGCTGTCCTGCAAGCCTTCGTGGCGGCACTCTGCCACACAAGGGGCCGGGCCTGGGTCTGGCCTGTTTCCTTTGGGGGCTGGCACCGCTGCCCTTAGCAGGAGCAGATCCGAGAGTGGCTCGAATTGGGGCAAGAGTGTTGTTCCCTTGGCTTACCCTTGGTTGACACTGGTGGCGCATTGCTTGGCTGAGCAGGGAGGCTGGGTAAAGTCATGCCAGAGCCACCCCAGCGCCCAGCTCTGTAGCTCAGAGGTGCCGGCGCCTGGCCCTGTTGAGTTTCCAAGAAGCATCCAGAAGATCCCAGGGGAGGGGAGGACGGTGGCTGATAATGACCGTCTTCCGCATATGCAAGCTCTCACTTCCTACTTCCAGCATCTGGCCTTCCTGGCCTCGGTCCTCTCTCTCTCCCTGGAGCGTAGGGGGGAGTTGCATGCGGCCTCCTGGGTTTGATCCTGCGCAGCTCCGGCTTCCTTGCTGGCCGAGGCCTGAGGCGAATCATCCATGGGACAGGAGTGTTGCTGAGATGCCATGGGATGCCCGTCTGGTCACTGGCAGTTGGGGCCAGTTGCCCTGTTCTGGGTTCGTGGTGAGGGAAGGGGGCCTGAGAGGCGCCGACCGAGTCCCCAGGCAGCTGCAGGCAGCTCCGCCCCGGTCCCGAGGGTCCTCCTCACCACAGTCACGTGCCTTAGTAACTGTGCCCAGGAGGCATCCTGCTGCTTGCCTCGCTGCTGCTGCTTTTCCTCGTTCCGCCCTCCCCTGCCGCCCCTCCGCTCGTCACAGCTGGCAGACGACTCCCTGGTCTTCCCGGCACCGGGAGGGCCCAAGGCACAGTCGGCACCCCCCCGCCCCCCCACCCCGCTTGGTGGTGGAGGTGGTTTGGAAGCAGCCTGGCCCCGGGGCCCTGCTGGGGCCGCTCCCTCGGCCGCCGAGTGTCCGATGCTGACAGGGCTGCTGCCTCCAGGAGATGTGGCGCTAAGGAGCGCATGTTACCGTTTTGTTTCTGAAGCACCGCGCCTCCGCTCCTTCCCCCAGCCTCTGTTTGGGGTGGTGAAAATAATAGAGCCCGATGTGTTTTCAGTTCCTGACCTAACAGGGTAGCTCCGGGGCCGCTGCGGGTGGCCTCCAAGAGGAGAGGAACGAATGGCCCGCCCTCAGCCTCCCGCCTCCACTCTCACACGCGCACTTTACTCCCCGCTCTCGCTCTGCCGGGGGCTCGCCGCCCCTGTGGTCTTCCCTCGGCTCAGGTGAGGGCAGTGCCTGCCTGCGTCGGCCTCCTCCCCGCGGGAGTCCTCGCGCCTGTGCCCTCAGCCCGGGCCCGTGAGCCGGAGGGAGACGGAACGGAGCAGGGCTGTCCTTGGCCTCGGAAGAGGCCGTTTTTGGAGACGTGCCTGCTAGCAGTTGCTGGCACGGGGCCCATCTGGAGGGCAGGGTCCCCGGCCCCGCCGCTTCACCCTGCACAGGTTCTGTTCCACCCACCGGCTGCCCTCGTCTTCCTCCAAAAGAGAGCAGGGACCAGTGGGGGCCGGGGGGAGGCATCCAAAGTCTCATTGCTGAGCCTGCAGCTTTCATTTCCCAATCTTCCAACACCTGAATTCTAGTCTGGAATCTTTCTTTTAAATGGAAGCTCTTACCTTTTTTTATATAATTACTCTGGGTTTTTCACCCAAGAGATTGCACTTTTTGTTTGCGTTATATTCAGCCACAGAGGTGACCGGCTTGGCTCTTGAAAAAAGAAAAGCCTGCCTTCTGAACCCTTCTTCCACTTTGCCCGCCCACCCTGGGGATCACAAGCCCAGACTTGCCACCCGGTAGGGAAGAGAGAAAAGTCAGGAACCTCCCCTCCACATCCCCCATGTCACTGGCTTTGCTGGGGCCTCCCGGAGTCCCCTGGCCTGTGGGTGCAGAGGCAGCCTGTCATTGCTGCTGACACCCATGACGGTTTGCCGCAGTGAGTTCTCTGCTCCCACATCAGCCATGCGCTGCTGTTTCTAGAGCTTCTGGCCTTTGTCCCTTGCGAAGGATCAGGGCCCCCCCACAGCTGCCCTGGAGTGGGGCCTGGCTGAGAGACAAGGTGGTGCTGGGGGCTGCCAGAGGGGCCTGGAGCAGGTGGGGAGAACTGCCCATGGTCTGACTTCCCGGGCTCCCCTCCAGGGGAGTCCAGCAGAGGACTTGCCCAGGAGAACGGTTGGCACCAAAGGACTTTTAAAAAGGGGTGTTTTGTTTTGTTTGTTTGTTTTTGCGTACATGAGCTGACTCAGTGCAGGTTTTATATCCTGGCAACTTGCAGTCACATTCCAGTGACTTTCAAGGGCCAGTATATGGTGAAAATTACTAAAAATTTCCATCCCTTTCAATGCCTTAGTTCAACACGTAGGCTCAATCTTCTGCCATTTTTGAGTTTTGTGTGCTATGCTCCCACTTCACTGGGTATGAACCGTGAAATGGGCCGAGTCCTGGCCACTTTGTGAGTTCTTTTGGTTTTATAAGGTATTTCAAAGTACATCCTACTAACACTCCATTTGCAAACAGAACTCATGTTGTCATCCCCATTCTTCCTGCCCTCCTCCTCTCCCCCTCCCCCAGCTTTAAAGCTCTGTGGAGAAGCTGGATGGCAAGACAGACAAAGGTACACTTTTCCTGCTAAGTTAGTGGTGGCACAGGAATCCTAGCACTCGGCCTTTTCCCTCCCCATCCCAGAGGAGCTCAAACCACTTGCTTTCTACATAACAATGTCACTTCCATTCCCAGGGAACATCTTTACATAGAGAATGGAAAATGCTGCAAATATTTCTAGATCCTTGCCTGTTCCCCTCCTCCCCCCCCCCACCCCACCTTGAGAATAACGGGCCCAGGAAGGAAGGGACACAGGCTTGACAGCTTAATTCCAGATGTGCTTGCTGAGGATAGAGGCTGGGAGCGTCTCTCGTGGAGCCTGGTAGGGCTCTTGGCTCTCAGCATAGGGCCTGTCATTACTGGTGTCCGGTGAGGGGCCCCGAGAGGATTTTGTTTGACAGATGTGTGCACCTGAGTGGTAGAGTAGCCAGTTCCCCGGAGAGGGAAAGGCAGGCTCAGCTTTCCTGGGAAGCGACTCCTCCTAACTGCCAGTTGAAAATCTAGTAGAATTTTGAATGAGAACCCCGAGGCTGAGCCCTCTGCTAGGGCTAGGAAGATGGCAGGGGCAAAGCACTAGGAAGATGCAGGGGCAAAGCACTCAGATGGCCAAGCAGGGAGGAGAGAGGGGCGAGGAGGGTTCCCTGGCAGACCACCACGCCCTGCCCAGGCTTCTCATCACACCACTATGGAATCTCTGCAATGGTTTCACATGACACACGCATCATTGACTGTGCAGGATGTCAATCAGTTTGGGTTTGCTTTATTTTATTTTATATATATATTTTTTGGTATCCTGTACATTGCAGTGGGTGTGAAGATAGTATTTTAATATTTGTACAAAGTTTAATTTAATTTTAATTGTTCTATGTATATAACTGCATTTCTAAATAATAATAATAAAAAAAAAAGTTCTTATGAAGGCAGTTGTGAGAGATGTGATCCTTCCAGAAAGTTTTTGCAGCAACCCTCCTGTGGGCAGGAGCTCATGAAGGGATGAAGCGCTAGCTCTGGGGAGAGAGGTACCTGGTAAGAGGAGACAGGATGAAGGTACAGGGAAGAGAGACCACAAACATAAGTGGAAATACATCACTTCTCTTTTTTTTTTAGTGCTCTTAGTGTGCCCCCCACTGCGCTCAAGCTGGGATTGGGCAGTGAGCAGGACCGTGAGTTTGGGGCCTGCGTGGAATTCCTAACGTATCAGGAAAGCAGACAGTCACAGCACTGTGCAGTGACGGCTGTGATCACCGAAGTTATGTTGGGGGACAGTCAAACACCTTTTGGATGAAATGCCACGTGAGCTGAGATGCGAAGGGCCAGAAGAGTGAGGCTGCGGAGCAGGACACGGTGTGTGTGTGGGTGTGAAGGCAGCAGAAAAGCACGTTCAGTTTGAGAAACTGAAAGGAGTCTAGGGCCGCCGCAGGCAGGGCTGAGGGCAGAGTGGCTCAGGACCGGCTGAACGAGGTAAGCAGAGGCCAATGGTAGGAGGCCCCGGCCAGCCAAGCTGGGAAGTTTCACTTCATCCTAAGGGCAACAAGTGCCTTAATGGTTTTAAGTAATAGAATGACTTAGTAAGCTCTGGTTTTTTTTTTTTTTTTTTTTTTGGAAGCTGTCTCCGTCTCTTAAGAAGAATGAATTTAGGGGGATAAAACATAAGTACCTGGAGACCATGTAAGAAGTTGTTGGTCTTGTGGGAAATAAGGCAGTTTGAGCAGCTAGGTGAACAGCAACACCATTCTCTGAGATGGGGAAATGGAAGGCACAGTTTGGGGAGGGGAAATGATGGAGATCTAGAGATGAAAGGGCAGAGGACATAGAGGTGAAGAGGTCATCATTGCCAGGTAGGAGAGGCCGACAGACAGTACTTGAGCAATTGCAACAGGTAGTAAGGGTGTGAGTAGAGAGATGTACAGGGTACTTTGGGATTGAAAACCAGGCCACCCTTAAATTTGCCTTCGGGGTAATGGTCAGGACGTGTTTTTCTAACACACAGTGTCAGGTGGGAAAACATTCTAGGGGCATCTGTGCCAAACACCCAGTCTCAGCCTCAGAGCACCAGTCCTCAGAAGGGTCCGCACAGACATGACTGCCATATTAATTGCAAGGAGAGGAAGAGAAGAGTATTGTACCAATAAGAGTAATGGTGATAAAAGCTGATCGTTAGAAAGCACTTACTCTGTACCAGGCAGGGTTCTAAGTACTCCGTGTGTATAAACTCATGAAACCCACACAGCAGGTCTACAAGGCGGGTACCATCCCTGCCCAGAGCCCCAGACCATATAGAATGAAAGTGAGGCCTAAAGAGGTGAACTAACTTGCCCAAAGCGGAGCCAGGATTGAATTCAAAACCAGATACCCGTGCTGGAGTGATCCCCTCCCCTGGCCCGTTCCTACCCCATCAGACTCTTGCCTGCCTCTCCAGGCCCTCACCCCCTTCTTTCTGCCTCTCAGAGTCTCTGTCTCACCAGAGATCTTCAGGTAGAGGAAAAACACTAATTTCGGGGCAGGGAAACGGCACACTGTTCACGAGGATAATAAACTACTCTCATCTCAAAGGATGGGACGCACCCATCATGGTGTCGGGAGGAGGCATTTAAGCTATGCAGAAATGTGATGACATAAATTCACGAAGCGGCGGGAGTTGTTCCTCTACAAGAAAAAACACAGGAAAGATTGCTTGTTTCAGTGAGAGGTAAGTTGTCGCTGTCGTTGGGAAACAGGTGCAGAAACACGTCCCATCAGGTAAGCTATGCTGGGTAGTCTTGTCAAAACGGGGTCAACCGCAGGCTTGCGGCCTTTCTCTTGAACAGACAGATGAGGGGGACAAAGGCAACAGCCCGCGAAACCTGCAGAGCTGCTGGGGGAACGGCTGTCTTTGAAGTGGTTGCCTCAGGTTGGAAAGTGGATGGGAGGAGAGAAGAAGAATTTCCTGCCCTGCTGCTGAACCCCTGCCTCCCAATTTGGAAAGTGGAGACCCCTAGACAAGAACAAAAGTAGTAACAGTCTCTAGGGCTGGGCTTTCTCAGACTACTTAAAATATCTTTCAGTACGCCAAAGTAACACATAGGCATTTGAGAAAATTTAGAAAGGACATTACAATCACCCATAATTCCACCTCTTGCTGGCAATGTTGTTCTAATCTCATAAAATTTCATTGACCTCATTTTTAATGGTTGTATAGTTTTCTGTCGTGTTGGTAATTTGGACTTCCAGGTTGCCAAAATTTTTTTTTAATTTTTATAACCAGTGGTTTGATAGTGTTTTAAATTATTTCTCTGGAAATGAAACTGCTAGATCAGAAGAAACACACATTTTAGAGTCTTTTGATATATCTCAAATTGCCCACCAAGGAAGTTATTCCAAATTATGTTGTCATTGGCAGTGTTCATTTTCCTAACAACCTCACCAGCATGGGGAGTTATCATTTTTAAAAATATGCTAGTTGACAGAAAATGGTGCTTTGATTCACACTTGTTTCATTATTCCTGAAGTTGAATTTTAAAATATAATTTGCTTACCCTTTGTAACAAAGACATATATCGAAAACTGTCCAAGTTTGACGTCCGAGACATCCATGTTTGAGATGAAAAATCAAAACCGCGATTCCTCTTCTAAATTAAATAACGCATTATATACAGAGAGAAAGATAGATGATAGATAGATAAATTCCTGAGGAAAGGAATTAATCTGAACCCGGGCAAGACATGACACGTTCCCAAGACGGGCCCGGGTTGCTGCTCTAAGCTCTGTGGTGGTAGAGGAGCATCACAGGGCTTGGGGACCATCCCGTCCCACGCCCAGAGGTGGACAGCTATTTGGCATTTCAGATTTCCCATGATGCCCTACGGCCCCCAGAAAAGGAAATTTCACAACATAGGAATGTCCTGAGCAGCCCATCTGGGGCAGCTTGAACTGTCCCTGAGCCTGGGGTGGCAGACGATTCCCAACTTGGCAGAAAACTGAGGCGGTTTTGGCAAGTGTGGACTTCCCCCCGGCAGAGCTTCCTGTGGGAGCAGGTAGTCCAGCCTCCAACAAAGGCAGCCTGCTTGCAGGTTCAGCCTGCTGGCTGGGGCTGAACATCTGGGGTAATTTGGGGTGTGTAAAGGAAGGACTTTGGCTCCACACAAACACACCAAGCATGGGGGCGGCTCTGGCTTCTGGGGTGGCCTCTTGAAGCCCTTGAACATCGTCTCCAAAGACTTTTAGAGACTTTGGTGCTGTAGCCTTTCTATGGGATGGCCATTCCCACTCCTGCTCTAATCATTTGTTCATTCATGCATTTGCTAATTCAGTCAACCAAAAAAAAAAAAAAAATTTTTTTTTTTAGGATTCACTTTACACAAAGTCTGATACTAGATTCCAGGGGCACAGCAGTGAATAAGACTCAGAGTCTTTGCCCTCAGAGTTTGCAGACTAACAGGGGAGAAAAGAGATTAAATAGCTGCCTGAAACTTAAGGCAGAACTTAAAGAAATCTAATGGAGCACCAGCAAAGTGCCTGGGGAGTGAAGAGGGAAGAGTTCATTTCTTTGGGGGACGAGCAGAGACTCCCTAGGGAAGATGCCGTTTGCTTTGCATTGTGAAGGATGAATTGTGTTTTAACACTACAGGTAGGGGGAGTAAGTCAACAAGGAGCTGTGGAAACCACAAGGTCCTCCTGTATAACACAGGGAACTATATTCAATATCCTATGATAAACCATAATGGAAAAGAATATGAAAAAAAGAATGTACATATGTATAACTGAATCACTTTGCTGTATAGCAGAAATTAACATAACATTGTAAATCAACTATACTTCAATTTTTTAAAATATTAAAACTGAAAACAACAACAACCAAACAAGGAAAAAACCCAAGGAGCTGTGGGGTGGGAAGTATGAAGAAGAGGACTCTCCAGACTGTAGAGACCTGGGAGTGTAAATTGGTACATTCTCTGTGGAGAGCAATTTGGCAACAACCATCAAATTACAATGCAGCTCCTCTTCCCTTCTCTTACTGAACAATTCAATTCTAATGCCATTAAGTGGGGGCAGAGTTACATATATCAGAATGGGAAACAGAACAAACACCATGAACCCTGCAGTGTCAGATTGGAATGGTAGGTTTTCATGGTTTCAATCTACATAAATAGATATAGAAATATAGGTATAATGCACATATGCATGTACACACACACACACACACACACACACACACACACACACACACACCGATATTCCCTAGCTCTTTCCAGAAGGTTTGGGAGCAGTGACACTTCAATAGCAGCGAGCACATCTAGAGTTCAGATCTTGGCATTTAAATACTGTTTTTCACTAAAAGGAACCAGGGCTTCTTGGAGAAATGGCTGTTTCCAGAGCCCAGGCAGGAAGATTACTAGATGAAACTGCAATATTTTGTTGTATTGAGCAAAAAAAGTGCTCAAGAAATCATGGGTACATGTCCAAAGGACTCCCTCTTGAAGGGACTTCTACTGACCAAATCAGGAACAATATGAGCATCAAAGTAAAGTGATGATAATATAATAGATCATAATCCATTGAATACAATAGGAGACCATGAGTCCATATAGATAAACAGAAGCCTGGTAGACATAACTTCATCCAGGGGGACAAATCAAAATCGTGCACCACCTGATAGAATGCAATGAGAGAACCCAGCATCACTTCCATAACATGCCCTGAAATGCAACCTAAATCTAATCATGAAAAAATGAGACAAACCCAAATTGAGTGATATTTTACAAAATAACTGGCCTGTAGTCCTCAAAATGCCAAGGTCGTACAAGTCAAGGAAACACTGAGGAATTGTTCCAGAGAAATGCAAGGCATGATTCTAAATTAGATGCTTTTGCCATAAAAGACGTTATTGGGACGACAGGCAAAACCTGAATGGAGTGTGAGGATTAGATGGTAGTAATGTATCTGTGTTAATTTCTTGTTCTGTTGGTTATATTGAGGTTATGCAGGGGCATGTCCTTGTTCGTAGGAAATACATGTTAAAGGGGATCCGACAGCATACTCCCCAAATGGTTCAGGAAACTTTCTGTAAATTTGTTTCTAAATAAAATTATTTACTTAAATTAAAAAATATTACAATACACTCTTTGACCTAGAAATTCTACTTGCAGGAATTTTTCTGAAAGATATCCTCGCATAATACATGGAATATCAAAAGTATACAAGCTATTCATTGCAGTTGTCTAATAAAGCCAAAATTTGAAGATAAATAATCATCAACATAGGCTGGTTAAATACATATGATACATCTGAACATAAATGAATACAGGAAAAAAAAAGAGAGAGAATAAAATAGCTCTGGACTAATCTGCAGGATACACTGTTGTAAAAAAAAAAAAAAAAGCCAGATACAGAAGAGGGTGCTGGAACGCTATCATTTGTGTACAAAAAAGGATTTTTAAAATGTGTCAATGTGCATCCTTTTCTATGCACAGAGGATCATTCCAGATATGGTCAGCATTGGGTGCCTCTGGGGACGGAGCATGACTTGGGAGGAAGGGTCATTTTCTACACCTTTTGTACTTCTGAATTTTGCAGCAAGTGAATATATTACCTGCTCAAAATTAAATTATTTCTTTAAAAAAACAAAATGCATGATACCTAGGTACAGAGAAAATATTCACAAAGAATTTGTGCAAATGTATCTGATCTTTTCTCTTGTTACAAATTAGTAATTTGCCTTCTGGGAAGGGACACACAGCTCCCCAAAGAGCTTTGCTTAAGAACAATAAACAGTATTCATTGCCCGTTATTTCCATCTGCCTTCCTGGAGAAAATAAAAATTATGGCTTGGAATCGTTCATGTTATGAACTGAACTGTGTCCACCCCCACGAATGCATATGTTTTTTTTTTTTTTTTAATTTATTGATTGATTGATTGACTGACTGATTGCTATGTTGGGTCTTTGTTTCTGTGCTAGGGCTTTCTCTAGTTACGGCAAGTGGGGGCCACTCTTCATCGCGGTGCGCGGACCTCTCACTATCGTGGCCTCTCTTGTTGCGGAGCACAGGCTCCAGACGCGCAGGCTCAGTAGTTGTGGCTCACGGGCCTAGTTGCTCCGCGGCATGTGGGATCTTCCCAGACCAGGGCTCGAACCCGTGTCCCCTGCATTAGCAGGCAGGTTCTCAACCACTGTGCCACCAGGGAAGCCCACGAATGCATATGTTGAAGTCCTAACTCCCAGTACCTTGGAATGTGATTGAAATTGGAGATAGCATCTTAAAAGTGGTAATTAAGTTAAAATGAGGTCATTAGGGTGGGTCCTAATCCAATATGACTGATGTCCTCATAAGAAGAGGGAATTTGGACACACAGACACAGAAGGAAGATGATGCGGAGACACAGGGAGAAGATGGCCACCCACAAGCCAAGGAGAGCCTCCTGGGACAGGTCCTTCCCTCACGGCCCTTGGAAGGAACCAACCCTGCCGACACCTTGATCTTGGACTCCAGCCTCCAGAACTGAGACAATGAATTTCTGTTGTTTAAGCCACCTGGTCTGTGGTACTTTGTTACAGCAACCCCAGCAAATTAATATAACATTCAATTTCCAAAGGGGGCTCTGACCAAGGCTCTCTCCCACAGTGACGTATCCAGGGGGCAGACAGCGTGGAGGAAGCTAGTGAGGGAAATGGCTAGAAAGATATGACGGCCCCAGCTGGAGCAGGACTTTGACTGCCATCTTAAGGATGTGGATGTGATTCCCTAGGCAAGTGGGAGCCATAGAAGGATTTTGAAGAGCAGAAGGACAGGCTCTGAGTATTTTAGAAAAGAACTTGGTGGACAATAAATTAGAGTGGAAACCTAACCAGGAGGCCACTGCCGGCATCCTGGTGAGAGAAGGAAGAGCAGCCCTCGGATGATTAGACCAGAAGGTGGGCTTGAGTTAGTGTGGAAGAAATGAGACCATTGCTCACATATTTGGGAAGATCGTTCAGGTTAAGAGGTCTGAGGTCTCTGTGGTTGACTGTACTGTATAGGAAGGAATAAAAAACAGACAGAAAGGTCGAAAAGACTGTACAGGTCTTTTGAACTACATGGGTTTGAACTGTGCTGGTCCACTTATACATGGATTTTTTTCAACAGTAAATACCACGGTACTACATGAGTTGAATCCACAGATGCAGAACCTCGGATATGGACATTGGACTGTGAAGTTATACTCAGATTTTCCACTACTGGGTATGGGCACCCCTAACCCCTGTGTTGTTCAAGGGTCAACCGTACATCTCTATGGTGGAGGAGAAAAAGAGGAAGAACAGAGAAATGCACAAAGGGCTTTGATTGGAAAGAGAGAATGTAGGGAGCTGTGCAAAGGGTCCAGGAGTATGGGGCTGAGGGGCCAGGACCCAGGGAAGGGTCCATCAGACTTGTCCAGGGGGAGAATCAAAGCCTGTTCTAGGGAATTGCTTCTGGGGTGAAAAAAGAAGTGGTTGACCTCCCATAGGAAGATGTAGGGGAACTCGAAGGACCAGAACACAGCCCATCTGGGAGGGGAAAACCCAGGGAGGTGGGGAGGTTGAGGGCAATAATTTGGCTCCTCTGATTTCTCCCCACAGCAGCTCAAACTCGGAGGCTGGGAAGGACAGTTTGCAGGTAAAAGGATCTGATTTCCTCCCTCTGATAGAACAAAAGCCAACTCTTTGGGAAGAACTTAAAAAGTTGATGTCTGTTCCTTGTCTTGGCCTTGGGAGCTCAGCCCATGGTGAGGGAGCCGGGATGGCTCAGCCTGCTGGCGCCATCTAATGTCAGACTAGACACTAGTCCTCTGCCGGTCAGAGAAGGGAGGCTTAGGCCAGGCGGGTGGGATAAACTGGAAAGCTGAGACGCAGCCTGCAGCAGAGTTTTGGGCACCTGTGGCCTCCTGGGGCGGTGGAGAGGGAATGTGACCAGGAGTTCATGGGCAATGACCCTGGGACTCTGCATTAGTTTACTAGGGCTGCAGTAACAAATCACCACGAACCGGATGGCTTAAAGCAACAGAAATTTATTCTCTCACATCTCTGGGGGCTAGCAGTCCGAAATCAAGGTGTCAGCAGGGCTTTTCTCCCTCTGAGAGCTCTAGGGGGAGAATCTTTCCTTGTCTCTCCCTAGCTTCTAGTGGCTGCCAGCAATCTTTGTCGTTTGTTGTTTTATAGATGCATCCCTATCTCTGCCTCCATCTTCTCTGTGTCTGTGTCCAAATTTCCCTGTTTCCACCAGTCATCAGATTAGGATCTACCTGATCCAATGCGACCTCATCTTAACCTGATGATATCTGCAAAGACCCTGTTTCCAAGTGAGGTCACATTCACAGGTATTGGGGGTTAGGACTTGAATGTATCATTCTGGGAAACGCAATTCAACCTACAACAGACTCCTTTCATCCAGCAGATTTTCCCTGAGCGTCTGCAAAGTGCCAGGCCTGTGCTGGGGGCTGGGCTTGTGGAGCTGAAGGTGTGGACACTGCTGGGTCCTGGAGGTTTTCGTGCGTGGCTCTTTAACAGTCTTGTCACTGATCTGTGGCCTCCTAGTTCACCCTTGACTCCTCAGCGCCCAGCAGGGCAGGTCCAGAGACTCATTATTTCACTGAAGTAGGAAAGGAAGATGGAGGAAGGGCAGGAGAGAGGAAAGAAGGGCTGCAGGAAGGATGAGGAGGGAGACAGCACAGGGGAAAATAGGGGGGAGTAGTGCAGGACCACTGACTAGAGCTTTGCAGAGCAGGTGACATTTAATCTGGGACTTGAGTTTGCTCAGCAGAAAGAAGGTGAGCAGGGGAGGGGCCTTCTGGACTGAGCTAA
Organism: Balaenoptera ricei; assembly: GCF_028023285.1. NCBI lineage: Eukaryota > Metazoa > Chordata > Mammalia > Artiodactyla > Balaenopteridae > Balaenoptera > Balaenoptera ricei. The sequence continues at coordinate 155,916,431 of NC_082640.1, forward strand.
AATTGTGAGCCATGGCCTAGAAGCCTGAAAGAGGCTGTGGTGTTGGGGAGCAGGGGGGAGTTTGGTGTGGCTGGAAGGGAGGGTGTGTGTGTGGGGATGTGCTGCCCAGTGGCATGGACCTGGAGACTGCTCTATGGTAAAGGGCTGGGAGGGACATTCTCATGACTTTAAATGCTACCCTGTAGGTGGAGGGGCACCCTAGGAGATTTTAAAGCATGCTCTAGGTGTCATAATTATCAGGGGTAGAGACTGAAGCAGGGAGAGACTCGTGAAAAAGGGGGTCCAGAGGGCCTCCTAGATAAAAAGGGAAATTTCCAATCACAGAACTGCCTTCACTTTCTGACAGCCCCTAGGCCAGAATAAAGCCATGTTGCCTTGAAACTTACCTCAAATACTTAATACAAGCTTCCAAAACAAGCCCCTGGTAGCATCTTCTTCCTCAGGTGTGCAAGCTCCTTCACGGCAGCAAATACCAAGAAACCCCTTCTGTGTGACTTTAGGTGCATTCTCTCATAGGCTGGCTCTCATAGGCTAGCATAGCTAAGTGTCTTTTAATTCCTAGTTTGCTGAGTGCTGTTAATAATGAATGAGTGTTTAATTTTATCAAATGCTTTTACTGATAGAAAAGATAAGATGTAACGTGTTTTTCTTTAATCTGTTAATGTAATGCATTATATTGAATAGTAATAGAATTGATCGCTATTAAACCATCCTCATATCCTTGCTAAACCCAACTTGATTATGAGAGCATGTAGCCGTGTGTGCCTGTTTTAAAATACACTGCTGTTTTTGTTTAATTGGCATCTACTGCCAATTTAAAATTGTCACTCGTGTGCCCGTGTGTCTTAAAATACACCGCAGTTTTTGTTTAATTGGCATCTACTGCCAATTAAAAACTGTCACTCACCATCTGGTTCTGCAAGACTGAAGTCACTATCCCCTGCCGTCACTGACCCTCAATATACCCTGAAAGGAGTTCGGGGTGGAGATCAGGACTGAGGCCCTCTGTGCTCTGAAAAAAGTTGGCAGAACAGGCCTTCAGATACTTAGATATTTTCAGGAGATTTTATGAGCTCAATTTCTTGCATCTTCTCATATCTAGAAAAGGACTAAAATTATTAACAGAGGCATCTGCTCCTTGTGACTAGCAGCGACCTTTGGCCAAAATGTGTGCTTGGCTGCACGTACCCCCTTCACTAAAGTCATATATATACTGATGCCCTCCCCCTCCTCTTCAGAGCAGTTCCTCAGGCCTATCTGAGAGGCTGTCTCCCGGGCTGTAGTCCTTATCTGGCCCCAAATAAAACTTAACTCACAACTCTCATGTTGTGCTTTTTTTTTTTTTCAGTTGACATATATTTGTAAGTGAAAACGGTCTGAAAATTTCTTTTCCTGTCCCTGTTTGCTACCAGAGCTATACTAACCCCGTGGAACAATATTTTGTTGACTTCCCTCTTTAATTTTCTGAAACTGTAGACTACAGAGTTTATTGGCTCTTAACAGTTGGATAAAACTGACCTACAAAACCATATGTGCAATTTCCTGAATGAGTATTGATTTAATTTGATTTTCCATTTTATTGAGATAATTTTGGTATTTTTTTCTATAAAGTTATCCATTTAAATGTATATTTTCCAAATTTGTTGGCATATAGTGTTTTGATTTTTTAAAATTTTACTACCTGTCATCATGTACCTTTATTTTTTTTTCTGTTTTTAAATTACTACAAGCATATTGTTTAAAACACAGAGAAGGCATTACTGAGCCTGCGCGTCTGGAGCCTGTGCTCTGCAACAAGAGAAGCCGCGATAGTGACAGGCCCGCGCACCGCGATGAAGAGGGGCCCCCACTTGCTGCAACTAGAGAAAGCCCTCGCACAGAAACGAAGACACAACACAGCCAAAAATAAATAAATAAATAAATAAAAATTAAATAATGTATAAAAAAAAAACACACACAGAGAAGGCAAGTAATAATGGGAAAAGCCATCTGCTTTGCCTCACCCTCCCCACACCCACTTCTGCTCCCCAGAGGCTTGGTATATAACCATTCCTGCTTTTGTACTCCTGGTGTTTCCACCTCTCCCACTCTGCCACCCCTCTAAATAGGTCACTGATACTGACATTTTTTACTTACCTACTTTATTTTTATTTTTATTTTTTTTGAATTTTATTTATTTTTTTATATAGCAGGTTCTTATTAGTTATCCATTTTATACATATTAGTGTATATACGTCAATCCCAATCTCCCAATTCATCACACCACCCCACCACCACCACTTTCCCCCCTTGGTGTCCATACGTTTGTTCTCTACATCTGTATCTCAATTTCTGCCCTGCAAACCGGTTCATCTGTACCATTTTTCTAGGTTCCACATATATGCGTTAATATACGATATTTGTTTTTCTCTTTCTGACTTACTTCACTTTGTATGGCAGTTTCTAGATCCATCCACGTCTCTACAAATGACCCAATTTCGTTCCTTTTTATGGCTGAGTAATATTCCATTCTATATATGTACCACATCTTCTTTCTCCATTCGTCTGTTGATGGGCGTTTAGGTTGCTTCCATGACCTGGCTGTTGTAAATAGTGCTGCAGTGAACATTGGGGTGCATGTTTCTTTTTGAATTATGGTTTTCTCAGGGTATATACCCACTAATGGGATTGCTGGGTCATATGGTAACTCTATTTTTAGTTTCTTAAGGAATCTCCATACTGTTCTCCATAGTGGCTGTATCAATTTACATTGCCACCAACAGTGCAAGAGGGTTCCCTTTTCTCCACACCCTCTCCAGCATTTGTTGTTTGTAGATTTTCTGATGATGCCCATTCTAACTGGTGTGAGGTGATACCTCATTGTAGTTTTTTTTTTTTTTTTAAAGATTTATTTATTGATTGATTGATTGCTATGTTGGGTCTTCGTTTCTGTGCTAGGGCTTTCTCTAGTTGCGGCAAGCGGGGGCCACTCTTCATCGCGGTGCGCGGGCCTCTCACTATCGTGGCCTCTCTTGTTGCGGAGCACAGGCTCCAGATGCGCAGGCTCAGTAGTTGTGGCTCACGGGCCTAGTTGCTCCGCGGCATGTGGGATCTTCCCAGACCAGGGCGCAAACCCGTGTCCCCTGCATTAGCAGGCAGATTCTCAACCACTGCGCCACCAGGGAAGCCCCTCATTGTAGTTTTGATTTGCATTTCTCTAATAATTAGTGATGTTGAGCAGCTTTTCATGTGCTTCTTGGCCATCTGTATGTCTTCTTTGGAGAAATGTCTATTTAGGTCTTCTGCCCATTTTTGGATTGGGTTGTTTGTTTTTTTAATATTGAGCTGCATGAGCTGTATATATATTTTGGAGATTAATCCTTTGTCCGTTGATTCATTTTCAAATATTTCCTCCCATTCTGAAGGTTGTCTTTTCATCTTGTTTGTAGTTTCCTTTGCTGTTCAAAAGCTTTTAAGTTTCATTAGTTCCCATTTGTTTATTTTTGTTTTTATTTCCATTACTCTAGGAGGTGGATCAAAAAAGATCTTGCTGTGATTTATGTCAAAGAGTGTTCTTCCTATGTTTTCCTCTAAAAGTTTTATAGTGTCTGGTCTTACATTTAGGTCTCTAATCCATTTTGAATTTGTTTTTGTGTATGATGTTAGGGAGTGTTCTAATTTCATTCTTTTACATGTAGCTGTCCAGTTGTCCCAGTACCACTTATTGAAGAGACTGTCTTTTCTCCACTGTATATCCTTGCCTCCTTTGTCATAGATTAGTTGACCATAGGTGCGTGGGTTTATCGCTGGGCTTTCTATCCTGTTCCATTGATCTATATTTCTGTTTTTGTGCCAGTACCATATTGTCTTGATTACTGTAGCTTTGTAGTATAGTCTTAAGTCAGGGAGTCTGATTCCTCCAGCTCCATTTTTTTCCCTCAAGACCACTTTTGCTATCCGGGTTCTTTTGTGTCTCCATACAAATTTTAAGACTTTTTGTTCTAGTTCTGTAAAAAATGCCATTGGTAATTTGATAGGCATTGCATTGAATCTGTAGATTGCTTTGGGTAGTATAGTCATTTTCACAATATTGATTCTTCCAATCCAGGAACATGGTATATCTCTCCATCTGTTGGTATCATCTTTAATTTCTTTCATCAGTGTCTTATAGTGTTCGGCATACAGGTCTTTTGTCTCCCTAGGTAGGTTTATTCCTAGGTATTTTATTCCTTTTGTTACAATGGTTAATCTGAGTGTTTCCTTAATTTCTCTTTCAGGTTTTTCATCACTAGTGTATAGGAATGCAAGAGATTTCTGTGCATTAATTTTGTATCCTGCAACTTTACCAGATTCATTGATTAGCTCTAGTAGTTTTCTGGTGGCATCTTTAGGATTCTCTATGTATAGTATCATGTCATCTGCAAACAGTGACAGTTTTACTTCTTCTTTTCCAATTTGTATTCCTTTTATTTCTTTTTCTTCTCTGATTGCCGTGGCTAGGACTTCCAAAACTATGTTGAATAATAGTGATGAGAGTGGACATCCTTGTCTTGTTCCTGATCTTAGAGGAAATGCTTCCAGTTTTTCACCATTGAGAATGATGTTTGCTGTGGGTTTGTCATATATGGCCTTTATTATGTTGAGGTAGGTTCCCTCTATGCCCACTTTCTGGAGAGTTTTTATCATAAATGGGTGTTGAAATTTGTCAAAAGCTTTTTCTGCATCTATTGAGATGATCATATGGTTTTTCTTCTTCAATTTGTTAATATGGTGTATCACATTGATTGATTTGCGTATATTGATGAATCCTCGCATCACTGGGATAAATCCCACTTGATCATGGTGTATGATCCTTTTAATGTGTTGTTGGATTCTGTTTGCTAGTATTTTGTTGAGGATTTTTGCATCTATATTCCCAAGTGATATTGGACTGTAATTTTCTCTTTTTGTAGTATCTTTGTCTGGTTTTGGTATCAGGGTGATGGTGGCCTCATAGAACGAGTTTGGGAGTGTTCCTTCCTCTGCAATTTTTGGAAGAGTTTGAGAAGGATGGGTGTTAGCTCTTCTCTAAATGTTTGATAGAATTCACCTGTGAAGCCATCTGGTCCTGGGCTTTTGTTTGTTGGAAAATTTTTAATCACAGTTTCAATTTCATTACTTGTGATTTGTCTGTTCATATTTTCTATTTCTTCCTGGTTCAGTTTTGGAAGGTTATACCTTTCTAAGAATTTGTCCATTTGTTCCAGGTTGTCCATTTTATTGGCATAGAGTTGCTTGTAGTAGTCTCTTAGGATGCTTTGTATTTCTGTGGTGTCTGTTGTAACTTCTCCTTTTTATTTCTAATTTTATTGATTTGAGTCCTCTCCCTCTTTTTCTTGATGAGTCTGGCTAAAGTTTTATCAATTTTGTTTATCTTCTCAAAGAACCAGCTTTTAGTTTTATTGATCTTTGCTATTGTTTTCTTTGTTTCTATTTCATTTATTTGTGCTCTGATATTTATGATTTCTTTCCTTCTGTTAACTTTGGGTTTTGTTTGTTCTTCTTTCTCTAGTTCCTTTAGGTGTAAGGTTAGATTGTTTATTTTAGATGTTTGTTGTTTCTTGAGGTAGGATTGTATTGCTATAAACTTCCCTCTTAGAACTGCTTTTGCTGCATCCCATAGGTTTTGGATCATTGTGTTTTCATTGTCATTTGTCTCTAGGTATTTTTTGATTTCTTCAGTGATCTCTTGGTTATTTAGTAATGTATTGTTTAGCCTCCATGTGTTTGTGTTTTTTACGTTTTTTTCCCTGTAATTCATTTCTAATCTCATAGCTTTGTGGTCAGAAAAGATGCTTGATATGATTTCAATTTTCTTAATTTTACTGAGGCTTGATTTGTGACCCAAGATGTGATCTATCCTGGAGAATGTTCTGTGCACACTTGAGAAGAAATTGTAATATGCTGTTTTTGGATGGAATGTCCTATAAATATCAGTGAAATCTATCTGGTCTATTGTGTCATTTAAAGCTTGTGTTTCCTTATTAATTTTCTGTCTGGATGATCTGTCCATTGCTGCAAGTGAGATGTTAAAATCCCCCACCATTATTGTGTTACTGTCGATTTCCTCTTTTATAGCTGTTAGCAGTTGCCTTATGTATTGTGGTGCTCCTATGTTGGGTACATATATGTTTATAATTGTTATATCTTCTTCTTGGATTGATCCCTTGATCATTATGTAGTGTCCTTCCTTGTCTCTTGTAACATTCTTTATTTTAAAGTCCATTTTATGTGGTATGAGTATTGCTACTCCAGCTTTCTTTTGATTTCCATTTGCATGGAATATCTTTTTCCATCCCCTCACTTTCAGTCTGTATGTGTCCCTAGGTCTGAAGTGGGTCTCTTGTAGACAGCATATATATGGGTCTTGGTTTTGTATCCACTCAGTGAGCCTGAGTCTTTTGGTTGGAGCATTTAATCCATTCACGTTTAACGTAGCTATCGATATGTATGTTCCTATGACCATTTTCTTAATTGTTTTGGGTTTGTTTTTGTAGGTACTTTTCTTCTCTTGTGTTTCCCACTTAGAGAAGTTCCTTTAGCATTTGTTGTAGAGCTGGTTTGGTGGTGCTGAATTCTCTTAGCTTTTGCTTGTCTGTAAAGCTTTTGATTTCTCCATCGAATCTGAATGAGATCCTTGCCGGGTAGAGTAATCTTGGTTGTAGGTTCTTCCCTTTCATCACTTTAAATACGTCATGCCACTCCCTCCTGGCTTGTGGAGTTTCTGCTGAGAAATCAACTGTTAACCTTATGGGAGTTCCCTTGTATGTTATTTGTCATTTTTCCCTTGCTGCTTTCAGTAATATTTCTTTGTCTTTAATTTTTGCCAATTTGATTACCATGTGTCTCGGCGTGTTTCTCCTTGCTTTCATCCTGTATGGGACTCTCTGCGTTTCCTGGACTTGGGTGGCTATTTCCTTTCCCATGTTAGGGAAGTTTTCGACTATAATCTCTTCAAATATTTTCTCGGGTCCTTTCTCTCTCTCTTCTCCTTCTGGACCCCTATAATGCAAATGTTGTTGCGTTTAATGTTGTCCTAGAGGTCTCTTAGACTGTCTTCATTTCTTTTTATTCTTTTTTCTTTATTCTGTTCCACGGCAGTGAATTCCACCATTCTGTCTACCAGGTCACTTATCCGTTCTTCTGCCTCAGTTATTCTGTATTGATTCCTTCTAGTGTGTTTTTCATTTCAGATATTGTATTGTTCATCTCTGTTTGTTTGTTCTTTAATTCTTCTAGGTCTTTGTTAAACATTTCTTGCATCTTCTCGATCTTTGCCTCCATTCTTTTTCCAAGGTCCTGGATCATCTTCACTATCATTATTCTGAATTCTTTTTCTGGAAGGTTGCCTATCTCCACTTCATTTAGTTGTTTTTCTGGGGTTGTGTCTTGTTCCTTCATGTGGTACATAGCCCTCTGCCTTTTCATCTTGTCTATCTTTCTGTGAATGTGGTTTTTGTTCCACAGGCTGCAGGATTGTCCATCATGTACCCTTTAATATTTCTCAATTCCTAAAATTGTTTACTTGTGTGACTTTCACTTTTTTCTTGAGCAGTCTCACCAGAGGCTTGTTATTAGTTTTATTTGTCTTAGTCAGGTTTATTAACGTCTACTTTTTTTACAGTAAAATTCACCCTTTTTCATTTTTGTTTTGACACTCATACAATGATGTAATCACCATCACAATCAAGATTGTTCCATCACCCCCTAAGTTTCCTTTGTATTCCTTTGTAACCACCCCTCTCCCACCCTAGCCCTCGGCAACCACTGATCTGTTTTCTGTCTTTATTAAAATTTTGCTTTTACAGAATGTCATATAAATAGAATCATGCATTATGTAGCCTTTTGAGTCTGACTTCTTTTACTTAGCATAATGCATTTGATTTTTGTCCATATTGTCATGGGTATCAGTAAGTCCTTCCTTTTTATTGTCAAATAGTATCCCATAGTATGGATGTACCAGTTTTTTAATTCATTCACCGGTCAAAGGACATTTGAGTTGTTTGCATTTTTGACTAATGATGTTGAGCATCTTTTCATGTGCTTATTTGCTATTTGTCTTTTCTGGTAAAGTGTCTGTTCAAATATTTTGCCCATTTAAAAAACTGGGTTGTTTTCTTTTTAAGTTTTGAGACTTATTTTCTATTCTGGATACAAGTCCTTTGTCAGATACATATTTTGCAAATATTTGCTCCTTGGTTTTTTATTGTTGTTTTGTTGTTTTCTTTCTTAACAGTATTTTTCAAAGAGCAGAAGTTTCCAATTTAAATGAAGTTCATAAGTTAAAAAAAATAAATTAATAACCAGCTTGGAATTTGTTAATCCCTCTCTCTTGTTTTTTTTTTTGTTGTTGTTGTTGTTGCTGTTGTTGCTTTCTATTTCATTAATTTATTGTTATTGTCCCTTTTAAAAATTTCCTTCTTTGGTCTTAATTTAGGTTTATTCTGTATTTCTGTTTGGCTTCATGTATTGAGCACAACTTACTTATTTTAATTTGTCTTTCAGTAAATGCATTTAAGCCTACACATTTCCCTCCATATACCACTAGCTACATTTCAAAAGATTTGATTAGTAGTATTTCCATTGTTCAGTTCTTACTAAGTGTCATTTCCCCTTTAACCATGAGTTATTTGACAGTAAATTTTTAAGTTTTCAAATATGGATTAAAAACACTTTAATTATTGGTTTTAAATTTAATTGCATTGTGTTTAGTAGAAACAGTGATTAGTATAACAGATTATTTGAAATATCTTGAGATTTTCTTTGTGACCTTACAACTGGTCAGCATTTATGATGCTTTTTTCACACTCGAAATAATGTATACCTCTGTTTTTTGGTGCAAGGTTCTGTATTCAAGCAAAATACTTTAAATGATACCATAAGTTCTTTTTTTGGCGGGGGGGATTGGTTCTTTATCCCCTTTCCCTGAGTAGCCTTCATGTCTGGATATCGGTGAGCTTGGGCACGCCACTACTGGGTGGAAGGATCATAATTGGAGGCCCTGGAAAGACACCCCCGCCATGCACTTTCTCCCACTCCCAAAACCACCTCAGCCCTGGTCTGCTCTTCTCCCTCCCCCTCCTCAGTCTGGCCTCTAGCGCGGGATGAACTCGGTTGGGGTGTCACTCGACGCCCACTAGGGGCTGAGGCGGTTCCAGTGCGCAGGCTCTGAGCACCGGATAAAAGCAGAGCTGGCGAGTCCAGCGCCGTCTCAATGGAGGAGCGAGAAACGGAAGAGGTCGTGGGGGAGAAGCAGCAGGAAAAATACAGCCACCGTCAGCGCCGCCTCCCTGCCACCGTGTATCGGGGTAAAAAGCTGCCGTTGCCGTCGGTGCAGTTGCCGTCTGTGCCTCCTACTTTGGCCCCGGGGAAGGATTTCCCCGCCGGCGGGACAGTGTGCGGGGAGGGGAGCGGGAATTCCTTTATCGATACCGTAAGTTCTTAACTATTAGCTAATAGTATTATTATTTTCTATTTTATAATTTTTTTTCTGCTTGATCTATCCATTTCTGAGAAAGGCTGTTAGGATCTCCGACTAGGCCTTGTGATTTGTCAATTTCTTTTTATAATTATGTCAGTTTTTGCTTTCTAAAACTTAAGGCCATCTTATTAATTATCTATTACTGTGTAGCAAATTACCCCCCAAACTTAATGGCTTAAAACAACAATATGTATTTACAGTCTCACAGTTTTTGAGTCTGGGATTCAGAAATGGCTTAGCTTGGTGATCCTGGTTTGGGGTCTCTCATGAGTTTGCAGCTCTCAGCTGGGGCAACTGTCCTCCGAAGGTGAGCCCAGGTCTCGGGGACCTACTTCCAAGCTCATGCACGTGATTGGCAGGTTGGTGCATCAGTCTCCCCCCATGTGGACGTCTTTCGGGCTGCCGGAGTGTCCACATGACATGGCAGGTGGCCTTCCCCAGAGCAAGAGTGTGCAACACAGAAGCTGTGATGTCTTTTATGATGTGGCTTTCGGAACCACATACCCCACCATATTCTACTTATCAGAAGTGAGTCGCTAAGTTCAGCCCATATTCAAGGCAGGGGAGTAGGCTCCACCTTTTGAAGGAAAGAGTGTTAAAGAATTTGTGTGCATATTTAACAATGATTCAGCTGTTATTCAGTCTACCCAGGCTTATGATGTCCTCTTCTTTTTTTTTTTTGGCTGCACCACGCGGCATGCAGGGATCTTACCCCGACCACGGATCAAACCCGCGCCTCCTGCAGTGGAAGTGCGGAGTCTTAACCGCTGGACTGCTGGGGAAGTCCCGATGGCCTCTTTTCTTAATGGAGTATTGCTTTATTATGTACTTTTCCTCTTCATCCCCTATTAATTTTTTTAACACCATATAGTTTGTTTATGTAAGGTTGCTAAGCCAGCTTTTCATCCCTTTATTTCCAAATTTTCTTTCCGGTTTTGTTGTAGGTCCCTCTCATGAGTAGCATGTTATTGGATTTGTAGGACTATGATCTGATAAGTTCTTTTAATATTTGAATTTATTATGTTTATCTTCCTTAAAATTATTAATACATTTGGACTTCTGTCTACTATCTTATTTTGTATTACCCTTTTATTGTTCTTCACTTTTCTTTTTCTACTTTCTTTTGGATTGAAAATGTTATCAGTTTTCTATAATCTCTATTTTTCCCTTGTCTAGTTGGGAAGCTATAAAATAGTATTTCCATTCTTTAGAGGTCACCAAACTTTTTCAAAAAAAATGGAAATTATTATATCCATCCACCAAATATTTCACAGACCACTGCCTGTCTTGAGATTTTAAAAAACTCTACTTTCGTTATACATTTCTAATTTTATTGCTTTGTCATCAAAGTACAGTCTGAACAGTAAAGATCCTTTGGAATTTGTAGAGGCTTCCTTTATGGCTTACTATGTTGTTTTAAAGGTTGCATATCTCAAAAAGTATGTGTATTCCTTTTTTTCCAGGTTCAGAGTGTTATATATAGCTAATGGCTCAGTCTATTAATTATATTGCTTGGGCATAGAGGAGTGTGGTAATATTTCAAAGTACAATTGTTGACTTACCTATTTCTCCCTGAAGTTTTGTCAATTGTTGCTTGCCCTGTGCCAAGAGGCTCTCCTGCACTATCACAGACACAAGCCACATTGGTTTTTCAGTGTGTTTATTTAACTTTAATGCCAAGCTCTATTCTTATTTGCTCCATTTGGATAGTTTATTGCTCAGGCACATGGTCCTCCTTCAAATTAAAGTTAAAATCCTGGTGAAGGTTAGAAATGGTTCAAGTTAATAAAGTGGCTGTCAAACACTGAAAATGGATTAGGTAATGAGGGATAAACCTGTTTCCGAACCTTTATAGGGCTTTCCGGCATCTGTGACTTCATGTCAGCTCCAGTGAGAGAGACAGAGTGCTGTGCAATTTGTCCACCAGGTGGCGCGCACTAAGCACATAGTTAAGAATGGGGGATTTTTTCAAGTGTTTTTGTGTGTGTGTGTTTGTGTGTGTGTGTGTGCTTACCAGACCAGGAACTTACAATAACAGAATGTATAATAAGATCTGGATTGAATCATTTGCATCTTTTTTTTTTTTTCCTGGAGAAAATCAGATCATCAATTCAAAGGATGAAACAAATGCTTTGGTTCATTTATTCATTCAGAAACATTTCTTCATGTGTTCTTTCCCCTTTTGTTAAAAAAAAACCCACCACCCAAACATAAATGTAGTTAAGGTATTTAATCCATTACTTTTTTCTGTAATGTAATATTTATGTTTTATTTTAAATTTAACAAGGATGATTTTATATTCCCGCTGCTGAGAAATATGACGCGTTCATTGCTTTAGTTGTTGAAACAAAAAAACACTGAGTTGTTGCATTTACATTATCACCCCCCCATTGTTGTTCACTTAGGATCCTTTGAACCATAATTATAAAGGTTCTGTTGCTATGTTGAAAATGCTTATAATACGGCAGGCAACAAAAAGAAGGCATAAAATAGATTTGCTTTCATCATAGCCATGTAAAGACATGCGCTCACATGGATGAAGGTTGGAAGGGGACCACGGAGAAATAAACATGTGGCTTTCTTAGGGGACAGGAGTTTTGTGTGTGTTTTTTCTCTCTTACAAATCATACACTGTAGCTATAATAGTTTGATAAGGAATAAAAAAATGACGCCAAAAATATATATGCTTTCATATACAAAGTTAAATATGAGACAACCTTCACTGTGTTTCTTTTCTGGCCATTATTATTTGTTTTATTCCATGTTTTTTTTTTTTTTATTCCATGATTCTTGATGAAAATAATTTTGTTGTATAGAAAAAGCTGGTCTTCAGAAATGATCTGCTTTAGTGGTCAAATGTACCGGGTCTGCCGCTATTGGCAGCCTGGGTCTCCTCTGCTGCCTCGGAATAAGAACAGGACTGTGTGAGGGTTAAGGGATCTGTATCAATTAGGTTAAATAATCACTTTACATTTATTCAAACTTAAATGCAAGAAGTTAAAGCCTTGCCAAAGGAGAGGGGCGTGTCTCCCCAGACTTTTCTCTGGACGGCACCCCGTAGTTGAAGCCACCTGCAGGACTGGCAACAGGGCAGCTTTGTTGCTGGTGCCAGGCTGGTACATGGGGAGGGAGGCACCTCCTGGCCTCCCTCTGTGGCCCTCCCTGCAGCTGTCACAGCAGAGGTGCTGGTTTTCCTGCTGCCTGGGGGCTGGAATCAACAGGAGAACCGTGTCCATTCACCTTGGGAGTCAAGTTTGGAAAGAAAGAGAAAGGTGAAGGCTTCAGAGGAGGGACGTCTCTGATTAGCTTCTCCCTACTGGGGAGACAGGTCTGGCGGGCCAGGTGGGTGGGGCAGGGCCTCGGGGTTTCCCACCTGGCTGGCTTCATTGCCCGTGGTGCCCTTCCCATAGGTCCAGGACTTTTCCTGAGGGGCCAGCACGGGGTCCTGCTCCCAGGACGTCTTGTCCCTGCCAGTCTCACCTTCTTGGATTGCTCTCCAGGCCTCTGCACTCAGCCCAAATATCTGCACGCTGTCCTCCCCACCCCGAGGATGGAGAAAGCCCATTTTACAGATAAGGAAACTGAGAAGGGCTTTATCATCTTCAGGATAGGAGAATTCCCTCAACCAGCCAGAGGTTGGTTTCAACCAGAAAGAGGCTCCTTTCTTTGGTGCAAATACCTACTTGTTCTGGGGAAAATACAAACGGCATAGGCCTCGTTGAATCATTAGGAGCTGGAGTCTTGCTCTGAAGAGGGAGGACCCGGTGTGATCAGTGGTTAGACTGTGGGCTCCCTAAAGAGGGGGACTGGCTAGGTCATCTCTGTCCCCCAGGGTCCAGTGCAATGGCTGGCTCCTAGCTGAGAATTAATAGGTGATAGTAACCACCGTTATGTCAGAAATCATATGGGAGCACGTCCAGGCAATGCTGTGAGGCTGGCGCTCTCACTAGCCCCACCTCACAGCTGGGAAATGGTTCAGAGAAGTTAGGTAACTTGTCTAAGGTGAGCAAGTGGCTGAGGCTGGGATCTGCATCTGTCAAAAGCATCTGGGGTGATCCTGGTACAGGTGGTCCCTTACCTTGAGGAAACATTGTCCTAAGGACCTGGGCATTTCCTTTCTAATAAGTGAAGAGTATTGGCTTGAGCCTGATTTGACCACATTGAGTTCAGTGTTCCCAACCCCCAGCAAGGTGGGTAGCCTGGGCTCAGGGACCCTACATCCTCCTCCAGCAGTCACCCTAGCTAGCTGTGTGACTTTGGGTCAGTTATTCGCCTTCTCTGGTCCTTAATTTCTTTATCTGTAAAATGAGAGGATTAGGTTAATCCAGTAATTCTCAAACCTTTTGGGGTTTTTTTTTGGACTTCACTTCCCCGCAGCACACACATCTTACCAGCACTTTCGCTGCCTCTGTCAGCCTGCATTCTCCTCTCCTCTCTTCTCCTCTCAAAATAAAGTGACTTCAAGAGCCACTAATGAAGGGAGACCCACAGTTTGGAAAACTCTGGACTAAATGATCTCCTGACATTCTGTGAGTCTATAACCAAGGGACCTGTGCTCAAATCCCCCAGGGCCAGGCTGCTGGGGTTGGGGGAGGGGGACGGGGTGACCCAGCAGCCGGCGCCCACAGCCAAAGGGTCTGCAATCTTCAGATGCTCTTAAACAAGTCCCAAAATACAATTTTTAAAGTGAAATCCCCTAATTTTTCATTGTTAGCAGTAATAACTTTGGTTTTAGACCAAATGTTAGAAGTTTATTACTTTGGTTTTTAAATACTGTGCAAGCAAAAAAGAAAGAAGGAAAAGAAAACAAAAAGCCAGAAGGGCCAGAAGTTTTAGTTCTCTGTGTAAGAGATCAATCCTCTTTTTTTTTTTTGTTTTTGTCCCCCCACATTTGCTGGCCTGTCCTGAGTCAAATCAATTCAGTGGAATCACACAGAAAGGCCTGGGTTCTAGAACAAGTTGCATGTTTGCTTAATTCACTGCCTGCCCTTCCTCAGCCCCCAGTCTCCTCTGCGACCACCTCTCCCCCGTATCCTTGAGTTACTCTGCAACCGTGTACTCACGGGGGAGTATGTGTGGGAGGGGAGAAGCGTGCCTTAGGCGGGAGCAAGTAGAAAATGCTCCCTGGGGAGACCTCTCCACCCCATCCCCATCCCTATCCTGAGCATCTGTGGGCAACCAAGGTCTGCCTCCAACGGGCACAGAGGGAACTCCCCCCACACAGCCCAGGTGCTAAAGAGAGGCTGGGGCACCCAAAGCCTAAGCAAGAGGCAGGAAGAAACCAGCAACCGTGGCTTCCCTGGAAGGGGCCCTGCAGCTGCGCACAGCGACCGCTCCCCTTCCGCCTCCATCCCCACCCCCGAACCCTCACACTCCCCTCTGCTTCCTCTTCCGCCTCCAGTCCTGCCCACCTTACAGCGGCTTTTCTAGAGTGAGGCCCATCTACCCTAAATCTCCCAATTGGTCTAATGCTCCAAGCTGGCCACCCACCTCAATCTCCCTAACCCTAGGGTTTGGTCTCAGAAAACTAAAGATGCACTGTAAGAGCACACTATAACCTATTTTTAAAAATTGTTGTGGAAAATTTCAACAGGCACACAATTAGAGAACAGTTCAACAGGCCTCCATGTACCTACTCCTGTGCTTCAACAGTTGCCAATAGTCTATCAATTTTGTACAATTTTTTAAAATGAGGGGTTCAAATTATGCTTATTGATGGGAAAAGATGTTCCTGATTTATGGAAAAAGGCAGTTTGAAAAGAATTAATAGTCAAGTGTAGCATGATCCCAAACGTGTTAAAATGCAGTGTTTTTTTTGACGTTTGGAACTGCAGATTAGCCACAAGATAAATATGTCCAACTGACCGCTGCTGAGCCCTTAGTATCTGTGGCCTGTTCTGGTGGCTTCTTTCAAGAAAGCTTGTCCTGCTTAGAGGGACAGGGTGAAGCAACCTCCTGTCCTGGCCAGAGAGAGATGCACAGCTGTATGTCACACTTTTGCAACCCGCTAGGCACCCTCTCAGTGCTGTGTTTCCGGAGCTGAAAAAACATCACAAAGAGAAAAAGCCACGAGGCCTTCAGTAACACTGCAAATGAAATTCATAAATGACAAGCAGTTACTTAAAGTCGTGGTGTCAAAATCTGAGTAAGATGTTTGTGGTATATTCTTGCTAAGTGAAAAAAAAAAAAAAAGGTGTAATACTGCCAACAGGGTGATCCTCATTTTGATTTGACAAAAGAACAGATGCCTTAAAAAAAAAATGCCTGGGGGACTTCCCTGGTGGCGCAGTAGTTAAGAATCCGCCTGCCCATGCAGGGGACACAAATTCGAGCCCTGGTCCGGGAAGATCCCACATGCCGCGGAGCAACTAAGCCCGTGCGCCACAACTACTGAGCCTGCGTGCCACAAGTAGAGAAAGCCTGCACGCCTAGAGCCCATGCTCCGCAACAAGAGAAGCCACTGCAATGAGAAGCCCTCACACCGCAACGAAGAGTAGCCCCCGCTCACCGCAACCAGAGAAAGCCCACGTGCAGCAATGAAGACTCAACACAGCCAAAAATAAATAATAAATAAATAAATAAATAAATAAATAAATAAATAAATAAAAATGCCTGGGAAGGTGCCCTGGTAGGCTGCCTACACATCGGTGATGTGTGGAGGGTGCTTATGGGGGTGTTTTGGATTCTTCTTGCCTATCTGAGGAGTCCACTTTTTTCCCTATGAGATGCATATAGAAAAATAAGCAATTTATTTAAAAGCAATTAAACCACTCAAAATAAATACATTTTTGTTTTAGTAATCCCAGTATCATTGCATTTGAAAACAAGAAGTACCACCAAAAAAAAAAAAAAATTGGACTTCCCTGGTGGTCCAGTGGTTAAGACTCCGTGCTTCCACTGCAGGAGGCATAGGTTCGATCCCTTGTTAAAAAAAAAAAAGAAGTACCACCAACTGGGTTCTACACTCAAAGAAAGTTCCAGAGCTGGGAGAACCTGTCTGACAAAGACAGGTTGAGGGAGGGCACTGAAAACTACCTGGTCTCCTCAGGTGTGAACGAGGGTGGAGGTGGGAGATCCAGGTGTGGGCGTTGTATAGAAAAAACAGACAGGACCTGGGGAGACTTTGGACCTCCTGTGTGTGTCAGGGTGGGGGCACTTTGGACAAGTAGCCCTGACCCAGTGCAGCAGGGTTGAAATGAGGGCTTGGCTCCTGATAAAATAAGGTTCTCTTCTTCAAGGAGCCTTTAGGTGATTTGTGCATGAAAAATAAAGTCCAGAAGTAAAGCCCCGACAGAGCAAAGACAGATGTCTTAGGTAAGGCAAGCAGTGGTCACTGGTAAAAAGATAACTCGTGGCTCTGGGAAGTGTTAGACACTCCTAGACCAGGAGCCTCTGTGGTGCTTCTATATGGAGCAATCCTGTGTGGGCTAAGATTTAAAGAAAAACTGTCCAACTTTAACTGGCTGCAGCCCATGCAGCAGAAGGAAAGGATAATTTTACAGGAAACCTAGATGAATAACACTAATGCTAACAATGTTCCTACCAACAGTAAGAGCACCTGCCATTTATTTATTGAGCTGTTACTATGCACCAGGCACTTTGCATATATTATCTCACTTAACTCTTGTTACCATTAGGAACCATAAAACCGATTGTGTTATTTAACATCAACAACATAGGGCTGAGAAACACCGTTCTCTAAAAATCCATGTACCATGAGAAATTTTACTATGTGAAATCTTTTCCAGGAGAATGGAATGTCCCATTCTTGCCTGAAGGTTCTGAGCTATGCAGGTCACTATAACACATAGCAACTGTGATTTCCAACCTAGGTACAGAGCTTGGGATAAAGGGTTTGGGGATGCAACATCCCACAAGTAGCTTCATTTTGTAGTAAGGAAACCAGGTCCTGTGTTCACTTCCTAGCCCTGGTGGTAGTCAGACAAAGTTTCTAACAGGACCTAAAACAATGTTGCTAAGGGGCCCTGGCCAAGGCCACACAACCCCTGTTCCTTTTGAATCATTATTACTTTCTTACCAATGACACCCTTGTTCCTCCACTGAAGGAAGCTTTCTAAAAAAATAGAAAAAAAAAACCAAAGCTAATTCAAAGACTCCTAATTCAAAGCTAATTCAAAGCTAATTCAGAGACATTTTAAAAGGAAATAATAAAAATGTTTAAATCTCTGCTGTCCAATATGGTAGCCTCAAGCTACATGCAGCTGTTGAACACTTGAATAAACACAACACTGTACATCAACTATACTCCAATAAAAATTAATTTAAAAAAGATGTGCTGAAGTGTGGAATACACACCAGATTGCCAAGACTAAATTTGGCAAAAATTTTAAATATCACATTAATAATTTTTATATTAATTGCATATTGAAATGATAATATTTTGAAGATACTGAGTTAAATGAAATATATTTTTAAAATTAATTTCACCTGTTTCATTTTACCTTTTAAAAAATGTGGCCACTGGAAAATTTAAAATAATATGTGTGGTTTGCATTTGTGGCTTTCATTATATTTCTATTGAACAGTGTTGGTTTAGATAATCATTGTCATACTGGAGGCAAAAAAGAAGAGAAAAGAAGAGAGGAAGGGAAGGGGAAAGGGAGGAGGAGGGGGTGGGGGAGAGGGAGAGGGAGAAAGGAAGGGAGAAGGAGGGGGAGGGGAGAAGGATGTCTGGTTAAAGATTATCAGAAACCTCCTAGGACTGGTTAAAAGTCTGTAGGCTCCTCCCAAGACCATGGTAGGGTGGTGAGGTTCCAGAAAATGTACTAAAGCCTGTTAATGTCTATCAGAAAATTGCTCAAGTGTTTTATCAAGAATGCAAAATTCTTCTGAGAAAGAACAGCTATTTATACCAGACCAGAGAGTTCCACTCCTGCTTAGATTTGGGACAGTTTCTTCCTCAACCCCCAGAGAATATGATTCCATGGGTCTAAGGAGGGGCCAGAAATTGCATTGTTAAGCAGACCCACCAATGGGGTGACTCTGGTGTTTCTCTGAGTTTGAGAGCTGTTGACTTGGAAGGTGGTTGTATAGACTTGGTGACCCCACTGGAAGGGCTACAGGTGCCACGAGAGGGCCCTGAAATGGGCCTTTGAGAAAAGCCCTGTGCTTCGTAGAATGTCACCTGAAGGGAAATGGGGGAGAGGCTCTAGGGTGAGGCCAGGACTCAGTCTCTCTGGAGGTGGGGTAACTCCCAACACTCACCCTTTTAAATCTAACCCCCTGTGCTCATGTGTTGAGTTCGGTGGCTCAGGCCTGTGGTCTTCCGATCTTACTGTTCATCTAGCCTTTAAACAAACTTTGGAAAGCTATGTACTTTTCCCCACATTTTTAAGTAGACATCTAAAATCTTTCATCATCTAGTTAAATAGTTACAAAGGATGTAATTTCAGGTGTAATTTCATTATTGACATTTCAAAATGAAACCATTAGATCACTTTTAAATAAATCCATTGGTATCTGCATATCATTGCAATTTGATACCCATCATGATCCATTTTAATACACAGGAACCAGCTCTTCTAATGGGACAAAAATTTATATCATTCCTTTTCTTCTTGAGCTCACTTCCATTCCCCTGACCCCATAGAATTTTACCCCAATGTAATGTGTTTTTATATCTGAAAGTATTTTAAAGCACTGCTTCATATTTCTATGCATCAAAATTAGGTGTATAAATAGAAATTTTTAAAAATTTAGTTGCCTGTGGTCAAAACAACATAAAATATTACAAACATATTACAAGTTTTGATAGTTATTCCATTTCAAAAGTAATTTTACTGGAAATACATCTCTTAATGGGGTGGATAGGGCTATTTGTTCCATATAACCTTGGATGAATAATATTAATTGCAAGAAAGAGACATCTATACATTTAAGTGCTGAAGAACATTGTTTATACAGACAAGTCGATGGGAATGGGTGGAGTTTTGTTGCCATAATCCCACTCAGTTTGTGAAATTCCTTCTGAGTTATACATAAAAAACCTTTTTATGAATGATCAAAAATGATGCTTAATGAGGTGTTAGCTGGCAACCTGCTTATGTCCCCCTCCAATTACTCTGAAAGCAAAGGATTGGAAACCATTTGACTCACAAGGGATTTGTAATCCTGTTATTAGACACATTGTTTTTTCGATACCTACCCAATAGTATTTCTAATTATCCCTTCGTTTGATACCTCGGAGGTGCTCCTCTCCCACTGGACAAAAGAAAATTAACCTCTCACTCATCCGGAATCTTTGTCTAGTGGGAAAGGGGCTATTGGAAAGGAGATGCCTGAACCAACGGGAAAGTTCACAGTCAGATCAACTTGGGAAGGAGTTCACATCAAATTGGAGGATTGTCACAGACTTTATGTTTGTGTCCCCCAAAATTCATATGTTGCCCTCAAAGAGGTGGTATTTGGAGATGGGGCTTTGGGGAGATAATTAGGTAACGGGATCGGTGACATTGTAAAGGAGACCCCAGTGAGCTCCCTCGTGCCTTCATCCACGTGAAGACACAGTGGGAAGACGGCCGTCTACGAACCAGGAAGAGGGCCCCCATCAGACACCTAATCTACTGGTGCCTTGATCTTGGACTTCCCAGCCTCCAGAACTGTGAAAAATAAATATTTGTTGTTTACAAGCCACTCAGACTATGGTATTCTGTTATAGCAGCCCACACTATGACAAGGATCTTGAATGGCAGGTGGGCCTCTTAAAATGGAATTTAGTGCCCAGATATCCCTTGGGAAGTCTCGGTGTGTCCCCCAGGGGTTCACATAGCCCAGGCATTCACACATGGGCAAGCTAGGTGCAACAGCTGCTGCAGCTGAGAACTCGACGTAAACATAACCTCGACTCACCGGCAAGGAGGTGGCAGCTGCTCCCTGGTGTGTTTTGGGGCCCATCACACCCAGAGCTGCCTTTCAGTTCAGCCGGTTTCCCCTCCATGGGAAAGTGGCTTCTTAGCCTCATACACCCCTTTATGTGCATTCTTCTTTCCTTAAACTTCTCTGGGTAAGTCCTTAAAGTTTTCTTCAGCACATATCCAATATTTATTGCTCTGTCATGGTAGTAAAAGTTTGAGCTCTCTGAGATAAACAGCTTGAGTTAAAATATTTACTTGTTGTGCATGCAACCTTTGGAGGTTACTTTCAATAAGCCTCGTTCTTCTCTTACGAAAACTTGTTTTGTTTTGAGGTTTAAGTGATTTAATGCACACGAGGTCCTGAGCACAGTGTCGGGAGCAGTGAGCACTCAATAAATGCAAGCTAGTATTATTATTGACAGTTGCTCTGCATTCAGCCTATCTTTTAAGTCTTCCTGGAACAGGTGATGCTCATAAAACGCTTTGCGACTCAGAAGAGAAACCACTGCACAGGTCTCAGGCCCTGTTGTTCCATCACGTTAACTCTGCTCCTCCCTGGCCCCATTTTCCTGGGGAAGGTTGGGGCAGAGAGGCAGAGAGGCAGTGTGTTGAGTTAGGGCTCGGGGATGTCAGTGTCAGAGCCTCAGAAAGGAAGGGGGGCACCCACAGCGTCTGAGCTCCTCAGCCTGAACTCAGTTTCACCTTCAGCCTCTGCTTGCAGAGGCACATCGCTGAACTCTATCCACCCCTCCACTCCATAATGAAGGTGACCTTGGCCGTGGAAAGAGTTTCAACCGACTTGGGTTTGAATCCCCGGCTGTCACTAATAGTTATTGAACTTGTAAAATAGACCTCTTGGGACATAGCTCTTCTCCCATAAAATAGGCTCAGCAATACGCATCTTAGGGTTAATGTGAAGGTCAAAGGAGATAAGTCTATGAAAACCCTGACACAGTGCTGGGCACATAGTAGGCCCCCAATTATTCCTAAATGCTACCAGGTACAGTAGGTAATTATAAGGGCATCTTCCTAGTTAGACATAGTGAGGAAAACAGGCATGACTCAGGCAGACAAGGTGGTTTCACACACCCTCACCCGAGCAGAGCCTGGTGTAGGAAGACAGATAAGCCAGTTTGGCTTGCTCTGGTGGAAGGGTGGTGGGTGGTTGTGAGTTAGATCCAGGGCACACTGGGCCATTTTGAAGTTGAGCTGCTTGTTTGTTCAGCATTGGGGGTGTCAGCCTAGTTTACAACGCCCCTCTTAAACTTCATCCTCATCTATGATGTGGGCTCTCTGATGGCCGTGCTTGTGCCAGGGGACATCATTTCCTCCGATTGGACCGGGATACACATCTCGCCCAAACTGGGCTAATCAGATTTTCCTCTCCAGGGAACTTGAAACTGGGACAAAGAGGTTCCACTCATGCTGGGATCTGCTTGTGGATGGAGGAGATATAAAACCTGGGTGATATGATGTGGCCATCTTCTGCCATATGCATTGAGAGATAGGGAAAGCCAGGCTGCAGGGGGAGAGGAAATGAAGTAAAAACAAAAACAGAAAACAGACAGGAGAAAGGAGACTATATTCCTGAGTTCTTGACAGTTCCCACTTCCTGTTTCCAGACTACTTCTCAGACCTGGACACATTCTTGCCCTTGGATTTCATGAGACATTTTCTGAGTCCTCAGTGATGAACCTATCTTTTGCTGCTTGCACTAGATAATTTTGCATGTTAAGCTATTTCATGCTCAAGTTACAGAAGTCAACTTGAGCTAGCTGAAACAAAAAGAGGAAGTTAGTGCAAGGTGCTGGGACATCTCATGAAATTCAGGAGGTTTAAATCAGTTTCAGAAGGTGCCAGCATCAGGGCAGCTCTGGGTATGTCAGCCACAGACTGGGAAGCCGACTTCTTTCCAGCAAGCTGCCATTAAGATGCCTCAGTGTGGGGTGTTTCAGCTCAAAACTCCAAATTCCAGGGGTGGAGAGAACCTCATTGATCTGTAATGAGCGTATTAGTGATGCCTGTGGAGTAGCTCCAGGCAGCAGCAATATAACTGCTGAGAGAATTTACTATGAGGACAGGACGTGCTGCTTCCCAAGGACAAGGGGTGGGCACTGACCAGCCAGTGCAAGTGACGTCCTGTGAAAGCTGGTTCCTACAATTTACGGCTCATGGGGAATCGTTCTTCTCACTGAGTGGGCTGCGAAGGTTTATAAAACAGTGTCTCTGACATCAAAGAATTTATAATCTGCCCACAAATAATAATACTCCAAGGCAGCCTGTGACAGCTGCTAGAGGAGATGTACAAAGATGAAATGCCACAGGAGTTTAGAGACAGGCGAGACGCCTTTGAGCTGTGGGGACAACAGCCCAGACTCCGGGCCATGTCAAGGTTGGCAAATGACTTACTGAATGAAACACTAAAAATACACTTAACGTGCCTTATGATAACAACCAGGAACATGTATTTACAAATAAATGTTAAATGCAATAAAGCAAGAATGTGTTTTTGATGGACTAATCCAGAGTATGTGAGCCATGTTGACATATGCAAATGTATAAGGTGAAAAGTAGACACACACCAGCTGGGCCAGGGTCTTGTCTGAATTTGAAGGCAAATTAGTCCTATCCCTATACT
Source organism: Balaenoptera ricei (assembly GCF_028023285.1). Lineage (NCBI taxonomy): Eukaryota > Metazoa > Chordata > Mammalia > Artiodactyla > Balaenopteridae > Balaenoptera > Balaenoptera ricei. Next base: position 155,939,442 of record NC_082640.1, read on the forward strand.
TTTGGCCCCAGCCCAGATTGTAAGTTTCTAGTCCGCTAGTCTCCCCAAACCCTCGTCCCCATAGTGTTCATGCTTGGGATTTTATAGGCTGATGGGCTTTTCTCCACTGGTCACTGGAAAGCTCCTTCCAAGACAAACACATTCTTAATCTGTTCACAAAATACTCCCTCCATGTCTTTGTCTCATCAAAAACCTGAGTGGCTTTTAAAATTTTCCTAGTCATATATATGGGGATTCCTTTCAACTTGATCTTAGAAACTGCTCTGACCCATATCTGTCTCCTATGCTTCAGACCTATGGGTCCTGCTGCCTGATGGAATCTCCTCCCAGGATGTTCCAACTCAACTAACGTGAGTGAGCGCACGGGCATTACCCCTTCTTCCTGTATCCTCTACTGCACCCACTCTACAGCCAGGAAGTGAAATTTGATTCTTATCGCCCTTACTCTCCATGTCAAATCAATCACCAAGTTGTTATAATTTGCCTCCTCAATATCACTCCCATTTGTCCCCTTCCTTTGCCAGTGCCCCATCAATCCCATGATTGACTTAATGCACAACTGTTGGTTTTGCCTCACCATCTGTGTTATCTACTGCTATGTGACCAGCTACCCCAAAACTTAATAGTTTGAAACCACAAATATATATTATCTCCCATAGTTTCTGAGGCTTAGGAATCTGGGAGAGACTTTGAGTGGTTCTGAGGGTCATTTCTGAGGCTGCAGTCAAGCTGTCAGCTAGGGCTGCAGTCATCTCAAGGCTCGTGGGGCTGGAGGAGCTGCTTCCAGGCTCACTTACGTGGTTGTTGGGAGGCCTCCCTTCCTTTCTGGCTGTTGGCTGGGGGCTTCAGTTAGACTCTCCATAGGTTGCCTGAGGGTCACAATGTGGCAGCTGCCTTCCCCACAAGGGAGTGGGGTGTGTGTGTGTGTGTGTGAGAGAGAGAGAGAGAGGGAGGGAGGGAGGAGTTCTAGATGAAAGCCATAGTCTTTTTTAAAACATAATTAAGTTTTTATTTCTTTTTTTTAATTGAAGTATAGTTGATCTACAATATTGTGTTAGTTTCAGGTATACAGCAAAGTGATTCAGTAATATATATATTTTTTTCAGATTATTTTCTGTTATGTATAGGTTATTACAAGATATTGAATATTGTTCCCTGTGTTATACAGTAAATCCTTGTGGTGTTTTTAATTTCTAATTAATGATTCTTTTCTTTTTTTTTTTCCAGCGTTTTGAGGTATAGTTGACATACAGCACCAAATAAGTTTAAGGTGTGCAGCATAATGATTTGACTGACATACATCATGAAATGATTAACATAGTAAGTTTAGTGAATATCCATCATCTCATATAGACACAAAATTAAAGAACTTTATAAAAAGCCATAGTGTTTTTATTTACTTTAAAGCCATCGTCTTTTAAAACTGAATTTCCAACATTTTCACTTCTGCTATATTCTATTGGTCACATAGACCAAACCTGATACATGTGGGAGGCTAGGTGTGGATACCAAGATGTAAGGATCCTTGGGGGTTATCTTGGGAGTTGGCTACCACAACATCCTTTTACCCTTTTTGTTGGGTAAAACAATCTCTTGCTTTTCCTTTGGGGAACCACCCCTCCCCCACTGGTAAGCTATAGTTTGAGTGGAGCTGCCCCACCACCATTTCTGGTGAGGGTCCCCATTTGCGGTATGGATCCTGCTTAGCTAAAGTCCATATCAGTATATTTTGCTATGGATTGGATGTTTGTGTCCCTCTAAGATTCATGTGTTGAAACCCTATCCTCCAACGTGATGGTATTTGGAGGTGAAGACTTGGAGTGGTAATTAGGGTTAGATTAGGTCATGAGGGTGGGGCCCTCATGATGGGATTAGTGCCCTAATAAAAACAAGAGGAGACACAGGGTCTCTCTTTCTCTGTGCTCACACCAAGGAATGCTCTATGAGGACATAGCAGGAAGAGGGCTCTCACTGAGAACCTGACCATGCTGACACCGTGTTCTTTGACTTCCAGCCTCTAGAACTGTGAGAAATGAATATTTGTTGTTTAAGCCACTCAATCTGTGGTCTTCTCTTATAGCAACCCAAACAGACTAAGATCCAGTCACTCTGGCCTTAGTGATAGGGTCAGGGATGAGCAGATGACCCAACTGAAAGGCAGTGAGACATTAGGAAATGTTTGCTAGAGCTTCTGGGAGGATCTGAGTTGCTTCATTGGTAGATCCTGGGAGAGATGCTCTCTCTTCCTCTGACTTTGGAGGTGTGAGGTTGTGAGGCTAGGGCTGCTGGCATCTTGCTAACACAAAACAAGTCTTCCTGGAAATGAAATTGATATTCAGAGGAAGTCGAGCAAAGAGATGGATGCCAGAGCTCTGCTTGAACTCTGGATAAAACCAAGCCTACAGCTGGACCTGTCTGTAAATTGCTCAGTTATACGAGCCAATAAATAAACTCATTTTTTTAGATGGTTGTACCAGGGATTCCGTTCCTTGTCATATAAAAAGTCCTGATTCTGGCCACTGTCCCCCTCCCAGCCCTCCCCCTCTAAAACATAAATCTAATCATATTTTCTTCTTGCATAAAAACTTGCAACACCTACTCAGTGTCCTCTGGATAAAGTCTCAGCTCATTAACATGGTAGATGAGACCCCCCACTCTCCTCTCTGTCTCCACCTCCAGCCCCTTTCCTTGCTTCCATTTTATACAACACTCAACTATTTATACCATGTGCCCTGCTGTTCTGAACAGGGTCTGGGAGCACATGAGCCTTAATCAGGATTTAGGGTGGTGGAAACCATCAGAGAAGATTAGAGTCAGCCTCATCAAGATCACCTGGAAGCCCCAAACCTCAACCCAGAAGCTGCACTAGTTCGTATATGCTAATGCTGGAGGTGCTGGGCCTTTCCTGGTCACTGGCTTTCCACCAGGATCCAAGTTTCTGCTGCTCTGGTTCCTAATAATATCTCACTGTGGATGCAACAAGATCTCCACAGAGCTCAACAGGATGGACTAATTGCTTCACCAGCAGGATATCTGACCCCAATTCTCCTTAGGCCAAGGCCATTTGAATTAATACTCAATATCCAAGCTCTTAAATCAGAAGACTGCTTATTTGAGATACAGTGATCAGGAAGAAGCTTCCCATTCCCTTCCACAACCCTTTAGCCGAGAGTAAGCCATTTCTTCTGGACTAACCTTGGCCCACTTCTGGGTACTCTGATTTATCAAACAGATAAATGTCAGGTATTCTTCACTGGATTGGTCCTGTGTGCCTTGACTCTAATTATTGTACTAGGGAAGGAATCATTGCCAGGAATGGGGCTGATCTGGGGGAGGGGGTCTCTTTCTGGAGGTATGTGTGAGACAGGCTGGGCCCTGGGACCTGGTCCCTGGGACACTTGGCTGCAGTCCTTGCACCTGGACAGACGTCTCCTCAAGCAACAAAATACAGAGAAACTATAAGGGACTAAAAAGAACTGTATGCATGGGCAGCTGGGGCAAATTATGGACAACAAGATACAAAAAGACCAAAAAGCCCAACTGCCACTTCTGAAGAGCCTGGAGCAAAAGCAGGGTACTGCGCATGCCCCCTGCACACACCACCACCAGGGAGGGGCAAACCACCTAAGCCATGCCTCTGGCCCAACCCCTCGACCTGCACCTACCCTCACCCCATAAGGAACCAGCTCACTCCCCTCAGCAAACAAGCAAGCAAGCAAGAGAACATGTTGTTTGTTCTCACTCCTTCCTGCTGCAGCAGGGGTCCCAATAAAGTCTTGCCTGAATTTCTTATCTGGCCTCGTATCAATTTCTATTGATTAAGGAGGCCAAGAACCCTGGTTGGTAACATGTGTACCCCACCACAATGGCTCTGTTAGGAATCGGTATATGGAGAATTGATACTCTGAGGCTTCCTTCTTCTTCTACTTCTTTTCTTTTTCTGAGTGCTTAAACAACAAATATTTATTTTTTCACAGTTCTAGAGGCTGGTGCCAGCATGGTCAGGTTCTGGTGAGAGCATTCTTCCTGGCTTGCTAATGGGGATTTCTTGCTGTGTCCTCATATGGTGGAGAGATAGCTCTGGTGTCCATTCCTCTCTTATAAATGTACCAGGTCTATTGGATCACAGCTCTGCCCTTATGATGAGGCTTCCCTCTGGATATCAGAGATGGAAAGAGTCTGGTAGTTGGTCAGTCCCCAGTTGCTGACAGCTTGTGGGGTGGAGTAGGTGTAGAGGACAACCAGCATTGAGGGGTACCTCTTGGGTAGAAAAGGCCCTTGTCCAGTTCTTTCTCTCTCTTTTTTATAAATGCCATGAATGGTTTCGCTTTGGAATGTTTGTCTTTTATATTTACCTGCAAAGGATTTGAGGTCATAAAAAAGAAGCTTCCGTGTACTTTAAGTTCCAGTCTTGTTGGTTCCCTTTGTTATAGCAGTTTAACCTCCCCTATGATTTTTGTCCCTTCTGACTCGAGAGGTAGGGCTGCCTGGATCACTCATTAGAGTGGAAATGTGTGGAGCGTGCCAGGCACGGGATCAAATACTTTACATGCATTATCTCACCTAATTCTCATGATAACCCTATGAATTAACTACGATTATTGACCTATTTCTCACATGCGGAAACTGAGGCTTAGAAAGGTCCAGCCCCATACTGAAAGTCATGGATTCTCTCCTTCACAAATGTGGTTGGAGTGCCTGTGATATGCCAGGCCCTGTTTTAGTCTCTGGAGCTTCCCATACTAAGTGTTGAGTCTGAAATTCCAACACACGTCTTATTCCAGCTCTGCACGTTTAGCTGATGGCCTCAGCTGCTTCCCCTGTAGATGTCATCTGTAACACAGCCTAGATGCTTCGGTCCTTGCTAGTAAGGGTTGATGCTGAATCCTTTTACACCTTCTAGCCCGCATCTGTGTAACACAGAGACAAAAATATAGCTAAAGTTACTTGCCCATGAGGCAAAATTTGCTCTCCTGACTTAAAAAATGCTATAAGGTTTTGACTTCCCCTTTGAGTAAGTCATTTAACTTTGGAAAGAAAATCCTTTAGATCCACAGAGTTAGAAAAGGCACACGGGGTTGAATCAAGGTCCCACCATTTCCAGCTGTGTGACTTTGTGCTTTGGTTTCAACATATTAAAAAAAGAAAAGAGGATATGAACTGACATTGGAGAGTTGTATAAAGGTTGAATTGGCTAATAAATCCAAAGCCCCAAGCACTATGCCTGGCATACAGTAAGGGAAAGATTGGTGGCAGCTTTCATTAAGGAGGATGAAGATTGTAAAGAGGCCACTGGATTCTGCAATTAGGTTAAGGTGAACGTTGAGAGCAGTTCAGTGGAGAGGCGGGGTGGAGGTCCAGCTGTAGGTGAATGAGAGCTCGAGAAAGTGGCACCTTGGGGTGTAAAAACTACCTGCTCTGTAGCTAAATGTGTTGGCTTAGGAAAGGTGAGATGGGGCAGCTTTGACAAGCGACATAGGTTAAGAGGTGGGTTTTATTTTTTTTTTAAATACAATTTTGTTTACACTTTCACTCTTTTCTTTTTTTAATTTATTTTATTTTTATTTATTTATGGCTGTGGTGGGTCTTCATTTTTGTGCGAGGGCTTTCTCTAGTTGCGGCGAGCGGGGGCCACTCTTCATCGTGGTGCGCGGGCCTCTCACTATCGCGGCCTCTCTTGTTGCGGAGCACAGGCTCCAGACGCGCAGGCTCAGCAATTGTGGCTCACGGGCCTAGTTGCTCCGCGGCATGTGGGATCTTCCCAGACCAGGGCTCGAACCCGTGTCCCCTGCATTGGCAGGCAGATTCTCAACCACTGCGCCACCAGGGAAGCCCTGTTGTTTGTTTGTTTGTTTGTTTTAAGTTTTAAAGAGGGAAACTAAGCAGGTTTGACATTTAAGGATTAAAGAGATAGTGGAGAGGTTAGGACTTCAGATAGAAAAAAAAAAAAAATTGATGGAGCAAGGTCTGGAATCTGGTGCATAAAGGACCAAAGTTTGAAATTTAGCTCCTTCTTTCTTTGAGACAGAAGGGGAAGATGGGTGAAGATATATGTAATTTGAAGATACAGGGGAGAGAGACTGAGGCAAAGGCAGCCTGATCAATTCTACTTTCCAGGTGAAGCAGGAAGTATTGTGGTAGTTAGCCTCCGAGATGACCCCCCAACCATCCCCCCTTCCTGGTCCTCACAGCCTGTGTACTTCTCTTCCGCATTGTACCAAGTTTGGCTGTGTGACCAATAGCATAGGGCAGAAGCTATGTGTTATGGGTTGAATTGTGTGCCTCCCAAAAAGGTATGTTGAAGTTCTAACCCCCAGTACCTCAGATGTGACTTTATCAGGAAGTAGGTCTTTACAAAGGTCATTAAGTTAAAATGAGGTCATTAGGGTGGACCCTAATACAATGAGACTGGTGTCCTTATAAAAAGGGGACCACGATGAAGAGTGGCCCCCACTTGCCACAACTAGAGAAAGCCCTCGCACAGAAACGAAGACACAACACAGCCATAAATAAAATAAATAAAAAAAAAGGGACATTTGGGGAATTCCCTGGCAGTCCAGTGATTAGGACTCTGAGCTTCCGCTGCAGGGGGCAGGGGTTCAATCCCTGGTAGGGGGAACTAAGATCCCGCATGCTGTGCGGCACGGCCAAAACAAACCAACCAACAAAAAACAACAGGAACAAAAAAAGGAGGAAATTTGGACACAAATTCAAAGAAAGACAGACAGGTACAGAAGGTAGATGATGTGAAGACACACAGGAAAAGATGGCCATGTGACTGAAGTGACGCATCTCCAAGCCAGGAACACCAAGAATTGCTGGTGAACACCAGAAACTGGGAAGTAGCAAGGAAGGATCCTCCTCTAGAGCTGTCAGAGGGAGCATGGCCTTGCTGACACCTTGATGTAGGACTTCCAGCCTCCAGAACAGTGACACAATACGTTTCTATTGTTTTAACCCACCCAGGTTTTGGTACGTTGTTATGGCAGCCTAGCAAACTAAAACACTATGGTATGTCATTTCTAAGATCAGGTTATGAAAAGATTGTCGTTTCCATCTTGGATGTACTCTCTCTCTCTCAGGTCATTCCTTCTTAAGATAGCTAGCTGCAGGTTGTGAGGACATTCAGGCAGCTTATGGACAGGCCCACATGGAGAAGAACTGAGGTTTCCAGCTAACAGCCAGCAAGGAACTGAGGCCCATCAATAGTCAGGCGAGTGAGCTTGGAAGGAGATCCCTCTAGTTCAGGTAAGACTGCAGCCCCAATCAACACCAACAGCTTACTGTGGGTTCATTTGAGACTCTAAGCCAGAGCCACACAGTCAAACCAGCCCTGAATTCCTGGCTCACAATGACTATGAGATAGTAAATATTTGCTCTCTTAAGCTGCTAAATTTGGGGTAACATGCTACACAGTAATAGATACCCCTGCTAACAATGAAGGAAAAATGGTCACTTGAGAAAAGGAGAGAAAGCATGGGATGGCTGCTGAGATAACAGGAAAGGCAGGAGAAAACCAAAAAATGCGGGTCTGGTTAGTGGTTGCAACTATAGTTGGAAACCACCCGATTAAGGTGCCAGTTAAATATTCAGATTCCTAAGCCTCCAATTCCTGAATCAGGCTCTCTGGGAAAATGGCACGGGGAATCTGCATTTGAAATACAGTAGTGCCCAGATGATTCTTTTCAAGAACCACTGAGTTAGAGGATAATTGAGAGTAGAGGTAAAAGTGGAACAGAAACAGCAACTAAAGCTAGAATTTAAATTGGGTGTTAATTCATAGCACAAACTGATATCAAATAACCACACTGCTATGGACCTGTAAAGAATTTCTAATTTTTGTCAACAAATTCTGAATTAGTGGGAATTACTTTCTATCTCTGCCTTAAAAAATATTCTCAGGAGGTTTTTAAAAATTTTTTTTTAATTTTTATTTTTTTGGCTGTGCTGGGTCTTCGTTTCTGTGCGTGGGCTTTCTCTAGTTGCAGCGAGCGGGGGCTACTCTTTGCTGCAGTGCACGGGCTTCTCATTGTGGTGGCCTCTCTTGTTGTGGAGCACGGGCTCTAGGCATATGGGCTTCAGCAGTTGCAGCACCCGGGCTCAGTAGTTGCAGCACGCAGGCCCTAGAGCGCGTGGGCTTCAGTAGTTGTGGCGTGTGGGCTTAGTTCCTCAGCGGCATGTGGGATCTTCCCGGACCAGGGATCGAACCCATGTCCCCTGCATTGGCAGGCGGATTCTTAACCACTGTGCCACCAGGGAAGTCCTTCTCAGGAGTTCTTATGCTAACCTTTGCTCCTTCTCTCTAAAAATACTGCCCTATTTCTCCTTCAGTTCAATCCCTATGCAGAGATGCTCTGCCTATTCTAATTTCTACCTCACTCTAAACTTCTCTGGCCTTGGTGGTGAGAACTCTGCAAATTCAGAAGTGTTTCCTGTTTCTGGGATTTCTGGGGCCACTCTACTGCACAGAAAGTTATCCCATGAAGGTCATGCTGCAGCTTTTGTGATCAGGGCTGTGGCAGGAAAATCTGTAAGTGGGATGTTCTGGGCAGAACAGAGCACTAGATTCTCTAAGCCCCAGTTTCCTCATTTAAACAATGTTATAACACCTACATGGAAGGGCTGGCCTGAGGATTGACTGAGATAATGGGAGTAATGTCCTTATCACCATGCCTGGAACATAATAGTGGCTCAGGAAATGGCAGCTGTCAATTTTAAAAGGGATGGTAAGGAGAATATGCTTAGGTGCCCTGAATTTAATCTTGATGTTAGAATGGTTTGTGTCCCAATCAGGGCTCCAGCCACAACCTGAGTGACATATGAGTATTTGGAGCAGGGAAGATGGTTTTTATGGAGAACAAAAAAGGGAGTTCCTGAACCTAGGTCAGTATTAGAGAATACTCCTGGCTGAGGATTAGAATCACCTGCAGCCCTTACTAACAAACTAGGACTCCTCCCCAGGCCAATTAAAGCAGAATTTCTGCCAGTAGGACTCAGGCAGCAGAAAGCTTCAAATACTTCCCAGGTGATTTTAGTATACAGCTGGTGCTAAGAAAGACTCATCTAGGGACTCAAATTAAAGTAGTGGGTTCACAGGTATTTTAATTACTGTGCACTATATTAAACAACAACAACCAAAGCAGGATGTAGCAATAGAAGTCAGATGAGTATGTAGGTGTGAATCTGAGTCAAAAATCGAACATTTGAAAAAAACATAAATTTCCAAGAGAAATTATTTAAGGATACTTATTGTTTTAAAAAAAATTGTTAGTATTATTATCTAGAAGCAAGGAAGTCAACACTTGTAATGTTGGGAGTTTTGGATAGGAATTTTTAAGCATCTGGTGATATTTAGGACATTTTCAGAAAAACAGAATTGTTGGTCAGAATGAATATTTTTCCTTAGGCATATAGTAGTGTCATATTAAGTGGAAAACAGATAAAAATTTGAATATACACTTTAGATCATAAATATATTAAAGAAACATGGGAAAATGCCCATGATTAAGTTTTATGAATAAAACCCCTCATGATACCATGATACCATATATATGAGGATGATTCATATTTTGAAAATACAGTTGTGCTCATAGAAAAACACTAAAGGGAAATTATAAAAAAACCTAGATAGTTATCCCTTAGGGTTGGAAATAAGAATGACCTTTTTTTTTTTGATTAATTAATTAATTAATTTATTTATGGTTGTGTTGGGTCTTCGCTTCTGTGCGAGGGCTTTCTCCAGTTGCGGCGAGTGGAGCACAGGCTCCAGACGCACAGGCTCAGTAGTTGTGGCTCACGGGCTTAGTTGCTCCGCGGCATGTGGGATCTTCCCAGACCAGGGCTCGAACCCGTGTCCTCTGCATTGGCAGGCAGATTGTCAACCACTGTGCCACCAGGGAAGCCCCCAAGAATGACCTTTTAAATTCTCATATCTATGTTTTAAAAAATGATGAGGTATTACTTTTGAATTGGAAAAAAAATTAAAGTCAGAAAAAAAAACACACATAAGAAGGAAATACAGCAAAATATAAGCAGAGGTTGATTTGATGAGAGGAGATTGTGAGCATTCCCTTCTTTCGATTATTCTTCCTGTTGAACATTTTTGTGACAATGAGTATCTATTTCTTTTTATAATTGGAACAAAAGAAACTATTTAAAAATAAAGATCAAATCCTGTCTCCTTGTTTATGAGTTTACTTTCTGACAAAGGGAGTTGGGTGAAGCATTTACAGAGCAGTTTGAAGTTTAGGAATCACTTAGCTCAGGGGTATGCAAACGTTTTCCGAAAAGGGCCAGGTAGTAATTATTCTAGGTTTTTTGGTCTATATGGTCTCTGTCGAAAGTATTCAGCTCTGCTTTTGTGGCAGGACAACAGATATAGACACTAAGCAAATGAACAGGAGTGGCTGTGTTCCAAAAAAACTTTATTGATGGATACTGACCTTTGAATTTTATATAATTTTCATGTGTCATGAAATATTATTCTTCTTTGGATTCCCCTCCCCCTATTATTAAAAATGTAAAATCATCCTCAGGCCATACAAAAACAGTTGAGAGGCTGGATTAGGCCCAAAGGCCATACTTTGCTGACTCCTGAGTTAGATAAAAATCAGGGATGTGATGAAGGAAACTTCCCACAGTTATGCTGAAAGTCTCCCAGAGAGATGGCTTTGATAAACTCTGTTTATTTTAATCTGTAATTTCTTTGCATCTTTTTTCCTTTACTAAAGATTTGCTACTCACTTGGATGTCTTAGGAAAAAGATGCCAAGTCATTTTGTTGAAACATTAATATAGGAACAGGAACACCTGAAAGAAATGCTAATGCAAACCCAGGTCTACAAATACTGAGTCTTTTCTGTGCTAGGCATTCCTGGAGACAAAAACATGAATAACACATATCTTTATTATAGGTCAGTGGTGAAGGAATTATAGGGGTGTACACAGAATATTGTAGGATCACATAGAAGGGAGAGTAATTCTGCTCATGGAAGATGACTTTGTGTTTATTGGAGAAGTTGGTAAGAAAATCTGGTAGGGAGAAAGGCAGTTTTCATGGAAAAAACAAACACTGCAGAAGACAAGTTGTTTAGAATAGAGTAGATTAAGTCACTAGGAACTACTAATGAACAATTTGTGGAAGTCACAAACTTTTTAACAGTAAATAAATCAAGAGACTTTATTAAAAAATTAATCCTGAAGAAAATCACAACACCTCGGGCTGAGAGCAGCTACTTTTTTTATGGTGTACAGCACCATCATTCTTCTTTTTCACCCCAGAAAATATTTTCCAGATTACTTTCTCTTATTGCAGCAAAAATAATGTTTAGTGAGTGAAATCACAAGATGTTGCTTCCATATTCAACACAGAATGTAGAAAATAATTGGGAGGCTGATTTTTTTTTTAATTATGCAGAAAGCAAACAAATGCAATTAAATAAGTACAGGTTTGGAACAATTTGTGCATGATAAAATGCCTATGTTTATCAGGCTAGCAGCTAAAAGTAAGTGTTTTAATTTAACAAATACATATTTTCTTTTAAATCCATCCTTAATTTGCCACACCATAACTAACTTCACAATTTTGCTCTGTACTCGCAGAGGCGCTTTTAAAAATAAATGTACAAATGTATGAATGGATGAGTTCATGCCATACAAACTATCCAAGTTCTAATCCAGAGTTCCCAAGGGCCCTGGAGGTCAGAGTAGGGCTGGTAGCTCTGCTCTTTCTTGAACTACTTTATTTCTGTGTAACTCTAGTTGCAAGCAGCAACCCTAGATTCTGGGCATCTGTCAAAAATGGGGTTAAATTAAAGAAAAGTAACTTTTTCACCATCATTCTCTTTACTGCCTAAATTTCTAAGCCTGCCAACCTTACTGGGAAAATGCAGAGTTAAGAATGTAAAGGGCTACCGTTTCACACTTACTTTGAAAACACACTTTCTGTTTCTGAAGAATGGTAGACTTTTATGTGTTACATTACAGAAACAGGCACAGGAGTTAACCAAATACCGTTTGGATTTAAAAGTAGCTTGAAACACCTTCTTAGCCAGCACAATCCTAGAGTGTGGAAAAGCAGAAGTCTGCATTCTGGCCTCAATTTCAGATGGCCTTCCAGCCACAGTCCCGATTTCAGTATCTCATGACCCCCAAACCTTCCATTTAAACAATACTGCAGCTCCTTAGACTTCTTACTATAACTAACCCGTAAGTCCGTGATATGGTTAAAATATTCACTTGAGCATCAGGGAGCGCCCTCCAAAGTGCAACCGTAAATTGCAAGCAGCAAGGGGTCAGAGGTGGCCAGATATTTTTGCAAAGCCTGAGTTTCTTTCACCCAGTATGCTTCAGGGTATTAAAAAAAAAAACTTCAGATAAAAAAGAGGTGTGGGGACTTCCCTGGTGGTCCAGTGGTTAAGAATCAGGGTTTCCACCGCAGGGGGCACAGGTATGATCCCTGGTCGGGGAACTAAGATCCTGCATGCCGCAGCACGGCGAAAACAAACAAACAAACAAAAGGTGTCATTTGCCTTAGGGTATTTTTATGGGGGAGATAATTATGAACTGAACTTCCCGGCCTAAGGGGAACCAGCCAGTCTTCCACCGCGGCCCCTCCGGCGCCGAGAACCTGACGGCCACGCCCATGCCAGGTCCCTCCCCTCGGCCCCGCCCACCGCGAGTGCGGGTCACTTAGGCCATCACCATAAAGAGGCCCGGCCCCCCGACACCTCTTTCCCCGAGCCAATGGGGCGGTGCCAGGGGCGGTCCCGGAAGTGACGCAGGGACGCGCCCTCCATTTTGTGGGACGCCAGAGCAGCTAAGTGCGTCAGTTGTGGAGAGACGTAGCCGAGTTGAGTCCTGGTCTGCGGGGAGGCTGCCGGCTCCGTCGCAGACTACGGACCTCTCTGCGTCTCAGCTGCCAAAGATCCTGTCCGGTAGGTGAGTGGCTCACTTTGAGGGAAAGGCTTCTCGGATCGAGGCTTCTTCATGGCCGCTCAGATCGCGAGTGGTCAGGGCTGCTCTCTGTGCGGAGGACGGCGTCCAATGAGCGCAGTTTATTCGAGGTGGGCGTTGGGGCACGTCTCCCTTTGGGTATTGTTTGAGGGGACCTGACGGGGGAGGGGCGGTCCTGGTCACGGTCGTTTTTACAGAGGGGTTGTGTGCCCCTCCCTGCCTCCTTACTTTACTCTCCGAACCCGGCGAGTAGTGGGCCGAGACCTTTGCTCGGGGTGTGGTCGGGGCTGTCCCAGGGCGGGTACGGTGACCCGGAGCGGTGGGGTCGGGAGAGGGGGAGGGGACAGGGAGTTTGGCACGCGCGGTTGTCCCCACCGCCGGCTCCGAGGCCGCCATTTTGTGCCTGCTCCGCGGCCGCCCGCCGCCGTCTGCGCAGGCGAGGCGGTGGCGTCGCGAGATTCCGGCTTCCACCCGCTGTGACTCTCCTGGGAGGCGGCGACGCGCGCGCGGCCCGTCGCCATTGGGCTGGCCTTGCGGAGGGGGGGTCGGCTCCGCCCGCACTTCTCGGCCTTTCCTGACTGCGGCAGACGGGAGGGGGCCAGAAGAGCCGGGGAGAGAGTGCGGCTGCGCAGTTCCAGAGGCGGCAGTGGGCGTTGCGGTTGCTGCGGTCTGGGCCCAGGGAAGGATCGTGTTGGGAGCCGAGTTTTAATTTTGTCTGCAAGGGACCTGGCCTAGTTAAGAGGCACTGTTGGCAGTCTTGTTTATAACATCACCGGGTAAACATTTTATTTTATGCCGTTTATGTTTTTGATCCCTTGACCAGGCATTTTTCTGACATTTCACCGGTATTATCTCAATGGAATTATTTCCTGACAGGAGGTACTAGCCGGACATGAGTGGCTGTCGCGTATTCATCGGGAGGCTAAATCCAGCGGCCCGGGAGAAAGACGTGGAAAGATTCTTCAAGGGGTATGGACGAATACGAGATATTGATCTGAAAAGAGGCTTTGGTTTTGTGGTGAGTATTTAGAACTGGTTGACTTATCGGTTGTTAAGAGGGTAAAGATTGTGGTAAGCAGTGCCTTTGATTTTATTGAGTCCAGGTAGAGTATCTTTAGGAAATGCTTTGCATCCTTAAGGCAGTGAATTTTCTGAAGGGATAAAAGAGTCTCACTACTGGCTGAGAGAAGTCACTGCTGGTCGCTTTTTGATGGGGCTGAGCTGTATGCTGTTGTCATTAAGATACTCTTCCTGGGCTTTCACAGGTATTTACTGGTTTTAATGGGTTGTAGAATACACTTTTAAAGCCGTGTGAAGCATTTGGGTTTTTTCACGTTTGTATTTTAGGAATTTGAGGATCCCAGGGATGCAGATGATGCCGTATATGAACTTGATGGAAAAGAACTCTGCAGTGAAAGGTGAGGACCTCGTTTTTAGTTTTATCACTAGTTAGCACCACAGAAATAGAGCAGACGAGGTCAGCTGGGTATTTATTTCTAAATAGGTCTCTTACATAGCTTAAGTGGGTAATGAAGATGTTTCTTCCCTTTCTGTAGGGTTACAATTGAACATGCTCGGGCTCGATCTCGAGGTGGAAGAGGTAGAGGACGCTACTCAGACCGTTTTAGTAGTCGCAGACCTCGAAATGATAGACGGTATGTGATGGATGGTGGATGGCTGCTTCGAACAAGCGTTACTGCAGGAGGAGTCTTTAATGTTTAAAAACCATTAGCGATAAGTGATTTTGCTGTTTATGTATAATCAGTTCTGTTACGTCCACTGTTCCTGTAAGTGTGTGAGTCATAAAGTAATGCAGAAACTGTTGGCGGAAGTCATTTGAATGACTTGTCATATCTGATTGCTTGAACTTGCCCACAACTGAACACCATAAGTGCACGTTGCTTCATTTCTTCCATTGTGAGCGCTCATTTTCTTCCTCAGAAATGCTCCACCTGTAAGAACAGAAAATCGGCTTATAGTTGAGAATTTATCTTCAAGAGTCAGCTGGCAGGTTTGTTGAAATACAGTTTTGAGATATTTCAATGTGGCTTTTTAAATATTAGTGGGTAGCTAATGTTTTTATTAATGTTTTATTAAAAGTAGTTTTATTTTTAAATTAATGGACTTAATCGTAATTTTAAAATTTTAATTAAATGTAATTGGGGGATATTTCAAACTTTAATATTAGTGATCAAATGTAAATGTTTTGAGGATATATTTTCTTGTTTTTTAAAATCAATTTTAACCAAATATTAAACCCTTTATTTGCCAGCCTATCTGTGTCGTTGGCCTTATGACGAGGAGTGCCTGTGGGTTATCCTAATCGTTGTCTTGGTCACTCTTGGTTGGGCCTGGTTGACTTTGCCAGTCAGCTCCTACAGTGATCAATTGGCCACCTCTAGATCTGTGTTTGCCGGTCTAGACGTAATCGGTGCACTTCCTTGAAGTGCCAGGTTGCAGCGATCCCAGAGCGTTGATAACGTGATCTGATCCCTAAGTTGAGAGCTGTCTTCCTGTAACGCTTCCGAATAAGAGGTCCTGGTCGAAAAGAGTTGAAAGATACGAAATTAGGTGGTCGTTGGAATCCTGATCGCAGTAAAGTGGTCCTTGGTAACTACACAAGAGTAGAACATGTCTGCATCCGCCAGTAGTCCGCTGATAGGGAGGGCTGTGCGATTAAAGGCTTCCATCGATTGGGTAGTGTCCTTCAAGTGGGTGGCGAAGAGCCAGTCGGGCATATGTCATGAAGGTTTCTCCGACCGATTAATGGTTTGCTGCTTGACTAGCCTAGGGAAATAATAATAAAGGTAAAGTAAACTTTTTTAATGACATATGGGGCACAAGATAATTGGTGTCTTGTAAATGTTCTGTTTTTAAATATAAAATTTCTACTTTAGTCTTTACTTTAAAAATATGTATTGTTTCTTTTTGTTTTGTTTTTGTTTTTTGTTTTGTTTTTTTCCTTTTGTATTGAGCTCAGTATAGACTAATACTACTTTAATGTTAAAATCTGAATTTCCTGGCATTTTGCTTAAAAGCAATATGCTATTTGCTTATTTCGTGCCCTGACATATATTATTTTTAAATTCTGATAGAATACAAGTGTGGTGAATACCATGTTTGTACTTTATCTAACATCTTCTCTTTCAGTAGTCTTGTTTTTATACAATGTGGTTGTTTGTGTGTCATGTTTCCTTTTCTCTGCTTAACACAATCGTCTTGTGTTAAGGATCTCAAAGATTTCATGAGACAAGCTGGGGAAGTAACCTTTGCGGATGCACATCGACCTAAATTAAATGAAGGGTGAGTATGTACTGGAGTATGAGAGCCTTTTAAAGTATTCTGAAAGTTTTACTCTGAATGTTTGAGCTCTCAAAATTTGGACATGCTGGAATGTAGCAGTTCTCAATCAGGGTTGAGTTTGCCCCTCAGGGTACATGTGGCAGTTCTGGAGACGTTTTGGTTGTCATGATTGAGGGTGCTGCTGGCATCTTGCGAGAAGAGGTCTGGGATGTTAGTGATCATCCTATAGTGCACAGGAAAGCTTCTCACCCCCAAAGAATCAGCTAGCTTAAAATGTCAACGGTTTGGAGGTTGCAAAGTCTTGCTCTCATGCTGTTTTATCTGTAAAGAGATGACTCAATATAGCAATAGCAAAATGAACATTAAAAAGGTACTTAAACTAGACTGATAACGTAGTTTGTGAGACTACAAGAAGTATGTAACTTTACAAATGGCATTTTTTTCTTTGTAGGGTAGTTGAGTTTGCCTCTTATGGTGACTTAAAGAATGCTATTGAAAAACTTTCTGGAAAAGAAATAAATGGGAGAAAAATCAAATTAATTGAAGGCAGCAAAAGGCACAGGTATCTCTTTAAATTGTTTTTTAATATAAATTTATTTTTTTAATTTTGGCTGTGTTGGGTCTTCATTGCAGCGCTTGGGCTTTCATAGTTGCGGCGAGTGGGGGCTACTCTTCGTTGCTGTGCGTGGGCTTCTCATTGCGGTGGCTTCTCTTATTGCGGAGCACGGGCTCTAGGTGCTCAGGCGTCAGTAGTTGCAGCATCCGGGCTCACTAGTTGTGGCTCGTGGGCTCTAGAGCACAGGCTCAGTAGTTGTGGCGCACGAGCTTAGTTGCTCCGCGGCGTGTGGATTCTTCCTGAACCGGGTATCAAACCCGTTTCCCCTGCATTGGCAGGCGGATTCTTAATCACTGCACCACCAGGGACGTCCTGTTTAAATTTTTAGGTCAAAGTTTTATTTAATGGATTTGTAGGGCCTGCTACTTAGTGTTTTTTGTTTTTTGTTTTCTGTTTTTTTTTCTTTCCTAGTAGGTCACGAAGCAGGTCTCGTTCCCGGAGCAGGAGTTCCTCGAGGTCTCGTAGCCGATCTCGTTCCCGGAGTCGCAAGTCTTACAGCCGGTCCAGGAGCCGGAGCCGGAGCCGGAGCCGGAGCAAGTCCCGTTCTGTTAGTAGGTCTCCTGTGCCTGAGAAGAGCCAGAAACGTGGTTCTTCAAGTAGATCTAAGTCTCCAGCATCTGTGGATCGCCAGAGGTCCAGGTCCAGGTCCAGGTCCCGGTCAAGGTCCAGATCAGTTGACAGTGGCAATTAAACTGTAAATAACTTGCCCTGGGGGCCTTCTTTTTCTAAAAAAAAAAAAAAAAAAAATTCCCAAACCATACTTGCTAAAAATTCTGGTAAGTATGTGCTTTTCTGTGGGGGTGGGATTTGGAGGGGGGTTGGGCTGGGTTGGGCTGGGTATCTTTGTAGATGTGGACCACCAGGGGTTGTTGAAAACTAATTGTATTAAATGTTTTTGATAAGCCTTCTGCTCACATTTTTGTGAATGTCTGAAGTATATAGTTTGTGTATATTGACAGAGCTCTTTTATAACTAAAGCAAATTTAATTTTTTTGTACTAGAAAAAATTTGAACGTTTTAGTTCCTGGTTATTCAAATATGTTAATACAGAATTAGTTTAATGCCTCACTTAAACTAATTAATAGCTTTGGACACTTAAAAGAGCTCTAAATTTGCTTGTACGTAAAGGCTTAATTTGAGTTTTCCTTGTTAGGGTCAAGGGTGTCCGTCCACCCACCCTTTAACAGCTGCCTGGCAAAGACGTTAAAGCAGCTGTTTGTTATTGATAATAAAAGATTATAAAACTGCTTTTGTCTGTTTTGTTTGAAGGAAGTACGGCTACATCCTCCTTCCCCATGCACATTTGACACATTTAAAATCCCTGGTAGAGAGGGCTGTAGTAGTGAGGTATGGTGAGCCTTTTTTTTTTTTTTTTAATTAGTACCGTTGACATTTCTTGGCTAGTCAGAAGATGGGCAAAGAAGTGTGAACTGTTCAAAACAGTGATGACTAACAGTTGTTACGACAGTTTCCCTTGTGTGTGATCCTCCTTTCCTTTAACCACCCAGTTTTATTTGGCATCATGTTATTTAGGCCTTCCATAGCCAAGAGAAGGACAATTTGGGAAGCAAGATTGTAAAATTTAATGTTTCATGCCTCACTTAAAGGTTGTAATATAATTTTGATGGTCGGAGATCATCACGTAAAACTTTTTTAAAATCACTGCACATGAATGCTTGAAGGGGCTTTCACATGCTTTTTCTTGTAGTCCTGAGACATGGATGTAACAGTCTGTTAAAGGGAAAACAGTTGGGTAGTGAAAACTGCCTAAGGTTCTACATCCATCTCTATTAAGTGTTAGAGCCCTATACCTATAGGAAATTAGTTTTATTGTTTCTTCTAGGAATTTCATAGACTCATTTGAGTGCTAGTCTAGGTAAATACTTGTAAGCATAACAGTGAATAACACATAGTGGCCACTATTAAGTGCCTTGTCTGTGTAGTCACTGAATCCTTAACTATTATATGTAGTATATATGTAATTCCTGGTATTAGAACCCAGGAAGTCTAGTTCCAGAACCCCCAAACCACTCCACACTCATCTGACCTAACCTTTCAGGGATTTTGAGGAACGCAGAATTAGAAACCCTGGAAAGATTGGGCTTCCCCGAAGTGTGGGGATTGGGTAGTGGGAATCTCCATGTGTGGAGGCTAGGGTTAAAAGTTCTTGGCATGAAGGAAGGCTTCCCTGTGTTCGAGACTGCAGGACTCAGGCCATAAAATTGTGAAGCTGATCTTTTTAACGCAAACTCTTCTAGAGAGAGTTTGTGTGGTATACTTGTTTATTCACTTAGATGTGGGGTACTCTGCTTACTAAATGGGAACCTAGGTTTTTTTTCTTTACAATGTATCTGAAATGGAGAGGCACAATTATTTTCCCCCTCGGGCTTTTTAGATATGGTAACAGGGTGGCGTGGTGTATGTTTGACGTTTTACCAGTGACTTTTCACCTATCAAATAGGTAGCATCAGTGGCTTACCACTTTAATAAACAAGGTAAAGCCCTTTCTTTGAACAAATGGCAGAGATGACTAAGTTATTTTGAACTGATAAGTTGGCCTGAATTCCCAGATACAGGACATGAGAAGTAATGAGTGTGGGTATATAATCCTAAGCAAAGTTTTAGGACCAGGTTTTGCAGGGCGTAATGTAACTTGTTTTGTTTTGGGCTGTGCTGTGGGGAGTGTGGGATCTTAGTTCCCAGACCAGGGATCGAACCCGTGCCCCCTGCAGTGGAATCACGGAGTCTTAAGCGCTGGACCGCCAGGGAAGTCCTTGTAACTCGTTTTTTATATGCAGTTGGCCCTTGAACAACACAGGTTTGATCTTCATGGGTCCACTTATATACAGACTTTTTTCAATAAGTACGCGTTGCCGTATTACACGATCCATGGTTGGTTGAATCAGTTGACGAATTTTAGATACAGAGGGCTGACTAAATTATACTCGAATTTTCAGCATCGTGGAGGTTGGCTTAGTCAACTTAGTCCTCTAAGGAAAGTTTGAGTGTAATATATCTCAGGTTCAGCTATACCTTCCTCAAAAAGCTGAACTTAACATTTGTTTTGCCTCACCCAGTCTACTAGTAGATGATGTCAGCTAGATATGAGAGAAAACAGTTTGAACAGATATGTAAATGTGGGTAAAATATGTAAGACTGATAGGTGGTAGATCTTCTCACAATTTCTTTTTTAAAACAAATTTGCATTTTTAAGAGGTTGTTAGTGACCCAAATTATTGGTGTTCTGGTGCTGGGAGTACTGGTAGTTCTGGACATTTGCCAGACTGATGCCCTAAAATTTACTTGTCTTGGTTTCAATTGTACCTAATCACATTAAGTGGTATGAAAATTACAAGAAACTCTAGGCATGGTCAGCTGTTTGCAAGTGTTCTTATTAATCTTTCACCTAGGTTTTTTTTTTTAGATTATTTATTTATGGCTGCGTTGGGTCTTCGTTGCTGTGCGTGGGCTTTCTTTAGTTGCGGCCAGCAGGGGCTACTCTTCATTGCAGTGCACGGGCTTCTCATTGCGGTGGCTTTTGTCGCGGAGCACGGGCTCTAGGTACGCGGGCTTCGGTAGTTGTGGCCCGCGGGCTCTAGAGCGCAGGCTCCGTAGTTGTGGCGCATGGGCTTAGTTGCTCCGCGGCATGTGGGTCTTCCTAGACCAGGGCTTGAACCCGTGTACCCTGCATTGGCAGGTGGATTCTTAACCACTGTGCCACCAGGGAAGCCCTGTCACCTAGTTTTTTATGCCTATGAGCCAGATGGAAAACGTCTAAATTTCATTGGGGAAAATTTGAAACTTAAGGATTTTAGTTACTTTACTTTGACTTAGCAACCACTAATTTCGGCAATAGCGTACAGTACTCTGAATTTGGAGGGAGCATAATGTGAAAACTTCTGATACCTAATGAAGTGATGGGATAGATGATTAGATTAGTGAAACTATTCTGTTGGTATTTGTACTTGTTTTCTGGCTTTTCTTTTTTAAAGTTTTCCTTCTCTTCTGGAATTGTGTTCTTTAAAATATTCTTTCATTTCATTATAGCTGAGGTTTTGAGTTTGTCTTATCCAACTGTTTTTGCACTTTATTTTGTCTGCTTTTGCGTACTTGGTGTCATGTTCTCAGGAGCTTTAATTCCAGTGACGTCAAAAGGGAAGGAATGGGATCTGAATATTTAAGGTTAGAAAGGACTTCTGAAGTCTATTAATCCTACAGTACTCTGAGCATGTATTTCCCTTTTGGGTCACAAAACTTGGAACAGAATTTGGGTATTTGATTTTAGGGTAAAAACCCATTTATTGACTAGTTCAGAAATTGCTTTTTTATGCCTATCAGGCACTGTTCTGGAGATGCAAGGGCAAAAGGCAGTTTTGGTTCCTGCCTTCGCAGGGCTGTCATTGAATAAGTCTTTTATTTTTTAGACAAGTATCAAGTTCTAAGCTGGGAATAGGTGAGGCTTTTTGGGGTAGACTGCCAGTTTGTCCTCCACGCAAGGCTTGATGATTCTGGTAGTTTATGCTGGAAATGCTAGAGAAAGACTCAGACCCCCCTGATGGTGTTTCATCGTTCTGCTCTGTGTATTTTGCCACGTTGGCTTTCTGAATTGCCTTCTGACCAGAATCCAGGTCACTGGGGAAGGCTAGGCTGTGTAAGGGGGGCACGCCTCCCCTTTGTGGGTGCCATTTCCCAGAGCTGTTGGAATGGTTTCTTCAGGTGTGTCAGCTTTGTAGATCATTTCTGTTTTATCTGTAAAGTTGAAAAGGGTCATAGGTTAGGAAGAACAAAAGAGTAGTTAAAAAACTTGTTCTATCTGGGAGATAAAAGAATACCAACTTACTCCCAGGTGTCCTGTGTTTTTGTTTTCTCCCCCCATCTCTTTACCACCTCTTCTCCCGTGACTTAAACTGAGGGAAGATTTGCTTTCCCCTCAACATCCCTAATGGTAATACTAGTAACAAAAGATCTAATAAAGAGCACTGACTCTTCATCACTCCATCTCTAACTTCTTAGTACACACAGTACAGATGGGGAGTTGAGTTTATGTAAGCAAAGGTTGACTGTTGCATTCTGGGAGCCAGTGGGGGCAGGGAGGAAAATGCATTAAGTGGGAAGTCTTCCAAGGGGTGTTTCCATACCCCTATCATTGTGGTGTCGGGTCTACCCCTTTTTCTGCCTGCATGGCGGTGGTGAGGAGCTACGATTATGGTCCCCCTTTCCTGTTCTCCCATCTCTCTAGAAGGGTACAAGGGTCAAAAGCACAAAAACTTGTGACAGATTCTTTAACTTGAGCACTGCTGCTTGGGCCCAGACAGTACAAGAGCTCCAAAGATGTGAGTTATTTGCACTTCGTTTTGCCGCAGGGGTCTTGCTAGGTACATTGGTTTTGAGAGCCAGAGACTCAGAATATGGCCTCTTGAGGGCATTTCAGGCCTTTCTTGGACTAAAACTGCAAACCTGGGAATCCGCTTTTTTTGTTAAAGAGGGTGGAGTGTTCAATGGGTAACAAATATCTTGAGTTGCTCCCAAGAGAAGTATCAGATTAGATTGTTTTCCACAGCTCCACTGTAGTTTTGAACCAAAGCTTAGTAAAAATGGTTCTGAAGTATGGTTACTTATTTATTGGTTTCTTTTTGGTTGCTTGATAACCAATTCTACATCTTTTAAGTTAATTGTGTAAGTCTTCATTTGCTACTATAAGATGATAAATTATACCAGGGTAAGTTGTATCTTTCTCATAGGATGTAAATCAGTCTCCAGGGTCTAGAAGAGGTCTCCAAGGCATCCTCAGGTTTGTGGGAAATGAGTCAATTGAAGGATTTGAGTGGTTGAGATGAATATACTAATGTTTAGAGTTATAAAATACTGAAATATGTTACCAACTGAGATTTGAGTTTTCTGGTTTGAAGAAAAACCAGGGGGTTTTGATGTTCACTTTGAGGAAGGGACTCAGTGGGCTTTCTTGAGGTTTGATTATATCTTGAAGAGAATGAAATACTCTAAGCATCTTAGAAAGGAGGTGCTATTGGCTAGGAAGTTATTTAATCCAGTGGTAATTACATTACATCATATTAAATCTAGATTATTTTGATAGTAGTTATTAATAAGCTTATACCTAAGTTTTGTTTACTGTGTAACCAGAGTTGGAATCCTCACTTTTCGATTCAGGATTATTGGGCTGCATTGCTTTCACGTTTTCTCATATAGGAGTGCCAGTGGTGCTGGGGCTCTGACCTGGTTCCATGGCTTGAGAACCTGCTCTTAACATGGAAACTTAGTGACTTCTTGTGAATAGGGCTTTTCACACAACATCTCACAACTACGTAATGTCCAAGACAGTTCTGTCCTATTTCTGTACCCTGAGTCCTACATGGTCTCCCCAGTTAAAGCAGCCAGAATCGCCTCTGTTCTATGAGGCAAACTCCACAGCTGATTCTCCCAGCAAAAATGAAGTGCAGTTATTATAGTTAGTCATGGTTCTTTGAAATCCCTTCCTGCTTATTGGTGCTGCCTGGTTCCTAATGACTTTATGGGTCACAGCCCCATCCAAAAGGTCCTTGCTGGAGACGGTTGCTGGCAGAATCATGTCTGAAATGGGAGCAGAGCTCAAAGGGGAACAGTTCAGTACTTACGCTTGGAAGGCTTGATTTTCTCATAGCACCGAAAGATGGCAATGAGGAGAAGCCCTTCTCCAAGCTGGAAAATCATATAGAGGAGAGGAAAGAAGAAAAGTGGTCCAATGACTTCAGGGGGGAAGGTCACGTTGAGGATGGTGGAGCAGAGTTGAATATTTTGGCATCCAGTCTCCATGCTGACGGTGCGTCTGCACCTGTGTAGGTTAAAAAAACAACCCCATGTGCCCTCAGAGAAGGGATGTGAGGGTGCAACTTCACTCGCTCATCTCCTTTCTCCCAAATACTCTAAGAGAAACTGACAGTCCAACACAGGAAGATGCAAATGAGCCACATGTGTGGAGTGAACAGTTTTGAGAACAGTTGAGTTGGCCCATCTCTTAAATCACCAATCCAGCCTTGTGGGAGATGGTGACTGTTAGGTTCCTGTGGGGGAGTTTTTAATGAGGGAATTTTTGAGTAGCTTGGAAATCTACAATTTGTCACTTGTGGGATTATCAAAGTGAATTTTGGAGAAATGTCTGGCTGGAGGGATAAAAGGAAGATGGGAGCCAGTATCATTCATTGGCATATGTTGGGCTTACATATAGGACAGTTAGAATTTAAATGTAAAGTAGAAGATTGTCTAAATGTCTGGGAACCTTGCCCTGTGGTCCATTTTATGGCTTGGACATCTTTAACTCCAAAACACAATGATTAAATAAAAGCTTGGTTCCATTATCTGTCTTTGGAGCACATTCTCGGTTTTGCTTTCCATTTTATGGATTAAAGAATGGAATGTTTGTTAACATTTAATACAACATTTTATTCACTGAAGTGCAATTAGTATATTAAAATAGTTCTTTGCTAAAAAAAATCGCCAGCACTGTCTCAGCACATTTACTATGAAGAAGACTACTGTGATGGCACTTGATGCTGTGGCCATTTATTATGACCTGTATCATTGTCTTTGTGAAAATTCATGAGCGGTCATTGGCAGCCTTTTGACTAGTTTATCGCTGTGTGTTGCATCCTACAGTAATTTGTTCTTTATTAAATTAGCCTGGTTTTTGAAATGGATAATTATTTTAAAATTGTATTTTAAAAACAGCTGTTCGGGGCGTTGTGGTGCGAGGCTGGAGTGCTGCTGTTTAGACTCCTGCGTGAACATCTGTCTGCCATGTGGCTGAAAATAGGAAATCTTGAAATGGGGTACCACTATGTATAGACAGGGTGCCTAGGGTGCCTGATGTGTCCACACTGGGCACTCAAGCTGACTGTTCCCCTAAAGTAGCAGGTGTGTTTGTGAATTAGATTAGGCTATAGCAGAGGTCTGCAACTACTTCACCTCTGAGTGCCACTTAGCAGAGTTGCCACCCCAAGGTGTTGTGTCAAGACTAAAACCTAGACAGAAAGGGAGAAGTGGGAAAGGGATTGTCAGCGCTTGTCATGAAGACATGGAGCTACTCCACCGCCATTTGCCACCAGGGAGTTGGGCAGGAGGTGGAATCTAGGCTCTGGAGGGAGCACTTTGCCATGAACTGCTGCCCTTTGGATGATTCGATGCCTTTGGTCTCTGTGTTTTGTTTCTGGGTCTGTGTTATTCATTTAGTACCTTCCCTCCCCAGTATTCCTCAGTCCAGAGTTCCTTGTTCAGTTGATACATTTGAATATATTGCTTGAAAAATGCCTTCCCGAGATCATGGATCTTACCTTTTTCTGAGAGACAAGGATGAGCATGAGACCCGTGGGACAGTGGGACCTAAAATAATACCTACCGTCTGTTAAGGCAGAACAGAGCAGAGAGAATGTAGCCTAGCAGGAAGCCGATGAAAGGCATCAGGGAGGAGGTGGCCAGCAAGTGTGGTGTCATGACAAACAAAATGCTCTTGCCCACATTGAGGACAGAGAGCACTACGACAGCCACACTGCACAAAAGCAGGAGGATCATCCCTCCCTGTGAATAAGGACAAGGAGAAAATGCAATTAGAAGGATACTGGGGATATGGAAGAGCGGAGAGGGCTGGGGAAACACTGGTGGATATTGGAGGTGGAAAACATTTTAATAAATGTATTTGAAGTGGGAGGGAATGTGAAAGACCTTTATCTTTCATCTTTTTGGATTTCTTATCCGTAGCTAGGAAGCTTCCTGGAGGTCATAGATCTGATTAACACATGTTACTGAAGACTCAGCCAAGCACAGCTTCTGATTGACATCTCTGTATGGCACGTTTTCAGTGAAGTGCTATGGCTCTGAAGGATGAGAGTATTCAGTCCTCTGGCAAAGTGGATATTGTAAATGAAAGTTCTCTTTCAAAGTCTCTGAAGCCCGTCTACATATCCCTACAATACTGCCATTGCTGTGGATATTTTGGAGCTCAGGAGAAGTTATTCTTGGAACCTGTCATACTTGTCTTGAATACCTCCATTACGGGTAGGGACTTCATCCATCCATTTTATGATGAATTTAACTTCTGGAAATTGCCAAAAGTCATTTGAAGCAAAGCTGGTTAAAGCAGGTGATGAAGTCAGGTAATGTGGTTTTAGATCCTAAATGATGTATAACTGTAAAGGGATGAGCCTATTTTCTTGCGTGACCTGCAGATTGGATGATAAGAAAGTTCCCAAAAGGAGTTTGAAAATGGCTCAGGCAATAATGGCTTCATCAGAAACAGTTCGGGTCCCTGTTGGTGGGAATGTGAATTGATACAGCTGCTGTGGAGAACAGTATGGAGGTTCCTTAAAAAACGAAAAATAGAACTACCATACGACCCAGCAATCTCACTACTGGGTGTATACCCTGAGAAAACCATAATGCAAAAGGACACATGTACCCCAATGTTCATTGCAGCACTATTTACAATAGCCAGGACATGGAAACAACCTAAATGTCCAATGACAGATGAATGGATAAAGAACATGTGGTACATACATATAATGGAATACTACTCAGCCATAAAAAGCGAAATTGGGTCATTTGTAGCGAGGTAGATGGACCTAGAGTCTGTCATACAGAGTAAAGTAAGCCGGAAAGAGAAAAATACCATATATTAACGCACATTATGTGGAATCTAGAAAAATGGTACAGATGAACCTATTCGCAGGGCAGGAATAGAGACGTAGACTGGAGAATGGACATGTGGACATGGCGTGAAGGGGAGGGTGGGACGAATTGGGAGATTAGGATTGACATATATACACTACCATGCATAAGATAGATAGCTAGCAGGAACATGCTATAAAGCACAGGAAGCTCAGCTCGGTGCTCTGTGATGACCTAGATGGGTGGGATGGCGGGGGTGGGAGGGAGGTCCAAGAGGGAGGGGTTATAGGTATACATATATAGCTGACTCACTTCATTGTACAGGAGAAACTAACACAACATTGCAAAGCAATTATACTCCAATAAAAAAAAAAAAAAGTGCAAGTCCACCCTGCCTCAGGTAAGTGCTGTGAAAGCAACTGTCATCGGGAACAATGGTATGTTTTTATTTGTTTTAAAATATATTATTTATAGTTAACATCTGACATACCATTTAAAATTTTCAATAGGCAGATTTATGAAATTAGAATGTTAAGATTTTTCAGCACGTAACAAGGATGCAAGCTTTCAAAGTGTGCTTACATGTCTGTGCATTTTAGAGGATGACACACTAAACTGATGAAATATATGCATACACCTAAGCCTCTGTCCCTCTCATCTTCTGAGTAAAAGGATATATAGCAAACTTTTCTTGAACTTACCGTGTTGTTTTGTAATGGTTATATGTTTTGGTTCCGTTTCCAGCTCATTCGCACATGTGGCGTTTTATATTTCCTAGTACCATTTTAAAAAATTGCAGTAAAATACATATAACACAAAAGTTGCCATTTTAACCATTTTTGAGTGTATAATTCAGTGGCATTAATTACATTACAATGTTGTCCTAGTGACATTTTAACATTTACTTATATTGCTCTAATTTCAGCTGTACAGTTCTGCATTTCTGTGTTTTTAAGCCATGTTGCAACTGATAATGATCATATGAAACATCACCTGTACTGATGGTGGTCCTGTCCCAGGAAAGGAAGGAATCTCACCAGTAACAACATGCTTCAGGTTTCATTGAAAGACTGATGAGCTGCTTGGTTTGCCCTTGCATTTTGAGTTAATTTCTTCCTTTTGGGTTTGTCGTCTACCTAATGTCCAGTTTTTGCCCCTATCAAAAGAGTGTAGTGGATAACATAGGGCGTACTGGGCTGCAGGGATTGTGAATGAATCCAGAAGCCCTCTTTCTCTGTGTGGGTATCACTCTCATCCCCTCACTTTCGTTCTCCCAGTCTTGGGGCCTTTGGAGTGGTTGTGAGCACAGACAATGCTGTGACCCAGGTGTGAAAGCCGTCCTCAAGACGTGTAAACTGGTGAGTCATGCAACCTCTCTTGAGTGAGGTTGACAGCACAGGACCTGGCATATTAGAACCACTGACTAAATTGTAGCTCCTATTACTACTCATAGGGAAAGGAGAGGAATTTAACATCCCAAAGTTTTTTGTCACTCTCAGTCCTGCTCTTTGTGGCCATCTCACGTCCATGACCTCCTGCTGAGAAAAGAGGCCATAGGTGGGTGCTTCTTCATAGGTCACCATGTTTTCTACCACCTGCACTGCCCTGTCATCGCTGATTGAAGCTGTGATGAGTGTCCTTTCATGGGTAGCCGACTCAGCTTGCCAGTGATCCAGGAGATAACCTGGCCCAACTCTTCTCTCATCGGTGACCTAGGCAGGTTGGTGAATGACCTAACTAGTGAGATCCTTCCTCTTGTTTAGGGAGTTTGCAGAGTTACAGAGAGGGAAGCAAGAGCAGAGGCAAGTGTTAAAATTTTGACACGGAGGCCTGGGAGCAGCAGAAGCCACGAGTTGGCAGAAGCTGTGAAACATAGGAGAGTCAGGTCAGTTCATCAGTAGCAGCAGGTATGGGAAAAGCATAGGTAGAGCGGTTGAGTCAGTGTCAGGGCGGGATCCTTATTGAAGAGTGGTGGATGGCTTATGGTAAGAGTGGCTCTTAGACCATGTCATGCTCAGGTTCACCAACTTTCTAACCACGTAGGCTTGAATAAACGCTTGCATGGGTAAGTTAAAGTATTACTTGAATTGCCTTTCCAAATGGGGCATCCCTGAAATTGTATCTTGGCGTGTCTAAATGTGACCTCCTTCTAGGGAATGCAAGTGGTTGAGCAGAGTTTGAGCAGATAACCCTAACCTTCTGCCAGAGCCAGTTACCAGAAGTTGGATAATTTTGATTTGAAAGTCTCTAGGAGTGTTAGGTGCGCAAAGAGGCTGGGACAATTGCTCATTTTCTAGCTTGTAACTCACTACATTATGAAACGGGAGGATTAAGGATGAGCATAGTCCTCAAAGAAACATAACACAAGGAAACTTCAGCATTTGCATCTTGACCACTTGTTTTTCTCTGCATCCTCACAGGAGTGATTCCCGTTTGGGAGTAATTCATAAATGGAGCTGTTGCCCTTCTGCTTGTCTAACCTTGGAGGTTTGGCCAGCAGCAAAGTGTCCCAAGATACACCTGCATTTTATGTGATTCTTTGTTACTGGCCTCTGTCTTTCCAGCCCAAGTATATCTCAGCCCTTTTAATGTTCTCTGGGGTCATTTTGACTCCATTTTTTGCTGTGGAATTGAGTCACGGATGTGTAACACAAGAGGAACAGAAGACATTCCTTGGGCTTCAGTAATTCCATCTGTAAAATGAGAATAAGGCAGGAGACTGAACTTCATCTTGAAGGCCTTTCTCACTTTAAGATCTGAGATTCTTTTTGCATCCTCAGAAGAACACTTTTTTTTTTTTAATTGAAGTGTAGTTGATTTACAATGTTGTGTTAATTTCTGCCATACAGCAAAGTGACTCAGTTATACATGTATATATTTCATATTCTTTTCCATTATGGTTTATCACAGTATATTGAATATAGTTCCCTGTGCTATACAGTAGGACCTTGTTGTCCATCCATTCTATATATAATAGTTTGCATCTGCTAACCCCAAACTTCCACTCCATCCCTTCCCTACCCCCTGCCCCCAGCAACCACAAATCTTTTCTTTACGTCTGTGAGTCTGTTTCATAGATAAGTTCATTTATGTCATATTTTAGATATCACATATAAGTGATATCATATGGTATTTGTCTTTCTCTTCCTGACTTACTTCACTTAGTAGGATAATCTCTAGGTCCATCCATGTTGTACAAATGTCATTATTTTGTTCTTTTTTATGGCTGAGTAGTATTCTATCGTATATATGTACCACATATTTGTATTTGTCTTTCTCAGAAGAACACTTTATTCTGAGGTAAGGAGACATGTTCTTACATCAGTTGCACTTGGGGTTCTAGTCTTTGGTTTCACCTATAAAGTGGAGGGGGGTTAGATAGCCTCAACCACCAGAGGGCAGACAACAGAAGCAAGAAAAACTATAATCCTGCAGCCTGTGGACCAAAAACCACAGTTACAGAAAGATAGAGAAGATGAAAAGGCAGAGGGCTATGTACCAGATGAAGGAACAAGAAAAAACCCCAGAAAAACAACTAAATGAAGTGGAGATAGGCAACCTTCCAGAAAAAGAATTCAGAATAATGATAGTGAAGATGATCCAGGACCTTGGAATAAGAATGGAGGCAAAGATTGAGAAGATGCAAGAAATGATTAACAAAGACCTAGAAGAATTAAAGAACAAACAAACAGAGATGACCAATACAATAACTGAAATGAAAACTACACTAGAAGGAATCAATAGCAGAATAACTGAGGCAGAAGAACGGATAAGTGACCTGGAAGACAGAATGATGGAATTCACTGCTGCGGAACAGACTAAAGAAAAAAGAATGAAAAGAAATGAAGACAGCCTAAGAGACCTCTGGGATAACATTAAACGCAACAACATTCGCATTATAGGGGTCCCAGAAGGAGAAGAGAGAGAGAAAGGACCAGAGAAAATATTTGAAGAGATTATAGTCGAAAACTTCCCTAACATGGGAAAGGAAATAGCCACCCAAGTCCAGGAAGCGCAGAGAGTCCCATACAGGATAAACCCAAGGAGAAACACGCCGAGACACATAGTAATCAAAGTGGCAAAAATTAAAGACAAAGAAAAATTATTGAAAGCAGCAAGGGAAAAACGACAAATAACATACAAGGGAACTCCCATAAGGTTAACAGCTGATTTCTCAGCAGAAACTCTGCAAGCCAGAAGGGAGTGGCATGATATACTTAAAGTGATGAAAGGGAAGAACCTACAACCAAGATTACTCTACCCAGCAAGGATCTCATTTAGATTTGATGGAGAAATCAAAAGCTTTACAGACAAGCAAAAGCTAAGAGAATTCAGCACCACCAAACCAGCTCTACAACAAATGCTAAAGGAACTTCTCTAAGTGGGAAACACAAGAGAAGAAAAGGACCTACAAAAACAAACACAAAACAATTAAGAAAATGGTCATAGGAACATACATATCGATAATTACCTTAAACGTGAATGGATTAAATGCCCCAACCAAAAGACATAGACTGGCTGAATGGATACAAAAACAAGACCCATATATATGCTGTCTACAAGAGACCCACTTTAGACCTAGGGACACATACAGACTGAAAGTGATGGGATGGAAAAAGATATTCCATGCAAATGGAAATCAAAAGAAAGCTGGAGTAGCTATACTCATATCAGATAAAATAGACTTTAAATTAAAGAATGTTACAAGAGACAAGGAAGGACACTACATAATGATCCAGGGATCAATCCAAGAAGAAGATATAACAATTATAAATATATATGCACCCAACATAGGAGCACCTCAATACATAAGGCAACTGCTAACAGCTATAAAAGAGGAAATCGACAGTAACACAATAATAGTGGGGGACTTTAACACCTCACTTACACCAATGGACAGATCATCCAAAATGAAAATAAATAAGGAAACAGAAGCTTTAAATGACACAATAGACCAGATAGATTTAATTGATATATATCGGACATTCCATCCAAAAACAGCAGATTACACGTTCTTCTCAAGTGCGCACGGAACATTCTCCAAGATAGATCACATCTTGGGTCACAAATCAAGCCTCAGTAAATTTAAGAAAATTGAAATCATATCAAGCATCTTTTCTGACCACAACGCTATGAGATTAGAAATGAATTACAGGGAAAAAAACGTAAAAAGGACAAACACATGGAGGCTAAACAATACGTTACTAAATAACCAAGAGATCACTGAAGAAATCAAAGAGGAAATCAAAAAATACCTAGAGACAAATGACAATGAAAACACGACGACCCAAAACCTATGGGATGCAGCAAAAGCAGTTCTAAGAGGGAAGTTTATAGCTATACAAGCCTACCTAAAGAAACAAGAAAAAGCTCAAGTAAACAATCTAACCTTACACTTAAAGAAACTAGAGAAAGAAGAACAAACAAAACCCAAAGTTAGCAGAAGGAAAGAAATCATAAAGATCAGAGCAGAAATAAATGAAATAGAAACAAAGAAAACAATAGCAAAGATCAATAAAACTAAAAGTTGGTTCTTTGAGAAGATAAACAAAATTGATAAACCATTAGCCAGACTCATCAAGAAAAAGAGGGAGAGGACTCAAATCAATAAAATCAGAAATGAAAAAGGAGAAGTTACAACAGACACTGCAGAAATACAAAGCATCCTAAGAGACTACTACAAGCAACTTTATGCCAATAAAATGGACAACCTGGAAGAAATGGACAAATTCTTAGAAAGGTATAACCTTCCAAGACTGAACCAGGAAGAAATAGAAAATATGAACAGACCAATCACAAGTAATGAAATTGAAACTGTGATTAAAAATCTTCCAACAAACAAAAGTCCAGGACCAGATGGCTTCACAGGTGAATTCTATCAAACATTTAGAGAAGAGCTAACACCCATCCTTCTCAAACTCTTCCAAAAAATTGCAGAGGAAGGAACACTCCCAAACTCATTCTATGAGGCCACCATCACCCTGATACCAAAACCAGACAAAGACACTACAAAAAAAGAAAATTACAGACCAATATCACTGATGAATATAGATGCAAAAATCCTCAACAAAATACTAGCAAACAGAATCCAACAACACATTAAAAGGATCATACACCACAATCAAGTGGGATTTATCCCAGGGATGCAAGGATTCTTCAATATACGCAAATCAATCAATGTGATACACCATATTAACAAATTGAAGAATAAAAACCATATGATCATCTCAATAGATGCAGAAAAAGCTTTTGACAAAATTCAACACCCATTTCTGATAAAAACTCTCCAGAAAGTGGGCATAGAGGGAACCTACCTCAACATAATAAAGGCCATATATGACAAACCCACAGCAAACATCATTCTCAATGGTGAAAAACTGAAAGCATTTCCTCTAAGATCAGGAACGAGACAAGGATGTCCACTCTCACCACTATTATTCAACATAGTTTTGGAAGTCCTAGCCACGGCAATCAGAGAAGAAAAAGAAATAAAAGGAATACAAATTGGAAAAGAAGAAGTAAAACTGTCACTGTTTGCGGATGACATGATACTATACATAGAGAATCCTAAAACTGCCACCAGAAAACTGCTAGAGCTAATTAATGAATATGGTAAAGTTGCAGGATACAAAATTAATGCACAGAAATCTCTTGCATTCTTATACACTAATGATGAAAAATCTGAAAGAGAAATTATGGAAACACTCCCATTTACCATTGCAACAAAAAGAATAAAATACCTAGGAATAAACCTACCTAGGGAGACAAAAGACCTGTATGCAGAAAACTATAAGACACTGATGAAAGAAATTAAAGATGATACCAACAGATGGAGAGATATACCATGTTCTTGGATTGGAAGAATCAACATTGTGAAAATGAGTATACTACCCAAAGCAATCTACAGATTCAATGCAATCCCTATCAAATTACCAATGGCATTTTTTACGGAGCTAGAACAAATCATCTTAAAATTTGTATGGAGACACAAAAGACCCCGAATAGCCAAAGCAGTCTTGAGGCAAAAAAATGGAGCTGGAGGAATCAGACTCCCTGACTTCAGACTATACTACAAAGCTACAGTAATCAAGACAATATGGTACTGGCACAAAAACAGAAACATAGATCAATGGAACAAGATAGAAAGCCCAGAGATTAACCCACGCACCTATGGTCAACTAATCTATGACAAAGGAGGCAAAGATATACAATGGAGAAAAGACAGTCTCTTCAATAAGTGGTGCTGGGAAAACTGGACAGCTACATGTAAAAGAATGAAATTAGAATACTCCCTAACACCATACACAAAAATAAACTCAAAATGGATTAGAGACCTAAATATAAGACTGGACACTATAAAACTCTTAGAGGAAAACATAGGAAGAACACTCTTTGACATAAATCACAGCAAGATCTTTTTTGATCCACCTCCTAGAGTAATGGAAATAAAAACAAAAATAAACAAATGGGACCTAATGAAACTTCAAAGCTTTTGCACAGCAAAGGAAACCATAAACAAGACGAAAAGACAACCCTCAGAATGGGAGAAAATATTTGCAAATGAATCAACGGACAAAGGATTAATCTCCAAAATATATAAACAGCTCATTCAGCTCAATATCAAAGAAACAAACACCCCAATCCAAAAATGGGCAGAAGACCTAAATAGACATTTCTCCAAAGAAGACATACAGATGGCCACGAAGCACATGAAAAGATGCTCAACATCACTAATTATTAGAGAAATGCAAATCAAAACTGCAATGAGGTATCACCTCACTCCTGTTAGAATGGGCATCATCAGAAAATCTACAAACAACAAATGCTGGAGAGGGTGTGGTGAAAAGGGAACCCTCTTGCACTGTTGGTGGGAATGTAAATTGATACAGCCACTATGGAGAACAATATGGAGGTTCCTTAAAAAACTAAAAATAGAATTACCATATGACCCAGCAATCCCACTACTGGGCATATACCCAGAGAAAACCGTAATTCAAAAAGACACATGCACCCGAATGTTCATTGCAGCACTATTTACAATAGCCAGGTCATGGAAGCAACCTAAATGCCCATCAACAGACGAATGGATAAAGAAGATGTGGTACATATATACAATGGAATATTACTCAGCCATAAAAAGGAACGAAATTGAGTCATTTGTTGAGACGTGGATGGATCTAGAGACTGTCATACAGAGTGAAGTAAGTCAGAAAGAGAAAAACAAATATCGTATATTAATGCATGTATGCGGAACCTAGAAAAATGGTACAGATGAGCCAGTTTGCAGGGCAGAAGTTGAGACACAGATGTAGAGAATGGACATATGGACACCAAGGGGGGAAAACTGCGGTGGGGTGGGGATGGTGGTGTGCTGAATTGGGCGATTGGGATTGACATGTATACACTGATGTGTATAAAACTGATGCCTAATAAGAACCTGCAGTATAAAAAAACAAACAAAACAACTAATACTAAACTTTCATTGGGTTATTTGTATGGAAACATGTTAATATAAATGTTTCAGACATTACATGAAATTTCTAAAAATCTTATATTTGTATTTGTATGGAAATATGTATGGAAATATGTTGATATAAATGTTTCAGACATTACATGAAATTTCTAAAAATCATATTTGTATTTGTATGGAAATATGTATGGAAATATGTTAATATAAATGTTTCAGACATTAAAAAAAAAAAAAAAATAAAGTGGAGGGGGGCAGAGCTGCTTTAAGTGATATCAGGAGTCACTTCACATTTTTATGTTCTGTGATTTTTTTTTTTTTCTTTATTCCTATATCCCACAAACTATCTTGAGTAAGTGAAATGATAGACACATGTTTCTGGTTTTTTTGTTTGTTTTTCTGCTAATGTGTGGGAGAGACAGGACTTGCCCTTTATTCCTTTGTTTATTCTCAGGTATTAGCTGTGAGTGTTGAGAAGTCAGTGTTGAGACACAGCCTTAGGATGTTGCTTTTTGCAGGTGGGTGGGGAATAAAAATGGAGTGGGTATTTATAATACAGTATGATACATGCTGCAATGGTGTTGGGTGATAATGGGAGCAAGTAGGACAAGCATCCTGCCCAGGCTTGTGGGTTAAGGAAAACTTCCTAGAGGAGGTGCTAATTGTGTTGAGACTTGAAGGGTGAGTGGGAGTGAGTCCAGTGGGGCATGTGCAAAGAAGAGAGCTGACACTGGAGAGGTTGGTTGAGACCAAATCAAGAAAGTGCTGAGGAGCCACATGACTCCTGGGGGAGTTTAAGGAACCAGTTAAGGCCTTTAAGCAGTGGAGTGACATGGTAGTTTCTTTCCAGACTCAGGTTAAAACTGGGTCAGGGAGCCAGGTTAGAAGGCTGAGTTGTCTAGTGAGAGAGGAGAGTGCCTGAATGAAGACAGTAGACACAGGGATGGAGAGACATGGGTTCAAGCAAAAGAAGGCAGAATTGACGATCACTGATGTGTGTGAGTGGGGAGGAAGAGGACGTGGAGAATGACTGTCCGGTTTCCGGCTCAGGCGGTGGGGCACGTTGAATGCCATTCACTGAGATAATCACACAGGGCGAGGAGGGGAAGAGCAGGCTTAAGGAGGTGGTTTAAATTTAAGACATACTGAATTTTAAATGCCTGAGGCATATTCAGGTAGAAAGATTTGGCAGTTAATGGATTCAGGAGTCAGGAGAGAGCTGAGAGCTGAAGATACTGTTCTGATAGTCATCAGCTTGCAGGTGGCTGTTGAGATGGACCAGATGTCATGGTGGGGAGGTCCTGGGCTTAGGGAAGAAAAGCAAGAAAAGCAGAAAGCTTGGGCTGAATGCAGAGAAGTAACTTTTACCAGAGGAACTCACAAGGGAGTCTGAAAAGAAGTGCCAGAGACGTGGTAGGAAAGCAGGTGCCCTGTCACTGAAGCTGAGGAAGAAGATTTTTGAGAAGGAGGCAGTGGTCAGCCATACCAAAAGCTGCTAAAAGAAGAGTTGAGATATGTCCATTGGATTTGGTGAAGAAAGTAGAGCAGGTGGTCATCAAGATGCTGAGTGGATGGGAGGCCAAGGAGTAGAGACTGTTGAGGCCTGGTCACTAGAGAACAGTCCTGGGGGCCAGTGTGGTGAGAGTGGAAGGTGGGTGGGGGCAACGGGTGACTCCCAGGAGCATGGCTAGGAAGGGGAGGAAAGAGAGGTGTTGGCTGGAGCGAGAAGTAGAGTCCAGTGACTCTACTTAGTAAAAAAAAAAAAAAAGGAGAGATGTGAACCAGTATCAATGTTGACTGTGAAGAACTAATATGGAAACGTTCTAGAAATGAGAGCAAGGTGGGGAGGAGGCTATGGGGGTAGAGGACATGATCAATAAAAGGAGATTTCTGAGAAGTAAGGGTGGAGAGAACGGAAGATGCCATCCAGAGTAGAGTGGGGTGATGAGCCATTTGGCAGGAGGAGGAATGACTTCACATCTTCAACAGGTGGGGAGGGGGACTGTGGCCATGGTATTAGGACTACACCGGGACAAGGGCAAAAACTACCCTTGACATTGTAGTGTGAAAATCAAAAGACCCTGGAAACCTGACCAAACCTCTTTGTTCCAGGCCCAAAGCTGCTGGAAGCCTTGGGCCTCCAAGTAGTATGCCCTGTAGCCCGGCCCAAAGGCATAGATCCAGGGGCAGGCACCAAAACAGGCCTTCAGGAGGCGAGTTTTTCCTGAGGACCAGGATGGAGCCTGGGATCCCGGGCTGAGCAGTGAGCCAGAGGAGAGACTGATGGGAACTGAGCTCCAAGGTCACAAGAGTTGGTAGAGGAACCACTCACTCTACAAGTCTGATTTTTCCAAAGGCAGGGCAGTGGCGTGATGCCCTCACAGCACACCCCTCCACCTGCTGGGGCCAACTCACTCCACTTTCCTCCTGTCCCACTCCTAAAGTGCTACAAGTGTGCCTACCACCTCTTCCCCTGGCCTCCTCCCCTCTGGCTTCTCATCCAGTCAGCCATGTTTGCCCGTGGTCTCTCTTAGAACTCCTCTATTCAGGCATCTCCCTAGGCTTACCCAAATCCAACCCTTTCTTCATGGTCTGGCTGAAGCCCCGCCCCCTCCTTCCATCCTCTAAGGAAGCCTTCCTTGACCACCTGGCCCTCACTAACCTCACCTCCTTACATTCTGCCAATACCCGATTGTACATTGTGTTGGATCTTGTTTCTCATCTATTATTGACTTTCTGCAAACAAACTTCGAGGACAGTGACTCCTCAGAGAGTGTAGCATAAAACTTAGCAGCTACTAGGTACATGATAAAAGTTTAATTTTATTATTAAAAAAATGATTATACCTTACAGTTGTGTGTGGTGTTTTACTGTTTTTCACCTAACTCTTCAAAAATATTCTCATGTACATTACAATCCCATGAAGTAGGTTGTACCAATAGCAGACTTTTTTTGTTTTTTTTAAACAGGGAAGGAAACTGACATGGAAGAAGCCCAAATGACTTGCCTCAAGCCATTCACTGCGATGATGGTGGTGTTCTCGCTCCCTGCCCAGGCCCCCAGGTTCTTACCTTGGTGACATAACGTACGTATTGTGGCCGTTTGGATTTGAGGATGATGCCTATGGTGCAAG
This sequence comes from Balaenoptera ricei, assembly GCF_028023285.1. Classification (NCBI taxonomy): domain Eukaryota; kingdom Metazoa; phylum Chordata; class Mammalia; order Artiodactyla; family Balaenopteridae; genus Balaenoptera; species Balaenoptera ricei. The sequence goes on from NC_082640.1 coordinate 155,977,568, forward strand.
GAATGAGAATCAGGATCAGTGATATGATGATGCCGCCATAGGGCACCTTGTCCTTCAGGGTCCCATCATAGATGCCCCTGGAGTAAATGTACAGGAGGAGGGGCATCATGCCCAGGGCAAAGAAGGTGGAGCAGGTGGTCATCACGATGCTGGGTGGGAGACATAGGAAGAGTGCAGAGAGAGAGAGCCCGTTAATACAGGCATAACCTCATTTTATTGCGTTTTGCAGCTGTGTTTGTTTGTTGTTGTTTTTTTTTTTTTACAAAGTAAGGGTTTGTGGGAACCCTGCATCAAGCAAGTCTATCGGTGCTATTTTTCCAACAGCATTTGCTCACTTCATGTCTCTGTCACATTTTAGTAAGTCTCGCAATATTTCAAGCTTTTTCGTTATATTTGTTATGGTGATTTTTGATGTTACTATTGTAATTGTTTTGGGGCACTGCGAATCACACCCATGTAAGACGGTGAACTCAAAGGATATAAATGTTGTGTGTGTTCTGACTACTCCACCGACTGGCTGTTCCCCCTTCTCTCTCTCTCTCCTGGGGCCTCCTTATTCCCTGAGACACAACAATATTGAAATTAGACCAGTTACTAACTAACCCTACAGTGGTGTCTAAGTGTTCAAGTGAAAGGAAGAGTCACATGTCTCTCATGTTTTTAAATCAAAAGCTAGAAATGATTACACTTAGTGAGGAAGGCCTGTGGAAAGCCCAGATAGACTGAAAGCTAGGCCTCTTTCCCCAAACATTTAGCCAAGTTGTAAATGCAAAGGAAAAGTTCTTGAAGGAAATTAAAAGTGCTACCCCAGTGAACACTCGAATGATAAGAAAGCAAAAAAGCCTTAGTGCTGATACGGAGAAAGTTTGAGTGGTCTGGAGAGAAGATCAAACCAGCCACAACATACACTTAAGCCAAAGACTAATCCAGAGCAAGGCTCGAACTCTCTTCAGTTCTAGGAAGGCTGAGAGAGGTGAGGAACCTGCAGAAGAAAAGTTTGAAGCTAGCAGAGGTTGGTTCATGAGGTTTAAGGAAAGACATCATCTCCACAACATGAAAGTGCAAGGTGAAGCAGCAAGTGCTGATGTAGAAGCTGCAAGTTATCCAGAAGATCTAGCTAAGATCATCAATGAAGGTGGCTCCACTAAACAACAGATTTTCAATGTAGATGAAACAGTGTTCTACTGGAAGAAGATGCCATCTAGGACTTTCATAGCTAGAGAGGAGAAGTCGATGCCTGGCTTCAAAGCTTCAAAGGACAGGCTGATTCTCTTGTTAGGGGCTAATGCAACTGGTGACTTTAAGTTGAAGCCAATGCTTATTCCCAAAATCCTAGGGCCCTTAAGGATTATGCTAAATCTACTCTGTGCTCTATAAATGGAGCAACAAATCCTGGATGACAGCACATCTGTTTACAACTTGGTTTACTGAATACTTCAAGTTCACTGTTGAGACCAACCGCTCAGAAAAAAGATTCCTTTCAAAATGTTACTGCTTATTGACAATGCACCTGGTCACTCAAGACGTACAAAGAGATTCATGTTGTTTCATGCCTGCTAATACAAAATCCATTCTGCAGCCCATGGATCAAGGAGTAATTTTGGCTTTCAAGTCTTACCATTTAAGAAATACATTTTGTAAGGCTATAGCTGCCATAGATAGTGATTCCTCTGATGGATCTGTGCAAAGTTAGTTGAAAACCTTCTGGAAAGGATTCACTATTCTAGATGCCATTAAGAACATTTGTGATTCGTGGAAAGAGGCCAAAATATCAACATTAACAGGAGTTTAAAAGAAGTTGATTTCAACCCTCAGGGATGACTTTGAGCAGTTCAGTGGAGGAAGTAACTGCAGATGGGGTGAAAATAGCAAGAGAGCTAGAAGTGGCGCCTGAAGATGGCACTGAATTGCTGCCATCTCCTGATAAAACTTGAGTGGATGAGGAGTGCTTCTTACGGATGAGCAAAGAAAGTTGTTTCTTGAGAAGGAATCTACTCCTGGAGAAGATGCTGTGAAGATTGTTGAAATGACAACAAAGCATTTAGAATATTACATAAACTTAGTTGATAAAGCGGTGGCAGGGTTTGAAAGGATTGACTTCAATTTTGAAAGAAGTCCTACTCTGGGTAAAATGCTATCAAACTGCAAAATCATTCGTGAAAGGAAGATTCAGTCTTGTCTTATTTTAAGAAATGGTCACGGCCACCCCAGCCTTCAGCATCCACGACCCTGATCAGTCAGCAGCTGTCAGCATGGAGGCAAAACCCTCTCCCAGCAAAAACTACAACTTGCTGAAGGCTCAGATGATGGTTAGAATTTTTTAGCAATAAAGTATTTTTAAATTAAGGTATGTAAATTTTTTTAGACACAATGCTGTTGCACACTCAGTAGACCACAGTATAGTTTAAACATAACTTTTATATGCCCTGGGAAACCAAAAAATCCATGTGACTCACTTTATTGTGATATTCTGCTTTATTGCAGTGGTCTGGAATTGAACCTGCAGTATCTCCAAGGTATGCCTGTACAGACTATTTTGTGGAGTGCCTGCTATGTGCCAGGCATTGTGCTAAGAACCTTACATACATTGCTTTATTTCTTTTTCCCAGTAGCTTAGGAGGTAAGCATTACTATCTCCTTTTTGCTAATGAGGAAGCTGGGGACTTGAAGAGTTGTGACTTGCCCAGGATCACACAGATAGGAAGGCTGAGGCAGGATTTGAACCCAGGTCTGTCCAACTGCTTCAGTCCCTGTGTGCTTCACTGTGGAAGGAGCCATTCTGATCTCCTCTGTAGTAGAACTCTTTTTGCTCTCTATACTTGACATAGCACAGCCCATTTTGAAGAAAGCTGTGTGATCCCATCACTCTGGCTATAGCCCATTGGAACATAGAATAACACCTGACCTACTAAGTTGCTAAGTGCCTGCCTTAGAGCCTAGGGGATGGCTGGACATAGTGATTCTGTCTAACTAAGATAACAAGGATTAAGTACGTCAAGAGCATTTTCTCACTTGGGGAGTTTGAATGTGTACACAGTGATAGAGCACTTGGTTTTGGAGAGGCATGGGAGGCATGGTCAGGCAAAAATCAAAAAACATGCAAAGAAGAAGCAGTAAACAGAGGCCAGGATTAGGAGGACTGTAAAAAATAGCAGCAAAGCAGTAAAAACAGAATAATGGAAGGACCACAATGGTGGAGCAGTAGAGAAGGCAGCAATAGTTACACATTGTTGAGTAAGTGACAAGATAATCTGGTCATCAGACCTGTTTTTTATCTTGAATAATATTCTAGTCCCCAACACCGATATTCTCATGTTCTTTACTTTCTGGTTTATCCTTAACATTATTTAAGATAAATTGAGTGTGAGTCTCAGATCCTGAATAATAGTATATCCTCCCAGCTGTAATCTGTATCCTAACTGTCCTATTACCATCTCCATTTGGAATCTCATACATGTTAATCCCAGGACCCTGTGTAGGAAGAGGCCCTCCAGAAAGACCAGCTGAGAGAAGAAGCTGCTAGGGAACATTCTTGGATTTGTAGACCTTCACCTTACAATATATGCTCTGGCTTCCATTCTAGTGGGAAGGTTGTGGATGAGGGCTTGACAAGACCCCAGGAAAACCACACTAAGTGTGTGTCCCTCCTCCCTATAGCCCTATTCACTATATACACTTCTTCATTGTTTCCATAGAGGTCAAATATGGCTTAAATGAATATCAACTACATCCTAGTCCAAAGGGTCCGGAGTATAGCCATCAAGAACACAATAGGTAGACGTATCACAAGGAATAAGAAGCTGCCAGAGGTGAGGAGAGACCCTCAAGGGATATTGTGGACTGAATAATGGGAAAACCCTCCCTCTACGAACACCTAAGACACCTAAGCACATACTTGAGCTTGTAAGAAACAGGGAGGTTTCCAGGGACTAGAAACAAAGAATGCCAAATATTTAGTGGGTGAACTCATGCTGAAGCTACAGTGTGTGATGGGGTAGGTGGTGGGGTGTTAGTCTTGGTAATCTGGGGCTTAGGTTTTAATGCCCAAGGGAGGGACCAGAATTGAGACTTTAGGCCTATGAAAAAAGAAGAGATGAAACTGAGACGTCAATAATAAAAGGACTATTGGAAAAATAGAACTTCTAATTCTCTCATGGGTTGAATATGAAATCATAATCAGCATGTAAAATGGTACAGCTGCTCTGGAAAAGTTTGACAGCTCTAAAAAAAGTTAAATATAGAGTTATCATATGTCCCAGTGACTCTACTGCTAGGTATATACCCACAAGAATTGACAGCATGTGTTTACACAAATACTTGTATACAAACGTTCATAGCAGCATTATCTATAATAGCTAAAAAATGGAAAACAAAATATCAACGGATAAGCAAAATATGGTGTATTCATGTAATTGAATATTCTTCAGCCATAAAAAGCAATGAAGTACTGCTATATACTATCACAAAGATGAACCTTGAAAACATTATGGTAAGTGAAAGAATCAGAAACATAAACGGCTAGATATTATATGATTCCATTTACCTGAAATCTATAGAGACAGAAAGTAGATTAGTGGTTCCCAGGGTCTGGAGTGAGAGAGGAATGGGAGTGACTGACTGCTAATGGGTATAGGGTTTCATTTAGGGATGATTAACATGTTCTGGAATTAGATACTTGTGGTAGTTGTACAACCTTGTGAATATACTATAAACTACTGACATATACTTTAAAAAGGTGAATTTTATGGTATATAAATTATATCTCAAAAAATAATTTAAAAAATCTAGGGAGCAGCTAAATTAATTCTTAGAGGAAAATTTATAGCCTGAAATGTTTATATAGGAAAAGAAGAAAGATTAAAAATTAATGAGCTAAGCATTTCACTCAAGAATTGAAAAGAAAAACAAAGTAAACCTAATGAAAGCAGGAGAAAGAAAATATCAAAGATGAGAGAGTAAACTTTAAAAATTATATAAATTAACTGAGAGAATCAATTAGACCAAGAGCAAGTTCTTTGCAAAGTCTAATAAAATAGACACCGCTGGCGAGACTAACCAAGAAAAAGGAAAGAGGGCACAAATTGATGTTATTATGAATGCAAAAGGAAACATAATTTCAGATACCATAAAGATTTTAGAGAGTCATAGAAGAAATCAAGGACAGTCTTATACTTTCATTTTTCTATTCAGATTGAATGGACAATTTCCTGGGAAATATACTCTACAAAAACTAACTCAAAATGAAGCCGAAAACCTGAATCAACTTAGAATCACTAAAGACATTTAATCAGTAGTTTGAAACCTGTCATCCAAACCCCACACAATGTACATATGGTTTTACAGTAGAGTTCTACTAAACATTCAAAGTACAGATAGCCTCAGTATTATATAGAGAGCAAAAAAAGTGGAAACATGTCCCAAATTATTATATATGAATAATAAAATTTTAGAACCAAAGGTAGAAAATCACATTATGAGAAAGGAAAATTAGGGTCCAGTCTCATTTATGAACACAGAAGCAAAAGTCATAAATAAAATGTTACCAAATGAATCTAGCCATGCCTTTACAAAATAATACAATGGACAAAATGGGTTTATCCCAGCAATATAAAAATGGTTTAACATTAGACAATCTACTGATATATATCACTGTATTATCAGATTAAAGAAAAAATGGTATCATAGATGCAGAAAAGTGCCATTCAACAAAATTCAATGATCATGCATGATAAAAATTAGCACACTAGCAACAGAATGGAAATTCCTTAACCTGAAAAGGGTTATCTGTCAAAAATCTACAGGAAATAGTAAACCTAATGGTGAAAAATTAGAGGAATAAAGCAAGGACACCTGTTCCCATCACATCACCTATTGTCTATTAATTATACTATATAGGTCTTTTCTAGCACAGCAAAACAAGAAATAGAAAAAACATGGATGGGAAAGGAGGAAACTAAACTTGCATTATATGCCAATGATAGGACTGTCCACAGAGGAAATCCAAGTGAATTTCCATTATAACTAGTAAATAAGAGAATCCGAGAAATTTTGATTACACTAGCAATAAAAAACAATCGAGTTCTGATATACTACAAAAATAATTAGCAAATGAATTTTTTAAAAAGATACCATTTATAATATTCATAAAAACTATAAAATATTTAGAAATAAATCTAAAAGAGATATGCAAGATCTTTATGAAAGAAGTTATAAAACTTCATAGGTATAAAATAATGATTAATAAAAGAAAATCTGTACCATTTTCATGGATGGGAAGATTCAGTATTATAAAGATAGCCTCTAAATTTATCCATAAATTTAATGCAAATTTAACCGAAATTCCAGAAATAGTTTTTGTAGACGTGAGACTTAATCCCAAAATTCAAGTGAAAGAGTAAAGGACCAAGAATAGCTAATGTAATTTTCAAGAACAACAAGGTAGGGCAACTTTCAGATATCAAGATTTATTAAAAGGCTGTAATTAAGAAAGTGTGATATTGGCTCAAGGATAGAGACGTAGAACAATAGAACAGAAGAGAGATCCCAGACACAAACTCATGCTTATTTGCGAATTTGGTCAACGAGAGAGATGGAATTAAAAGTTGATGGAGAAAAATTCACTCAGTGGTCCTGGGAATTTTCTCTATTCATATGGAAAAGATAAAATTAGATCACAGCATACATAATAATAAATTCTAAGTTGATCAAAGATCTCCATGTGAAAAGCAAAACTGTAAAACTTTTCAAATATAGGTGAATATCTTTATGACCTTCAAGGCAGTAAAGGATTTCTTAAAGAAACCCCTGAAACATAAACTGTCAAGGAAAAATATTCGTATAGTTGGTTAAGTTAAAATAAACATTCTGTTTTATAAGACATCATTATCAAAACGTAAGGATAACCCCAAAACTGTGAGTAGACTGCTGCAACATGTAAAAACAACAAATAACTGTAAATTAATGAGAAGAAAACACCACAGTCCTATAGAAAAATAGGCAAAGGGCATTACTTTCAGAAGAGGACACCCAAATGGCCAACAGTATTTGAAAAGTTGCTAGACCTCCCATGTAATTAAATTTAAAACCACCATGACTCATTTCACTCTCACCAGATGACAAAATTTAGAAGTCTGACAATTCCGAATACAGATGAAGACATGGAAAAACAGGGATCTTCATACACTGCCCTGGGAAGTGTGAAGTGGAATAACTACTTTGGAGACTTGTTAGTTGAAGATGTGTGAACCTCAAGACCCAGCACTCCTGCGTTCATTATATATGCTCTCACATGTGAGCACAGGGGGAGCATGCATAGGACTTGCTCATGCCACAAAACATGAAATCCATGTAAATGTCTGACAACAGGAGAATGGATAAATGCAAGCAAACTATAATGCAGTTCAAATACATGAAGTAGCTCTTTTATTTATATACCTATTATCTCAAAAAAACAAGCTGTCAAATGATATGGGCAGTATGATACCATTTATATAAAATTTAAAACCATGTAAATGCAACAGTGTATCTTGTTGATGGATATATACATATATAGTAATAGTATAAAAGGGTCTGTGGAAGTGCTGAAAGTCAAATCCTGGGAGGTGCTCCCTTCGGGTTGGGTAGAGGGGAATGAGACTGGGAAGGGCACACAGAGGGCTACAGTGCTAGCTATTGATTTCTTCTTAGGAGAAAAGCCACACAAAACTTGTGTGCTTGTTCTGATGTCCTTGAACAGAGGAGTCATGCTTACTTTGGCTTGGCATGTCGGGAGCTTTGGAATTTGCTCTGAGACTTGGTGAGCCTCATGCACTGAGGTGTGTGGGAGCCATGCTCCCAGACCCCCGAACCTCCTCCGCAGGTGCGAGTGCTGAGCACTGGTCCTAACTTTCTGGTATCTGTCTTTCTGGTGACTGTCATGATCCTGTTACCCTGAAGGACAGGGATGGGAGGCAAATTCCTGACTCTAGCTCTGAGACTGGAATCTGTTCCACAGTAACACTGTGGACCTGGATGCTTCTCAGGGGTCCAGGGACCAGGGAGAAAGGAGCACATTTGGTTTTTTCTTTACCCTTCCTGCTTAAGTTCTCGGAACACTGCATACAGCCTGCTTTGGGGCATCAGTACACCCTGCTTGAGGAACAGTTTTTGAACTCCTGTCAATAGAGGCACTGGAGGCGGAAGCTGAGAGAGTTGTGAGGGGACCCATTAGAGTCTCTGTGATGAAGTGGGAAACTTCTGGGAACCCGGGTAGCTTCTGTCTCCTCCTGCTTAGTCTTCCTCTGTCATGGTGGGGAGAGCTGTGGGAATCCTTGGGTTGTCCCCTCAGCCATTGGCTCTGGTCTCAGCTGTGAGCTGGCTGGAGGGGAGAGGGGGAGCAGGTGAACTTGAGGGGTGGTAGAGGTGGTCATCAAAGGGGCCCAGTTCCCTCTGGCACTGTCTCCTCTGTCCCCGATGAGGGCACTTTCTCTTTCTCTTGTGGGTCACCTGCCTTTTTTGGAGTATGTCTGGCAGCATCCTTGAGGAAGGAGCTGCTGGGCCTGGCTGCCTTGAGAGGCCCACCTGGCGGCCCAGCCTCCGTGAATGTGCCCGATGCCCTGTGACGGCGGCTCCCCCAGTCTCACTCCAGCTGTGAGGCAGAATGACTGGGAAGAGAGAGCCCAGGAACGGCTCCAGACACAACTTGCCCACAGATTCTCGGGGAAGCCTCTGGAAAGTCTCTGGAGTTCCGCTTCCTCACGTGTAAAGTGGAATAGGTGTCCTAACATTCCTTTCTGCTCTAGATGGGAAATCGTGTGGTGTTGTACACAGATCTCAAACCCATAGCTTCTGTGTAACATCTGGGCCTCTGTCATGTACTGTTTGGCTTGCACAGTGTTGTAAAAATTTGGAACGAGTTACCAATAATTAAAAATTTGGAGATTTCACATAAAAAGGGGGACTCCATCTTCTCCTGAAAAGCAGGGAGCTGTGCAGGCACTGAGTCCCCGTTCCCACAACACCCATGGCAGAGATGCATGGCATCTGCCCTGTGGAGGGCAGCCCGTGTCTCCAAGGCTGGCGGTCACCCTCCAGCCACTCAGTTCATTTATGTACACACCCGACCCTGAAGATATATGAGTAAAAGCACAGGCTTTGGAGCCTTCAGACCTTGGACAAATGTATTAACCTCTCTAAGTCTCAGTTTCCTCATCTCTAGAATGGGGCTCTTTACAACACCTCCTCATGGGAAGCTGTATGAGGATCCCATGTAAAGTGCTTGGCCCAGTGCCTGGCTGACTTTTATTATCAGCACCATTATCATTATTATAATACATGTAACAAGTTGTCCCAGATGAATAACTCAATTTGGAATTCGAGGTCTGGCAGCACGTGATGGTGGAGGATGAGATTCTCGCTCCTCCGGTGGGGTCGGAAGCCTGGTTTAACGTGCGTGGGAAGTTTGTCTGCGTGTAGGGGCTTTATGGTAGAAGGTGGCCGTCCTGGCTGAGCATTGTCTCTTGAGGGTCTAGGTGGAAGTGACAGTTTCCAGGTGCCCAGACCAGGAGGCCTAGCAGGAGAGCATGAGTCACTGGGGGCTCTGCCGGTGGAGGCCTAGAGCCTCAGAAACGCAGGTGTTTCAGAAGAGACCTCGTTGGCACCCACTGGCTCAAAAGGCTGGGACATCTGGTCACTCACACTTAGAGGCTCCCCCATGATAATTTACGCTTTGCCACCCAGCTCTGCTGCTTCTACAGAGCCACGAAGCCCTGAGTACCCCTTTCCTGACCTGCAACCCTTCTACGTCAGAATTAAGGTATAGTACAAGTTTCTCTCTCCAGGACACAGAGGCTGCAATGGGCCTTGTCCACAGGCTAGATCAAGACCAGGAGCTTGTTTTGCAGCAGGAAGGACTTGGATTAGATAGAGGGAAGAATTTCCTCACCGTGAGGTGGTCGAACATTGGATATGTTCCCATGGGAGACTGTACAAGCCAAGCTCTCTCTCCATCGACCACCTCAGTAAGGGTCAAATCATATGGGTAGAGAGTCCAGAGCTTCTCAGATGGCAGGTCCAGGGAACCCCCAATGATCACTATCATTTTTTCATCTAATAATCAACCCCAGCATCGCTTGGCATCCCCAGGAGGAGGCTTCCGTACCTGGCTAGTTTCCTTAGTAAAGTTCAGCCAGGGACAGGGTACTGACAGGCACAAGCAGATGGACTGTCTGAATTTACTGCCCTGCCCGGCATGGAATAGTGGATCGAACCAGAAGAGAGCGGCTTGAGACGGAGGCTTAGATAAAAGCAAGAGCTTTTATGCTGGTGAGTTTTCTTTAGCCAGCAGGGGCTGCTGTTGCAGCTGGAGCAGGCCTGACATGGCCTCACCCTGGGAGACATTCCAGACCAGAGTCCCACCTGTTTGGAAGGACGGGTGTTCAACCAGCCCCTGCAGGAGGGAGCCCTCGCTGATTTCTGCTGTGATGAGCTGGGTGGGGCTGCTGCTCTTTCCCTCCTACCACTTTGGCCAAGGCGAGGCCCATCAGGACTTGGGACCCCGACCTGGTCCTGGGAAACTCTAGGATCTACCTGGCTGTGTCTTTGCATCGAAGTGTTCCTGCGTCTGACGGGCGGATGGGGGAAGTTCGGAGAAGACAGCCCAGACAGCTGGGGGGAATCTTTGGAAGTTCCTTCCTGCTCTGCAGGAATTGGAGGTGCTCTTTGGTTCCGAGCCACCTTGATCTCCCTGGAGATCTTTGAAACTAATCTGCACTGCCTTTCATATCTCTGGCCTCAAAGCAGACAACTTGCCCTGCCTGGCAGACAGGTAAAAGTTCTCCAGAGGTCCCTTTGCTTTAAGTCAGTACGGTACTCCTTCAGGACAATCCTTGTGCCCCATTCGAGGCAACTCTGGGAGTAAGGGGGCTCTCCAGGGTGCCCCTGAGGCAACTCTGGGAGTAAGGGGGCTCTCCAGGGTGCCCCTGGACCAGCTGGGCCCCTTTGGCTTGGTGCTTAAACCAAGATGTACCCCAGGTCCTGTCCCCAGCCCAGTGTGAGCTCTTGACAATCAATGCCTGCCACCCCATGCCCTAGCACCCACCCAGCCCCCACTCACTCACGCTTCTGGCTTTGGCCCCCCTCTTCGCCTTGATTGTGATCTCCCATGCAGCCGCCATCCCCAGATTGCTCCTTCTTCACCCCCTGTCCTACCTGAGGTTCATGTCCCCTTTCATGGCCAGAGTGAAGACGTTGGAGAGGTTCCCCCCCGGCGAGCAGCCACAGATCAGGATGGCCAGTGCCTCGACGTTGTTCAGCTGGAAGACCTTGCCCAGTGCAAAGGCAGTGAGGGGCATGACGCCGTACTGCGCCACCAGGGCGATGGCCAGCCCCTTAGGCTTCCAGAAGTGCACCTTGATCTTGCTGAACTCCATGGTGCAGCCCAGTGAGAGCATGATGGTTAACAGCATGATCACCAGGATGACGCTCAGTGCCCAGTCGGTGGGCCGCTTGCCGAAGTTGTGCGGCAGGGAGAAGTTGAACTGGGCAGACTCATTGAGGGCCTCCATCCTCCTGGACGGCAGCGGTGGAAAAAAGGCTGAAGACCCAGCACGCCCCTTGCTCGCCTGCTGACTCCCTGCCCTGCCCAGTCCTTGCTGGGTGCCTTCCTCAATCACCTCCCAGGGCAGGGAGCTTCAGGACAAAATGTAGATCTGAGCAAATAGAAGGATTATGCAACTGGCTGTGCTTTCTCTGGCTTTGGCCCCAAAGGAGAGAAAGCCCAGAGCCTTATCTGCAGGGCTGTTCCGGCCTCTCCTGAGCTCCTCAGCCTCTGCTGTCTTCCTGGGTGTCACTCACACCCCTCCCTCACCTCTTGGCTGCTTCTGGGACAAGAGGGCTTATATCACCCCCCCATCCCCCCGCTGAGCACGCCCACAGGCATTCTATTTCTTGGGACCAATCCAGGTCCAGCCCCTCTGTTCTCTGCTCAGCCCCTGAGGCCTCAGTTTCTGATTCAGGGGAAGGTGTCTCCCCATGCCCAGGCGGTCACCTGCATCTGCCCCCAAACCCCAGGGAATGACAAGAGTTGAGTTTTACCTTTCCCTCTTGGAAAGGGGGGTGTGGGACAGGGTAGGGGCAGGTGAGTTGCTGGCTTCCAGGAGAAGATGTGTCCATGACCCTTGTCCTGGGAGATGAGAGGTGCCTGCGTCCGTCTCACTTGTGCTGGGAAAACTTGGTCCTATCCCCAAACCTGACGGCAAGGACCCCGGGGGAGGAACGTGCCCCCACACACCTAACTCCGGGGAAGAGCCTGCTGCCATGGCTGAGGGGCCCTCAGGAGGACTGGGGGCAATTTCCCCAAAGGGCAGCTCTGAAGGAGCCCTGGCTGGGGAGGTTTATTTCTGCCCGGGCTCTTTGGCCAGCAGCCCGAGGAGCCCCATTGCTTGGGAAACTTGCTGAGAAGGAAGCAGGAACGCACAGCCTTTTCTTTCCGGTGTCCTGACTGCTCTACTTTGGCTCTGCGCCTGTCTGGGAACCAGGCTCTGGCTGAGCGGGTGACAGTGGACAGAGGCAGGCACGCCTGGTGTGTGTGGCATCTCGGGCCTCCCTCCTCCCACCCCAGCCTAGGGAAAAGCACCTTCCGAGGAAGGGCAGGGAGCAGCCTTCAGAAGAATTGCGTCTAGGCTGGGCTGGAACCCAAGAGGCCTGAGTGGTGTCTCATAGTTTCACAGTTGCTGAAACAGGAGATTAGGCTTTTTGTGTGGGACTACCGAGGACAGGATGGGGACCAGGGTGCGAACCACTCTGTGGGGGTGGGGAGTGGCTTGGTATGAGGAAGCACCCAAAAATAAGAGCTCTCCAACAATGGCCCCAGGGCCTTTAGAATCCTGCATAGATAAGGGCTGGGATAGGATCCACGCATTGCGTGCGCTCAAGAAGGCTGCTCTCTGGGGTCCTGCAGGCCACAGGGCTACATCCTGTGGCCCTCAATGACAAGAACTTGAAGCTCCTTTCCCTCTGAGAGTTCTGATATTAAGGATTTCCTGGTGCTTGAATTGATCTGGTCTCAGGGGGAGGGTGGGCCGAGTGGGGTTTACTAGATGCCGATGGGGGTGTGTGGAGCTTGGACTGAGTATGCCTGGAGGGTCAGGGGCAGGCCCAAAAAGGCTGGTCAGAAGAGGCCCCCTAACAGAGTTGCTAAGGGAGAATTATTATGTTTTTTAAAATTTATTTATTTATTTTTGGCTGCGTTGGGTCTTCGTTGCTGCGCGCAGGCTTTCTCTAGTTGTGGCGAGCGGGGGCTACTCTTTGTGGCGGTGCGCGGGCTTCTCATTGCGGTGGCTTCTCTTGTTGTGGAGCACGGGCTCTAGGCGCGTGGGCTTCAGTAGTTGTGGCACGCAGGCTCAGTAGTTGTGGCGCACGGGCTTAGTGGCTCGGCGGCATGTGGGATCTTCCTGGACCAGGGATTGAACCCGTGTCCCCTGCGTTGGCAGGCAGATTCTTAACCACTGTGGCACCAGGGAAGTCCCAGGGAGAATTACTGATCATCAACTGAGTGCCAAGCACTTGTGGGAGTATAAAAAATTATGTAATCCATGTTCCCGCCCTCAGGAAACTTGTGGTCCATATGATGGCTCACAATGCAAAGCAAAAAATACTTGAGGGTGGAGTCCATGCAGGACTGCCATGTACAGTTGTGCAAGCTGTGCACTGAACAACACTAGGGACACCACCCATTCAGACATCCTGTGCAACCAGTTTTTATACATCTGTCTTATGCCCAAGGGGGTGAGGAGTAATCAATCAGTATCTGTTAAAAGATCAGGGGTTTCTGACGTGTCTATTGATCGGATCATGCCCATAGAAAAAGCAGAGTGCCCATTAACACACCTGTAACCTGGATACTAAGCCATTTAATCTCCTCCAACACTCCCCCCTTGCCCCTTCTCAGAAACCCAAAGTTCTACCTCCTACTGTGGATGTTTCCCTTCAGGAAATCTTCTTGCCCTGGCCTCGCTTCCCTCCCCTCTCTTTCTTTATCCATTCTGTTTGTTCTCAGCAATATGCTTTCACAGATAATGGGAAAATCTCTTCCTGGAAGCTGCTAAACATCATCCTTTTCTCCATGTCTCCTCTGCCCCTACTCTAATGCCGTAAAATTTGGAAGGCAGGAGGATCTTTTGTGTTATATTAACAATAGCTGACAGCTATTGAGCACATGCTATGTGACAGACACAGTGGTTTCAATTACATTTCTTATTTAGTCTTCACAATAGCCTCATGAGGTAGGTACTATTACTATCCTTATTTTACAGATTAGGAAAGTAAGGCTCAGAGAGGTTAAGCAATCTGCCCAATTTGCACAGCTGTTGATTGGTGGAATTGGTATTCACACGCAGGTCTGAGAGTCTGGGTATTGACACCCAGCCGGTTCTATGCCCATAACTGTGGTGCTGTGTTGTGTTCCTTGTTCTGCCTCATCCTACCTCTCTACTTACCCTGCTTTTTGAGACCAGGAAGCTTCAACCGGAAAAGTCCTGGTAATTACATATTTCTATCCAAATTGGACTGGACTGGTTTTTTCACAGACTGGATACACCAAGCAACACAACAGCCCAACAATAAGGGCTGAGGGAATTTACTTAAGGGACACTGTAGCTTCAGCTCTAGCAAAAGGAGCTGTTTTGCCACGTTCTGAAGTGGCATAAAAATCCTTCAATCAACCATTGCCCTTGACCCCAAAATTCTACTTGTAGAAAATTATCCTACAGAAATATGTGTTTGAGTGTGGGAAGTTTAGATGTAGAAGGATTTTCACTGCAGCACTGCTTGTAGCAGTGAAATGCTGGAAACAACCTTAATGTCTATTAATAGGTGATTGGTTATGGTGCATTTAAAAGAATGTAGCCATTTAAAAAATATGGTGGTGACATGCTATGAAAGTGGCTGTAGAAATCAGCATTCTCCTCTCTTTTCTTGGAAATCATTCAAAAACAATAAGAAAAATGGAGGGGAAAACCCACAGACAATATTTTTTGGTGAAACTCAGGGACAAATATAATTTGCAGACTGTAAAATATGTGAAAAGGCTGCCAAAGTGCCTGATATGAGGCAGAAATCCCAAAAAAGAAAGTGAAGGAAGGGGGATGAAATGTGACATGCAGGAGGGCTCCGAGGGCACAGAGGTGAGACAGCTCCAGAAATATCTACACCTCCTAAAGGTGGAGGATGCAGCCTCAAGCAGTTATGGGAACTAGGTGAGCAAGGCTGAAAGCAGAAACCAAATGTCTAGGTTCATACCACCAGTGGAGGTGGGTGTTTCGGTTATCCATTGCTGTGTAATGAACTTAGTGACTTTTTTTTTTTTTTTTTCCCGGCTGCACGGCATGTGGGATCTTAGTTCCCCAACCAGGGATCGAACCCGTGCCCCCTGCATTGGAAGCATGGAGTCTTAACCACTGGACTGCCAGAGAGGTCCCCAAACTTAGTGACTTAGTTAGAACAAAAAGTTATTATTATCTTTCGCAGTTCTGGGATGTGACAGGCTCAGCTGGTGGCTTTTGCTGGGGGCTCCTCATATGGTTGCTGTCAGATGGTGCCTAAGGATGAGTCATCTGAAGTCTCCTTCACTCACGTGTCTGGTGCCTCGGTTTGTCAGGCCTCTCCCTCCACGTGGCCTCACCATGCAGCCAGCTTGGGTTTCCTCAGAGCATAGTGGTCTCAGGATAGTCAGATTTCTTCTGTGGTAGCCAACTTCCCCCAGAGCAATACCTCCGAGTGGCCTGGGCCAAAGCTGAAAGGCATATTATGAGCTAGTTTGGAAGCTACACAATGTCACTTTCACCACATTCTATTTGTCAAGCAAATTACTAAGACGTCCCAGATTCGAAGGATGGGAGGAATAGATTCCACCCCTGAATGGATCAGCAAAGAATTTGTGGCCATCTTTAATCGTACATGTGGGGCTGCACAAAGAATCACATGGATGGGAGGTAGTCATAAGAAGCAGGCCTGTGTCTGTGGCTGATGGAGGTGGGGAAAACCAGCTAGCCTGGAAGGCTACCGTGGCCCCTTCTGCCGGAGCCTCAGGCAAATACCTGGCCCGTTCAACGAGTAATATACAGCATCAAACTAAAGTCAAAGAGGAAAAGACTAGCAAGAGTTTCCAACAACTAAAGAATACTCACCAGGAAATGTTGCCACAGAGCAGATGAAAACTGTCCAAACATGACGCCATTGAATTTTTTTTTTGATTTTTATTTATTTATTTATTTATTTTGGCTGCACCGGGTCTTAGTTTGGGTACGAGAGATCTTCTCTGTGGCATGCGGAATCTTTTAGCAGCAGCATGCGGACTTCTTAGTTGTGGCATGCAAACTCTTAGTTGTGGCATGCATGCGGGATCTAGTTCCCCGACCAGGGATCGAATCCGGGCCCCCTGCATTGGGAGCGCGGAGTCTTACCCGCTGGACCACCAGGGAAGTCCCTATGCCGTTGAATTTTAAAAAGTGAATGCAGTAATTGCTTCTATGAAGGAGGACTACAAAACAGAAGTACAAGAACACAATTAATTTTTAAAAACTCATCATTTTGGAACCTCTAATGTAATAGTTAATTCAGGTAAGGATCATCAATAGATCCTAAAACCTTTAGGTAAAATGTAATTGGGGAACAGAATATTCATACAGTGATAAAGTATCACCTTACAGTTTAATTAGTAATTATAGAGGGAAGATGCCTACTTTACTTTGGTGAAACCTGGCAGCTAGCCACTTTAACCAAGTGATCAAACTTGGAATTACTAATAGTGAGACAACCAGACATTATGTGCTTCCTGATGGAATGCAATATCAAATGCACAATATAATTACAGCCAAAACTGTTTAATCTGAATCTAACGTCTTTAGACCTAGCTAGCAGTTTATTGGAAATCCAAGTGTTAGAAACACAAATGAACTATAAAGAACTAATCAGACAAATCTAGAATGTGGGACATTTTACAAAATAACTGGCATGTATTCGCTCTCTCTCTCTCTTTTTGTTTTAAAGGATGGAAGAGGTGAGCTTGGGGTGGGAAGTAGGCAGTGCTTTTTTTTTTTTTTTTGGCCTTGCTGAGAGGCATGTGGGACCTTAGTTCCCTGACCAGGGATTGAATCTGCGCCCCCTGCATTGGAAGCACGGAGTCTTAACCACTGGACCGTCAGGGAAGTCCAAGGCAGTGCTTCTTATGTGACAGTTTTGCACTGCTTCCACACATAAGTTCAGCTTCCAAACTTCTGTTGTTGTTTTTGTTGAAAGGCATGTACTCTTTTTTTTTTTTTAGTATTAGTTGTTTTTTTGTTTGTTTGTTTTTTTATACTGCAGGTTCTTATTAGTCATCAATTTTATACACATCAGTGTATACATGTCAATCCCAATTGACCAATTCAGAAAGGCATGTACTCTTAAATGAGTAATTGTAACAGAAGTTGGGGGTCTGTTCTACATTAAAAGAGGATAAAGAGGCATAGCAACCAATGCAGTATATGATTGAATACTGAATTTAAAGAATATCTAAAAACATTTTGGGGGTAGTAGAGAAATTTGAATATGGACTATATAATAGATGATATTATGGAATAATTATTAAATTAGTATTGTGGTTATATAGGAGAATGTTCTTGTTTTAGGGGATGCAGGATGATGTTTTTATGGATGAAGTGTCATGATGTATGCAATTCATTTTAAAACGGTTTGTAAAAAGTGTTTGTGTATTGTGTGTATGGAGAGAGAGCAAAAGCAGATATGGCAAAAACGATAACAACTGGTGAATCTATGTGAAGGATATATGGATGCTTATTGTAGTATTCTTCCAATGTGTTTGTCAGCTTGCAATTTTTCAAAATAAAAAGTTGGAGAGAAAAAGAACACAGGAAAAGAGATGGTGAGATAACCGGAGGAGATGAAGCATGGGCTGGCAGCGCTCAGGAAAAACTAAGTATCAGAGAGATAAAGATGAAATGGAAGAAATACAAATAATAGGCAATTAAGAAAACCATAATAAGGGACATGGAGGAGAGAA
Organism: Balaenoptera ricei; assembly: GCF_028023285.1. Classification (NCBI taxonomy): domain Eukaryota; kingdom Metazoa; phylum Chordata; class Mammalia; order Artiodactyla; family Balaenopteridae; genus Balaenoptera; species Balaenoptera ricei. The sequence continues at coordinate 155,995,605 of NC_082640.1, forward strand.
ATGAGAAAGGCAAACAAAATAGAACGGAAATGAAGATTTAAAAAAAGAGTAGAGAGAAAATGGTAGATATAGAATACAGGAAAAGAAGATTTAATATTATGTATATAATTGGAGTTTCTCTAGAAGAAAACCAAAACAATGGAACTTATCAAATAGGAACATGATTTTTGAAAATATAGAAGACTTTAATTTATATCCTGTATCAGGGCAAATTAACCCAGAAGAGTTAACTTAGAGATAATATCCTAGTAAAGTTGTTAGACTTCAAAGATGATCAATCAAGCAAAATGATCAAGTCACCTATAGGGGAGAAAAATCGAGCTTGCCTCAGAGTTCTCTACAGCAACATTCACTGCCAGAAGATGGTGGTGCAATACTTAAAAGATCTTCAAGGAAAAAGTGTTACCCAAGGACTTCATATCCAGCCAAATTACCCTTCAACTGTAAAGACTACAGATAGTCTTGAACGTGAAAGAATTCAGCGAATATCAACTTTATGAACGTTTCTTAAGGAAATAACCAGAGGATGAATGTCAGCCAACTAAGAGATAATTGAGGAAATTATGGAAAAAGCAAGTTTTGAATACATTTACTGTGAACTAATGCTAAAATAATTCTACACATTAGGGTGATTGAAAAGGATATAAAAATGATGTGTCCTGAGAATATATAAACACTGTAATTAGCGAATATTTGCAGAGGAAGTGAGAGAGTAGGTGAAAAGTAGAATAAGTTTACTGATTGCTACACCTTTAATAACTGGGAGTCAAAAAACATTCCTTAAAGCTGACAAACCAAGTAATAAAATAGCACTTTTAAATACAAAGATAAACTCTGAGAAAGATATTATTGACTAAAATCCACCAGGAGAGGAGAGGAAGGAAAGAAGAGGAAATGTGCTTGCTTTGTTTTTAAATTGTTCATAGTAAGGAACTAATAGACATTTGTTAAATAATAGAAAACTAGAGGTGTTAGTTAAAGTTTTCATTGTAAAAGTAACTTCTGAAAACTTCCAAAAGTTGAGAATTACTCACAGCAACAAGGACACAGACTACATAGTAAAAGATTTTTAAAAACTATAAAAATAGAAAGTATAGTATAATATTCACATGCTAGAACTAAGGCTAACATATGTGACATCAATAAATGTTTAAATAGGCTTAACTCACCTATTAAAAGAAAAAATAATTCAGACTGTATTCCTAGGCAAAACCGACCTTATGCTGTTATCAAGCAAATGACCCATCTAGGACAAAGTGTTTTCCAAAAGGCTGAAAATAAAAGTATGTTTAACGCTGCATGAGGCAAACGCAAAGAAAAGAAAGCACAAGTCCTAACCTCAATATTGCATCAGGTGAAGATGAAGAGAGGCACTTTATAACATTCAAAGATGCAATTCACAATGAGGTTATAACAGTTATGAATGCCCGTGTACCAAATAACAAAGCACAATATTCATAAAGCTAAAATTACAGGAGATACGGAAAAAACAGACAAGCAAACAAATAGTGGGAGACTTTAATTCACCTCTCTCAATCAGTGATCTAGATTACCTAGAAAAAATAAATCGGGATGTAGAAGACCAAAATATCATATCTGAAGAAACAGATACAGGTTCACAATTTCTTATCCAAAACCCTCTGTAATTTTTCAAAGTTTGGAATGGTGATATAGTACATATATCGTACATTATATAACATCCCAATTGGGGTTTGGGGCAGTACCATAATCAAACACATTGATATTTCTGCAGTAAATCATATGATGAGTTAAATAAAGACTATAAATAGCCTCATACCAGTTCATTATAGGGTTTGCTGTCAAAAGAATTAGAAAAAAACTTTCAGATTTCAGAACATTTTGATTTAGGAAATGCAGAATTGGGAAAGTGAATCTGTATTTGATTCTGTAACCGAGCGAGGGCTTGTGTGCTTGAGGCTCAGAAAGCCAAACTCTGACAGCAGGTGTTTGCAGCAAAGTAAGGAATTTTTTTTTTTTTTTTTTTTTTTGCAGGGCACTAAGCAAGGAGTGGGAGACAAGTATCAGACCCACTCCATCTTGGTCTTTGAGTTAGGGATGTTTTAAAGGGGAAGAACAAAGAAACTGGAATTAATCATCACCTTGTGACATTTCTGTGATATTTCTTAATTGTGGTTTCGGAGGCAGGATGTCTTTGGTTTACAATTCTCTGGGCAGCTGGTCCATGGCTTGAGGTGTCTGTGAGCTCATCTTGCCCTGGAGAAACAACCTGAGTTTGCACATTAATGGTGATATCTATAATAGCAATTTTAGTACATTAACGATGTTATCAACCACAGCAATCTCAGTCATCTGACTCTGGTTGATTAGTGTTTAGTTAGCACAGGATTGAGGTCAGAGGGGACAAGAAAGGGATTGAGGTCAGAGGAGACAAGCAAGGAAATAAAGTTTTGGATAGAGAGAGTAATCATAAACTCAGTAAGGTAATCTGGTTCTACGGGGCTCAGTTTCAATTCCAAATAGGGAAAACTTTTAACCTGTAGCTGTCTAAAAAAGGAATGAAGTATCTTGAAGTGCCTGTCACTGGGGCTGGGGGCAGGTGAGTAGGTGAGGTTCAGGCAGAGATGACCATTTTTCATGAGACTTAAGTATCAAGTATCAATCCAAACAGAGATTCTAGGGTTAGACTGGTTGGGGGAGGGGACTATGTTAGAGAAGGGGGATGAACAGAAGAGGTTCATACCATTGTAAGCATCGCCTGTTATTTATAAGTCTGTTGTGGTTAAAGCAAAATGGTACCTGCTCAGTGTTGTAACGTGTGGTGGGAAATGTGTATACAGTACAGCAAGCACTGTCTTTCAAACACTCTCAGAGGACTGATATAATTACAAAGTAAATATGAAATGTGCTGAAAGGTACATGTGGGGTGCTGAAAGAACAGCTATCTGGTCCTCGTGTTTCCTGGAGTAGAGATACCACTGGAGAGAGCGATACCACTCCTGGAGTATTTCTGGACACTTTCTAGTCAACAAAACACATCTGTAACTGTCTGAACTGGGGGCTTCATAGCTGGGGCCACAGCAAGCTTTCAGGTAGTCAAGTGACGCTGATAATCAAGGACGTGGCCCACCTCTGTGAGCTCAGAGGTCACGTGGATTCCCTTGAGAGGAGGCAGTGGGGGTGGAGGGCATTAGGCCTTTGATGGACCGTGATTGGCTGACCTGATGATTATGAGCTAGAACTGGGGGATGAGGAAGACAGCTCCCAGTGTCTTACAACTTTTACCGAAGAAGTTCTTCCATGATCCTCCCAGAATTGCTCAGGCTGTGATTACTGCCACACTCACTATGGTTCCTACACCACTCAGCCCGGAAAATGGTGAGGCTGGTTGAGTGGAGTTTAGCTTCACCTCCTGAAGCACTCTTACCTACCTGTAAATGTAAGCAAATATTCCGTGGCCAGGAGAGAGCAAAGTGCATGGGAGACTAAAGTCCCTGGGGGCAGAGAGCCGTGGACCCAGAGGGTCAGCAGTCCTTTATAACATTGATTTCTGTTCAGCTTACACAAAATTACACAAGGCACACAGGTGGATTTTAGAGTAGGCAGAAAGTGACGATAAACACAGAGAAGAAAATAAAAATCTCACCACCTTCAACGAGCATGGTTAATATTTCAGTCTGGTGGCTTCCAGCTGGGTTCCTGGAGGATCCAGGATTCTGTGGAGGTGCTTTTAAGACTCCATAAGTGCTAGTTAGAATTTAATCAAAGACCTAGAAAAATAACCACATAAAAGTTGCAGTAAGCAAACATACAGCAATAACCTCGTGGGGACCACCAACATAGGAATATGTGCGTCCGTCCCTCTGCTGGCTCTGGGCATTCGCTCACACTTTGTCATAGACGTGCCCCTGTCGGCAGGCTGGAGCCTGGTGGGAAGGTGCACCTCTGGGAGATCCCACAGGAGCCCAGGCAGCGCACGGTGCAGGTCTGGATTAAAGGTCTCCAGGCTCAGGCCCTTCCCTTTCGCACGTGGATGTTCACCTTTCAGGGAAGTCACGGCTTGTGCAGCAAGAGGTGAATTTGTAACACATCCTGATGCCGTTGCATTGTACGACGGATCATTTTAGCATCGGTCTTTTACGTTTATTATTGAGGCATGGTAAATATCTTTGAACAGAAATAACTTTTAATAAGTGGCAGGATGATAATGCTGAATATCAACCTTCCCCATCCCTAAACCCACACAGTCCTGCATCCTGAGGTCCTTCCCCTGCCTGGCCTTTAGAGGAGGATTTCAGAAATGCAGAGGGAAAGAAGCAAGGGAATACTCAGCTTTTTATTTGAAACTTAGAGAGGAGTCTTGATCGCTTTCAAGACCAAGGTCTGAACAACAGTCTCAGAGGATCTGGGAGTTGGAGGAAAGAGAATCAGAGAGGAAGCCAGAGAGAAATGAAGCCCCCTTGGAAAGGGGTTGCATCTGGTCCCCCCCATCCCACTCAGGGTCACGACCCCAGGTTGGGGATGGTCACCTGAATAAATCTGGGGGCTCGGTGGGCAGAGAGGACCTGTGATCTCTCCTGGGCGGGGCCTGGGGGAATCCACTGTGGTCTAGGCAGCCCCCTGCCTGCTGTGGGCACAGGACCCAGGTTTAGAAAAGTAATTCTGAATGAAGGGTGCAGAGGGGCCCTGTATCCTCGTTGGCAGTGGCAGGCCAACCCCAAACCCTGCTGGTTCTTTTCTATTTCTAGTCTGATCTGACCCTCCAACCTCCTGTGAATTCTGTGAAAACCCCTCTTTTCTTCTACCCACCCCCCTTTTTGTTTAAGACCATCAAAGTTTTTAAATTTTTTTTCCTGTGGTTTTCTGGGCACTCTGGCCCACGCAAGATGCAAAAACATTGTTATACTGGATTCCCCTTGTTGGGGGTAGCGGATGGTTGGGGGAGAGACACAGCACACAGGGCCTTAGAGGTAATTGTCAGGGTTCTCTTTCTTGATCTGGAGGATGCATACTGAAGTAGATATTTTATTGTTCATTATATACATACAGTCTGTTCGGTGCAATGCTAGGTCACACTACGAGCCCTGGCAGCCATTTGAAATCAGCTGAAATGCTGAACTCAAATAATCATGGCATAGTATTATCATAGGGGTGATTTATTATCTACATTTTAAATCCTTAAATTTGCCTCTCAGAAAGTTGCCCAATTAGGAATATTGTAAAAGAAAACAGAAGAGGGAAGAAATATAGGAAAGTTGGAAACATTTTGTTTACAAAGTCAGAAAGAAAATTTTTAAGCACTTCTGGACATTGTTTTATATCTGCGTGTTTGTAAATGATCTCTTTCCTTGGTTATGTGTGAATGATTAGAGCTTTATATGAGTACGTGGAGGAGATTTCTTACTTGAGCATAAGGAATGATACAATTTCTGTTTTTATTAAATAGAGAATCCCTACTCCAACTAAACATATGTTAAAACAGGTTGAGGGGTCGCCAAATTATCATCAACTGCCAGGAACCCAGATGTCTCCATCTGATTGTGGGAAGGAGTGCGGGTGTGTTGGTCCACCCTTACATTCCCTGTAATCCCTAGAGCGCTGTTAAATACATGTTTGCTACAACCGCAATCATATTGCAATGTATAAATGTATCAGCTCAAAATGTTTTACACCTTAAACTTACAGAATATTCCATGTCAATCATATCTCAATTTTTAAAAAAATGCTTTGTGCGAGCTAGATCTCGTTCTGTCATTTTCACCAGAAAAATCAAACGAACACAAAATTTTAGCTGCCCTTACCAATGCTGCCACCAGATGGCAGCGAGTCACCTCTGATGGTATTGCCCTACACCTAGGACTGCTGGGGCTTGGGGACCAGGGAGTAAACAGGGGTGTGTGTAGAGGCCACGAAAGGGGTAGGGATGGCATTTTGTTTGTTTGCTTGTTTTGTTTTGATTTTGTTTTTGGCCATGCCACGTGGCTTGCGGGATCTTTTTAAAATTTTTTATTTTTAAAATTTTTACTTTTTATGGACGTAGAGTTGATTTACAATGTTGTGTTAGTTCCTGCTGTACAGCTAAGTGATTCAGTTATACATATATATATATGTGTGTGTATATATATGTTCTTTTTTATATTCTTTTTATTATGGCTTATCACAGTATATTGAATATAGTTCCCTGTGCTATACAGGAGGACTTTGTGGTTTATCCATTCTAGTTTGCATCTGCTAACCAACCCCAAACTTCCAATCTATCCCTCCCCCACCCCCCCCTCCCCCTTGGCAACCACAAATCTGTTCTCTATGTCTGTGAGTCTGTTTCTGTTTCGTAGATATGTTCATTTGTGTCATATTTTAGATTCCACATACAAGTGGTATCATATGGTATTTGCCTTTCTCTTTCTGACTTACTTCACTTAGTATGATAATCTCAAGAGGCATTTTTAAATGCATAAATTTAATCTGTGACATATCTACAGTTATTGGCTACCAGTTTCTTGAGACCCAGTGGAAACTCCCCAAGCCCTGATGGAGCTCGCCCAGCCAGGTGCTGCTGGCTCTGAGCCATGTCTCCAGGTGGCCCCTAATCTCCGCCAGGGGAAAGCTGCATTTGGGGAAAGGCCTTGATTTCCTTTAGATCAAGAAAATTTCTGGTTGTAAGAGGTTATCTCCTGCTCTATGCTTCTGGGCTTATCGCGTCTTGAGGATCTTAGAAGGAAACAGGTGATGCTTGTGGGATCTTAGTTCCCCGACCAGGGGTCGAACCCGGGCCCCAGGCAGTGAGAGTGCCGAGTCCTAACCACTGGACGGCCAGGGAGTTCCCAGGATGGCGTTTTGATATAGAAAATTCTTTGTAGAAAAGGGAAAAACCTGTTAGAAGTGTAACTCAGCTTTACACAATTCACAGCGTCTTACAGCACTATGTATAAACAACTTTTTTGTTGATTAGCCTAATTTAAGACTATTTTTCTACACATCTATATTTCCTCTTCATCTTTTATGCACAGTAGTTCTGAAATATTATAAGCTTCTCTTGCTTTCATGGTTTAAATATTCTCTTCCAAATTCCAACACTTTTAATTGATTTGTAAAAAGACCGTGAAGAATTCAAAATTGGCTTCCTTTCCCATTTAAGAAGCACCTATGAACTTTGTTGAAGACCTACTTTGTGTGAGGCATTTTACATATCAAGTTCCTTTTATTTCTCACAACAGCACTGTGAAATATTTACCATTAACCCCATTATACAAATGAGAAAACTGAGGCACAGGGAGATTTAAAGATTGGTCCCATAACCAGTCAGTGGCTGGGTTGGGGGGCTGAACCCCAAACCTGTCGGCCTCCACACTCGTGCATGTCTCATAAGGTTTTTCCACATCAGCACTGCTAACACTTTGGGCTGGATAATTCTTTGTTGGCAGGGGTAGGAGTGGGGGCAGTGTGGTCGTTATCCTGGTTATGGCAGGATGTTTAACAGCACTGCTGGTCTCTACCCACTAGATGCCAGCAACGCCCCTCTCCCGACTTGTGCCAACCAACAATGTCTGCAACACTGCCAAATGGCCTCTGGGAGGCAAAGCCATCACCAGTTGAGAAAAACTGATGTATTGGAAGCTTTGGCTGGGCTTCGGGGTGCTGCCTTAGAGCAGGGAGACAGGGCTCTGCCAGGCGCTGGCTGTTCGAGAGTCGGGCTCTGGCCGCCTTCCAGCTGCTGCCCTCCCCACAGGGTGAGGAGTCCACGGAGACATGCCCACCTGGAGCAACCCCACCCTTCTGGGCCATGTTCTATTCTCCAGAGCCCATGAGGACTTACTGCTAGTTCTCCCGGCAGATGGAGAGTGCAAGCCTTCCCCCGAGAGGTGGCCCAGCATGTCGGCTGAGCGGGGAACAAGGCATGCTAGACACGCAAACTATGTGTTTTGGACGCAAACATGCACACAAGGCCCCTCCGATGAAGGATGGCGGTGAAGGTGGGAAGAGAAGGGTGGTGGGCTATGGGCAGGGGCCGCCACTGGAATCTTGTGGAATCAGCCTGCAGATGTTCTGGTGGCCTCTCCAGACCCCAGCTGCTGGTATAGCTGGCGGGCGGTGTGGTTGTAGGTCACACATTTTTGACCCATCAGCTAGAAGACCTCAGAATCACCATATTTGCCAACAGAAAAGGGCTCTTAGGCTCCAGGCTTTCTCCTGAATTACATTTTCTGCAGAGAAATTTTCACTATATTTATTCCTCACTTGGTGGTCATTTCTCACCAAGAAACAGCATTTTCCTCCTGGAAAAGCAGAAAGGAGTCAAACCAACAAAGAGAGAGGTGGGCCTCATCTGGGCTGTCTCACCAGCCGAGCGGTCCTCACCCACAGCAGGCTCCTGGGGGGTACAGCCAGCTCTGCAGAGGAGAGAAGATGGCTTGGAATGATGGCCCTGCCCCAATTCCCCCCAGATGGATCTATCTTGTGGAATTCACACTGAGATGACCTCCAGGTATACTTGGTCACAATTAATACAGGGGTGGGAATGTTTTAACTCATTTGGAATTACTTAAAGTACAAAGCCTACCTATAATCCCCATTAATGGATATTTATAATGTTGTTTTCAGTTAAATTTTTTTTTTATTGAGGTATAATTGACATGCATTATATTAGTTTTAGGCATTCAACACGATATTTGTATATATTGTGAAATGATCATCACAATAAGTCTTGTTAACATCTGTCACCATACATAGTTACAGAATTGTTTTTTCTTGTGATGAGAACTTTTAAGATTTATTTTCTTAACAAGTTTCAAATATGCAGTACAGTGTTAGTAACTATGGTCACCATGCTGTACATTACATCCCCACGACTTATTTTATAACTAGAAGTTTGTACCTTTTGACCCCTTTCACCCATTTTTCCCACTTCCCACCCCCCAACTCTGGCAACCACCAGTCTGTTCTCTGTATCTGTGAGCTGTTTTCAGTGTTTTGAACATTATAAATAATACATGTCTGTCAGTGGAGGACTGGTTATTCATTTATAGTATATCCACAGGCTGGAAACCAAGGCAACCATTACAACCAGTGCCAAGCTTTAAAAGACCAGCTAAGATTCATTTCTTCATTTACCCATGTAACAGATATATTCTGAGCACATAGTATGTGTTGATGCCAGGTTAAGCACTGAATAATAAAGAAATACGTGTTTTGACTTGCAAAGATGTCCATAATAGAATATTAAATTTAAAAACTCCAGCTCGCAGTGTATAATAAAATCACATATATGCTATCATGTATTTGTATAACCGTAATAGTAATCATTTACTGAATGCTGAGATCCATTATGTCTGAAATACTAGGCTAAGCACTCAGACATGATAATTACATTTAATCCTCATATGTATGAGGACTGTATTATCCTATCTATTTTGCAAAAGAGATAGTTGAGGCTTTAGAAGTTTAAGTAGCATGGCTAAGGTCATCCGTACAACCTTAAGCTATAGAGTTGGGATCAGTTCTGACTAAAGAGCCTGAAATCTCTGCCACTGTGCTTTATAGCTTTCTCAGAAATGTATACACACGTAAGATGATCCAGTAAGACCGTTGAAAGAAGTAATCTGTGCTGTTTAGGATCATGGGCAAATTGCAGATTACACTTTCTCTTTTCTATATTTAAATGAATTATATAATAAATTTGTCAAGTTCCAGAAAGAAATTTGGGATTTTGATTAAGATTGCATTTAATTTATAGAATACTGTGGCTAGAGTTACCATATATAACAGTCAGAATTCCTGTCTAGGATTATGGCAAACTTTCCCATATATATTCAAATTATTTCTGCCTTACACTTAAATTAGGTGTGATAATTTAAAATGTCTGACCCTCACATCTTTCCTGTTAAGTTTAATCCTAGGTAATTCATGGTTTCTGTTGCTGCTTTAAAATGGACTTTCCCTCCAGTTTCCTTTTCTAACTGGGTATTTCTGTTCTATGTCAAGGTAACTGATTCTTATGTGTTAATTTTCCATTCAACCACTGTATCGAACCATCTTATTTTTTAAATTGATGTGAAATTCATATAAAATTAACCATTTTAAAGTGAACAATTCAGTGACATTTAGCACATTTACAGTGTTGTGCAACGCCCACTTCTGTCTAGTTCCAAAACATTTAATCACCCTGAAATCAACCCCCATGCTCATTAAGCTATTATTCCGCATGAACCATATTATTTTTTTGAATTGATTGCTAGGAACTGGGCTGTGAAACCCATGGATGTCATAGGCCACGTGGCATTGCCACCTGGTGGAGGTGGTAGTGTTGGTGCTGTGACGAGAGAGGCTGTGGATCTCCTTGTCTCCTAAAGTGTGGGAAACCCCACAGATGTGGGATTTTTTCCATTACAGAATCTCACTCAGATTCCAACCTTCCTTCCTTACAGCTGGCCCTCCCCAGTTCCAAGATAAAGCTGAGGCCCTGCTGACCTGCTTCCTGGGATCCTCACTGCCTGTCCTGTTAGGACTAACTCCTCAAATTCCCAGGAGTTTGCATGGAAAGCCCTGGACATGTGATTTGGGATGAGCCAGGTCAGTAAATGAAACGGGTCTAACGTTTCTCCAAGTCTTAGACACAGCTCTACGCCTATTCTAAGCCTGCTTGAAAATAAATAGTTCAAAAGATTCACACTGAAATGACCCTCAGACCTCCTTTGGCCAGTCACAAGCCTGGGTCTGGCTGCCAAGGATAATCAGTGCTTCCGCACGGCTGGAGCTGAGCTACGTGCTGCCAGGCTGGCCGAGAAGCCCTGGGGGCTTGGTGAAGGTGGAGGTTTGGGAGTGAAGGCAAATGCCTGGAGAGGCTGTTCGGTTTGTGATTGTCAACACTCAGGGAATATTCGCATGATGTCTCATATTATTTGTCTAAACTGAAATTTATTCTTAGTTAAATCTCCCACATTCTTTAAAAAATTTATGTTTAATGATACAAATAATACATGAAAACCGTCCAATGTTTTTACTGTTATTGTAAGTCTGTTTCCTATTCCACTTTGCATCCATCACTGGGTCCAGGTTGCTCTGTGTGTGTGTGTGTGTGGGTGTGTGTGGGTGTGTGTGTGTGTATTGATCTGGGTGCCATGCCCTGTGCTAGGCTGAAGATATTAAGACAATGTTTTTAATGAGCTTCTTTTGGGAGGACTAGAATCCCAACTCCCTTGGCTTCCACCTCCATCCCATGTGACTTCTCTCTCTTTCTTCACATGCAGCCACAGCTGGGGTTGTGGGACTGGATTAATTACATCAAGCAGAGATGAGGTATGAGGTGAAGTAGGCTCACAAATGAAGAATCAGCTCCCAGTGGATCCCAGTAGTGCCGGGAAACTTGTGACTCTTAGTGAGTGTGTGGAGACCCTGCTCTCTCTCAGCCCCTGCCTTGGGGTTTGGTGTCTGTTACAGACTGAATGTCTGTGTCACCCCCAAATTCATATGCTGAAACCCTACCTACCCCCAAAGTGATGATATTAGGAAGTGGGGCCTTTGGGAGGTGATGAGAATTAGATGCGGTCATGAGGATGGAGCCCCATGAATGGGATTAGTGCCCTTTAAGAGTCATGAGAGAGATGGTTTCCTGTCCCTGCTGTCCACCGGGTGAGGATACAATGAGAAGCTGGCAGTCTGTGAGACAGGGGAGGACTTTCACCAGAACTCAGCCATGATCTCAGACTTCCAGCCTCCAGAACTGTGAGAAATACATTTCTGTTGTTCATAAGCCACCCAGTCTATAGTATTTCTGTGTTCATAGCTCAAATGGACTAGGACAGTTTCTAATGCTGGTATTCCAGCAGTACCATGGGCTTGCATCTAGGCAGCAGTGGGTGAGGACCCCTTCCGGGTGGGGCAGGAGACTGATGCTAGAAGACCTTCTAGATTACGCCTGGGCTGGCTGGTTCAGGTTTCCTTTCCATCCCCCTCCTGGAGCAACCTCAGAGTCTGTGCTGATGGCGCCTCTCCCTGCTGGTCTCACCATTCCTACCTTACCTCTCCCATCCCCTCACTTGCTCACTTTTTCAGTTGTGTATTTTCTTCATTGATAATTTAACTTAAATTTTCTGAGAGATTTAATGTGTTGAGTAAATTAAGCATTCAATAATTTGCCAATGATCTTACTGTATTGAGGAAATAAATATCAACGGCAAAATTTTCGGTCATAGAAAATATAGAGTGAAGCAAGGTTTAAAGTGGAGTCAAGCAACAGAGAGCTGCCAAAAATTTTGTGCTGGCCTTTGTAACTACCATGGCCAGTAGAGTATGGTGCAAATGATGCTATGTGACATCTGAGGCTGGTTCTTGAAAATGCCATGAACTTTTATTGGTGTGTTTCTTTATATTTTTCTTGCAAATGTTATAGTTTCTTCTTTATGAACGTGGTTGTTGTATATTAACAACTTTATATCTTCATGGTGAATTATAGGCTTTATCATCATACAGTGCTCCTCTTTGTCTCTTTTAATGTCACTCCTCTTGTTTTTTACATTTATATATTCTCTGCATACCTTTGTCATTTAAAAATTGTTAACCTATCTGAATTTCTTTGTTTTAGGTGTGTCCTTTGCACATAGCGTCCGTAGGTTTTCATTTTGCTTTGTTGGCCCATCTAAAAATCTTTTCCTTTTCTTTTTTTTTTATAAGCAGATATTCATTTTTAATTATTATTTATTTTTTTATTTACTTTTGGCTGTGTTGGGTCTCCGTTTCTGTGCGAGGGCCTTCTCCAGTTGCGGCAAGCGGGGACCACTCTTCATCGCGGTGTGCGGGCCTCTCACTATCGTGGCCTCTCTTGTTGCGGAGCACAGGCTCCAGACGCGCAGGCTCAGTAGTTGTGGCTCACGGGGCTAGTTGCTCCGTGGCATGTGGGATCTTCCCAGACCAGGGCTCGAACCCGTGTCCCCTGCAATGGCAGGCAGATTCTCAACCACTGCACCACCAGGGAAGCCCTTTTCCTTTTCACATGTGAGTTAAAAGGTAAATGATATGATCAATATGTTTGGCTCATTTCTGTCATATTATTATGACATATGTCATATATCTCTTTTATCTTTCATATATCTTGTCATATAACTTTCACTATGCGGACTTTTATGTTCTTTCTCTCTTGATATGCCTTTTGGTGTTTAGGAAATTTTAATTTTTGTTCTAATGGTCATCTTTATATTCATACCTTTACATAATGCCTGAAGTACCCTCTCTTCTTTTCTTTGGAGGTGGCCTATTGTCTTTTGGTGCCATAATATGAACAACATTAAAATCAGGTAGTAGGGAATTCCCTGGAGGTCCAGCGGTCAGGACTCGGTGCTTTCACTGCCGAGGGCCCGGGTTTAATCCCTGGTTGGGGAACTAAGATCCCATAAGCCATGCAGTGCAGCCCCCCCCAGAAAACCCTCTTCTCCTTATCCCCGCCTTTTCCACCAGTATTTGAAGTAATATTGTCTTATTCCCAAATAATACTTATAAGGCAATCAATCAGCATGCTTATTCTACTTTTCGTACCCACTCTTCATTCTTATCCAGTTTATGATAGTTGCATTTTATTTACATTGTCAGAGCATGTAAGCACCACATGCTATACTGTCTCACTTATAACCATCATTTGGTCTTAATTTTACAGGTAAATATACATTTAGTGCCTACCACCAGTGCTTATGTATATATCTTTTCAGTATTTTTGTTTGTTTGTTTTCTAAAACTAATTTTCTAGTAGATTTCTTAGGAAAGGATCATGGAAAAATATTCCTGAGTTCTTGCATGTTATCAAAAGTTTTACCTGTGGCCTTTATACTTGAAGGTCAGTTTGGCTGGATATAAAATCCACAGCTCACATTTTCTTTTCTTGAGTGTCTTAAATATGTTATTCCATTGTATTTTGGTAGAAAGCATCACTGTCGGAAGGTCTGATGACAACCTCGTTTTCTTTCCCTTGTAAGTGATTTGGTCTTTTTGCCTGGATGTTCAAACAATCCTCTTTTTTTTTTTTTTTTTTTGGCCTTGTCATGTGACTTGCGGGATCTTAGTTCCCCAACCAGGGATTGAACTTGTGCCCTTGGCAGTGAAAGCGCTGAGTCCTAACCACTGGACCACCAAGGAATTCCCAAACAATCCTTTTCTGTTACTACTATTTTTTTTTTTTAAGTGAATTGAGTATTTTTGGAGAAAGTGTTGAGTCAAAAGAGTTTTGTAGCTTCTTGGTTCTAGAGCTCCTTCTTCTGTTGTCCTTGCAAAGTGATAAAAAATATGGTCCGGCATTTTCTGACGTCTGTTTCCTCTACTTCACTCTCCTACTTTTATCTGACTTTATCCTTTGCTTCTAGTGTCCAGTCCTGTTCTATTTGGATACTATTTCCAGCACCTCCTCTTCAGTGTGGGGCTTCCTCTGGAAAGGAGTTTTGGCTTGTTAGTTTTGAGAGTTCACAGGGCCCAGCCTTTTCTAGCACCACCAGCCAACACTGCATTGTGGTGCCCTTGTCCTGCCCTGTGAATGGGTCCTGCAGAAGACCCTCTAGGTTTCAGCTACTCATCTTAGATTGACTTGCTTCATTTTCCAGTGAAGTTTTAGGATTTGGGGGTACTTAGTGGTTTGGGGGTACCTTGTCACCTAATACTGTTGTAGATGTTGTCTGGGGCCTCTGACTTTGCTCTCCTGAAAACTCCATCTGTGTATGGGAGATTAAAAAACTGTGCCCCTGCCACTGTTTTCTCCGAATCCATTCTTACCCCCACTTTTTAATAATAAACTGTATCTTCGAAGATAGTTTTAGATTTACAAAAATATTGTAAAGATAGTACAGAGAGTTCCCATATATTCTGCCTCTGGGTTTTTCCTCTTATTAACATCTTACATTAGTACAGTACATTCATTATAATTAATGAACCAATATTGATGCATTATTATTCATTGAAGTCCGTATTTTATTCAGATTTCCTCACTTTTTACTAACGTCGTCTCCTGTCCCAGGACCCCATCTAGGACACCACATTACCTTTAGTCATCACGCCTCCTCACGCTTCCCTTGGCTGTGACGGTTTCTCAGACTTTCCTTGTTTTTGAGGAGTATCGGTCAGGTATTTTGTAGAATGTCCCTCAACTGGATTTGTCTGATGTTTTTTCTCATGTTTAGACTGAGTTTATGGGTTTGGGGAGGAAGAGCCCAGAGGTAACATGCCATTCTCTTCCCATCGTAGCAAGCGTACAGGCTGCCTCAGTTTCCTCGCTCGTTCCGATTCCTCGGCCCAGCTTAGAGAATACAAGATTTATTAAACTTGAATAAGATCCCAGAGGTAGAAAGTGGCAGAATCCAGGAATCCAACCCAAACTCAGTCTGCTTTACCTTGGAGCCTGTACTTTTAACTACTCTGCCATGCTGGTTCTAGGAATTAAGTCATTAATTTAGCAAAGGCCTCACACCATCGTCTTCTTTCTAGTTCCTGCACTGTGTCCTCTCCCCAGAGCCCCTCTCATCCAGGGGCCATGCCTCCCCTCCTATCCTTGCTTTATGAAGGACGTCCACTCTTCCTCCCCACCCAGGGGCCAGGCCATTTCCCCCTTGCCCACCTCCCCCCATCAAGCTGCCAAAAGGCCCAGTGATGAATGGGAAGGGAAAGCGGAAGGGGAGGGAGGGGGATAGGAGGTGGGGGAGGAGGAAGAGGGGGAGGAGGAAGAGGGGGAGGAGGAGGAGGGAGAGGAGGGGGGGTGGAGCAGGCAGAGTGGGATGGAGTGGGGGCCAGAGTGGCAGAGCCACAAACTCTAATTTAATCACAGAGCCCATGCTCAATTTAACAGACACAAGGGCTCAGAATGGGGTCCCTGTGTGACGGAGGGGCAATCAGCCCGCTGCGGTTCCTGGGAAAGCATTAATTGCGGATGACAATGTGTAAACAGTGGGGATGAATGGAGCGTGCAGGTGTGAGCGGCTGGGGCCAGCGGGGTTGTTTTCACACGAGCTGCAGCTCCTCCACTGCTGACCTGCTCCCCAGAACAGGATTAATGACAGCAGTTGGGGACCGTTGAGAGTGCTGGAGTTTGGCACAGAGCAAGTGGCTGAGAGCAGAGGGGAAGCGGGGGAGGGTCTGGGAGGGCAGAGGCCTGGGAGACCAAAGGCGGTGGAGGGTGTGTGTGTGTGTGTGTGTGCGCTCGCGTGTGTGCACGTGCGCCTGGCCTACCCCCCAGCCAAGCCACCGGCTCTCTGCAAAGCAAGGCTGACCTTTAAATAACAGCTGAAGGTGTCAGGGCCTGGTCAGCACAGGGGCTGGGCTGGGGTCTGCCATCCACTGAGCCTGGGAAGCTGGAGAGAGGCCCCTGAGGTCTTGAGGCCTGAGGGTCTGAGGGCCCAGAGATGTCTCGGGGAAGACCAGGCAGTGCTGGGGGCCCGGAGCAGCTGGGCCCTCCTGAAACAGCACGAAGATGCCCAGAACATCTGGGTGGGAAAGCAGGGGTGGCTGTGTGGAATTGGAGAGTTGCTGAGAAACAAGTCCAGAAAAGCCTTGATATTCAAACATCTTTCATCTCAGGATCCCAGAGCTCCTTTCCAAAGCTGTCTCCACTTGACAAAGGTAAAAAAAATGTAAATTCCCAGAGTGTGCAGGATGGGGGTGGGTTCTCTGTCTGGCCGCAACTGGCTCCTGGAATCTGCCGGCTCCACTTAGAGCAAGCACCTCAAGATTTTGACTCATAATATCCTATAATAATAATAGCGCTATTTGTGACTATTACGGATTCTGCTTAGTGAGCTATATACTATGTGCCAAGCCTTCTGCTAAACACTACTTATATAAACCTCTGGGTCTGCTTCATGGGCAGCTTCCTATGAGTCTCTGGTCTTCCCAGTTCTGTTGTGACTTTCTGAGGACAAAGGCAATGCCCACCATTTCTTTCATCTCTCCCACAATTCCTAGAACTCAGCTGGGCCCTCAGGAATCCCAGGAGTTCTTCAGTCTTTATCCGGTAGGCACTGAAGGTCCATGGCCTGTTTTGGGTAATTGTCATTGGGTTTCGGATGACCCTAGCCACCGTGATGACTGAGAGGATGGAGGAATGACTTGGAGGTAGACAGGTTGCAACAATTATTTTGTGAAGAAACTGTGGGCCCAGTTCCACCAGGAGCTTCTGCAGCCTCCACAAGGGCGTCTATCCAGAGAAAACTATAATTCGAAAAGATACACGCACCCCAATGTTCATTGCAGCACTATTTACAACAGCCAAGACATGGAAGCAATCTAAATGCCCATCAACAGATGAATGGATAAAGAAGATGTGGTGTATATATACAATGGAATATTACTCAGTCATAAAAAGGAATGAAATTGAGTTATTTGTAATGAGATGGATGGACCTAGAGTCTGTTATACAGAGTGAAGTAAGTCAGAGAGAGAAAAACAAATACTGTATGCTAACGCATATACATGGAATCTAAAAAAACGGTACTGATGAACCTAGTGGCAGGGCAGGAATAAAGACCCAGACATAGAGAAAGGACTTGAGGACACAGGAAGGGAAGGGGAAGCTGGGACGAAGTGAGAGAGTAGCACTGACATGTATACACTACCAAATGTAAAATAGATAGCTAGTGGGAAGCAGCCGCATAGCACAGGGAGATCAGCTCGGTACTTTGTGTCCACCTAGAGAGGTGGGATAGGGAGGGCGGGAGGGAGACGCAAGAGCGAGGAGATATGGGGATATACGTATACATATAGCTGGTTCACTTTGTTGTACAGCAGAAACTAACACAACATTGTAAAACAATTATACTCCAATAAAGATGTGGAAAAAAACCCAACACAGTGAGATACGACCACATACCTACTAGAATGGCCAAATTTTTTAAAAAAAGATAGTACAAGTAGTGGTGAGACAGTGGAGTAACAATAACTCTCGTACATTGCTGATGGGATAGCACAATGGCACAGTCATCATGAAAAACACTGCAGCAATTTCTTACAAAGTTAAACATATAGTTATCATTCAGCCCAACAATCCTACTCCCAAAGAATTTAAAGTATTTACCCAAGAGAATTAAAATTTATGTCCAAACAAAAATCTGTACGTGAATGTTCAAAGCAATTTTATTTGTAATAGCCAAAAACTGGACACCCAAATGTCCATCAACCGGTAAATTACAGTACATCCATACATACAATGGAATATTCCTTAGCAATATAAAGGAATGAACTCTTGATACATGCAACAACATGTATGAATCTCAAAAGCATGATGCTAAGAGAAATAAGGCAAGCTCAAAAGGCGACATATGGCATAATTACAATACATTTATATGACATTCTAGAAAAAAGAAGACTGTAAGGACCGAAATCAGATCAGTAGGTGTCAGGAGATGCGGGTGGGAGAAGGGACTTGACTACAAAGCAGCACAAGGGAACTTTTTGGAGTAATTAAAATATTCTATATTTTGATGAGGATGGTGGTTATATGACTGTGTGCATTTGTCAAAATTCATCAAACTGCGTCCCTAAAAAGAACAAATTTTACTGTGAATAAATTATTGTACCTCAATAAATCTGAATTTTAAAGAATAAAAAAGATGTGGTACATATATACAATGTATATAAAAAAGAATGAAGTAATGCCGTTTGCAACAACATGGAAGACCCAGAGATTATCATACTAAGTGAAGTGAGCCAGCCAGAGACAAATATCGTATGACGTCACTTATATGTGGAACACCCTCACTCCATACATGATGTAAATGAACTTATTTACAAAACAGAAATAGACCCATAGACACAGAAACAAACTTACAGTTATCAAAGGGGAAAGGGGGGGGATAAATTAGGAGTTTGGGATTAAAATATACACACTACTATATATAAAATAGATAACCAACAAGGACCTACTGTATAGCGCAGGAAACTCTACTCAGTATTTTGTAATAACCTATAAGGGAAAAGAATCTGAAAAAGAGTATAGATAGATAGATAGATAGATAGATAGATGATAGATAGATAGATAGATAGATGTGAATCACTGTGCTGTGCACCTGAAGCTAACATTTACATTTACACGACATTGTAAATCAACTATACTTCAATAAAAACTAAGGAGTTGCAGCAAACCAGGTGAGGGGTGAGGACAGGTGAGGCAGAGGCATTGTGGAGGAGCAGGCAGCGTTGACGGACATGGAGGAGATGAATTCCCAGGACTCCAGAGCTGGTTGGCTATGGGCTGTGACAGCCCAGGGCGCTGGTTTGAGTGACTGGCAGGGAATACAGACTGAGGTGTAGGTTCATAGTGCAAGATAATGAGTTGGGTTTGGAATGACTTCCTTTCTGATGATTACTGTGGACTCAAGGTGCGTAAGCATGAACTGAGAGCCAAAAAGGAGTCCCATGGGCATTTCCTGGAGGACAGTCAGCATGCTGGGTCCCCACATCTCCTTTCAGTCGAGGGCCCTGGACCAGGCTGAGTCCCCAGCAGGAAGGTTTCCTGCCTGGGAATGCCAGCCTCATTCTGAACACCTGCTGGGTGCCAGCCAGGAGCTGGGGAGCCGGAGCAGGGTGAATTGGTTATACAAACTGACGACAGGCCAGAAGAGGAAAAGAAAGTCAAGCTGGCTCTAAAATATCTCATGTATAACCCAAGGAAAAAACAACACACAGATGTGAATCGAGTTCAGGACCTTGAACCTGTGCTTTTTTCAGGTAGACTGTTCCCCACCTGTTTGTTTTTATTTCCTTTTTAGAGAGAGAGATGAATTATTTTTTTCCCCTGCAAGGTCCAGGCACCTGAAGTGAAGTGACTTTCCAACCAAAGGAAGGTCACTGGTATTCCAGGCCTAAAATACTGGGTGTGAGAAGCTGGATACTGAGTACTATCTGTATTTTGGGGTCATTTTCCTATTTTAGTTTTTAAATGATGGTTTCTGGTATAGTGGTTCTGGAGTCAGAGCCTGGGATCAGATCCCAGCTCTGTGACTTGCCAGCTGTGTGATTTTGGGCAAGACTTAAGCACTCTCTGCCTTAGTTTCCCCACCTATAAAATGGGGATGGTAATACCTATTGCATGGCACTACCGTGAGGACCACAGGAGTTCACGCATATATTTGCTGAGAAGTGTGTCTGGCTCATCCTAAGTATCACTAAATATTATTATGACAACTGGGGGTTTCTCAACTTTTCCTGCTTCAGCCCAAGAAGGGCTCTTCTCGGGGACCCTTCTGGCTTTTCTGCTCCATTGGTCCCTGTACAGATGGTGCATCAGCTTCTGGGGCCCTCAAGATGCAGTCCTAATAGGAGGTCAGGGCGGTCTAGTAATTCATCATTCCCACTCTCATCTGAGATGCTTTAGCTCTGTGGGCCAGACTTGAACAGTGGTTTCTCCATGTTGAGATTTATTAAATCAGATTTAAAAATAAAAACTGATAGATGGATATAGAGTATTAACTATTTGGGGAAGTGGGAATATTAAAGAAAGAATAATCATCATTTCATACAGGGACATTTTACCACCAAAAATGTTGAAAGGGAACATTGGACATTGATGAGTTTTGATCCCCAAGCATCCATTCACCTGCTTTAGGTAACAGCCCCTATTTTGGTATGTCCATCTCTCCCCAACAATCAGCCCCTGACTCAGAGCTGAAGCCTGGGACAGGTGTAAGCCAATCAGGGCTTCTCTCACCTCGGGCCCCAGCAATGCGGCTCAACCAGATGCAGTGAGGCACAGAGACTGACTAGGATTCTGGGGAAGAAGCAGCTGCTCCTTTCTGCTGAGCTCTGACCTGAGAGTACACAGCGTGGAGGTGGTGCCGCCATATTGCTAGCTTGGGAGCCTGAGGCCAACAGGGAGGAAGGCAGAGTCAAAAGGTGAGCATGTAATTTGAGCACCAAGTCCAGCCACGCCTGAAGCCTCTGGATTTTTGTTTTAATATAACCTTTTTTATTTTAAAATAGTTTTATATTTACAGAAACATTGTGAAAACAGTACAGAGAATTCCCATAGATGCCATACCCAGTTTCTCCTATTATTAACATCTTACATTAGTGTGGCACATTTATCTCAATTAATGAACTGATATTGGTGCATTATTATTGAATGAAATCCATACTTTATTCACGTTTTCTTAGTCTTCCCCTAATGCCCTTTTCTGTTTCAGGGGCCCATCCTGGATACCACATTCCATGTAGACTCCTGTTGGCTGTGACAGTTTCTCAGACTTTCCTTGTTTTTGGTGACTTTGACTCTTTTGACGAATACTGGTCAGATATTCTGTAAAATGCCCCTTAATTGGGACTTGCCTGATGTTTTTCTCATGATTAGGCTGCGGTTGTATGTGTTTGGAGGAAGACCACAGAAGCAAAGTGTCATTCTCATCACATCATATCAAGGGTGCCTACGGTCAACATGACGTCCCTGCTGATGTTGACCTTGATCACCTGGCTGACGTGGGGTCTGTCAGGTTTCTCCGCTGTCAAGCTATTTATTTATTTAAGGAATGGTTATATTTATTCTTTAAACACTCTTTCAAAAAATCTTAAGGGTGCCTAACTTTACAATGGCTGGACACTGTCAAATTATTCTTTTATCGCCCTTTCTATACTGTTCTTTTTGGAAGGAAGTCAGTATGTGCAGCCCATGCTTAAGGAGTGGGGATTTATGTTGCTTTTTTTTTGAGAATGGAGTATCTACATAAATTATTTGGAATTCTTCTGTATGGGAGATTTCTCTTCTCCCCCATTTATGTATTCATCATTTATTTATGTAAGTATGGACTCTTGCATATTCATATTATACTTTGGGATATAATCCAGTGCTACTTTATTTATTTTGTTGCTCAGACTATTCCAGCTTTGAGCACTGGGGGGTGGGGTGGTCTTTCAGTTGGCTTCCATCATTGCGGTCACCTGGGCTTTTCAGTGACACGAGCTATCAATTTCTATTTAGTCTAAGTCTTTTTAGTCTTTTTATACTTTTTAAGTCAGTTTATGTGAAGGTTTCTGTCGCTTGTAACCACAAGATTCTTTTTTTTCCCCCACTCAGAACCTTGATACGTTTATTTAATTAATTAATTTATTTATTGGAATATAGTTGCTTTATAGTTGCTTTACATGCTGTGTCAGTTTCTGCTATACAGCAAAGTGAATCAGCCATACATATACATATATGCCCTCTTTTTTGGATTTCCTTCCCATTTAGGTCACCACAGAGCACCGAGTAGAGTTCCCTGTGCTATACAGTAGGTTCTCATTAGTTATCTGTTTTATACATAGTAGTGTATATATGCCAATCCCAATCTCACAGTTCATCCCCCCCCTTCCCCTTGGTATCCATACATTTGTTCTCTACGTCTGCGTCTCTATTTCTGCTTTGCAAATAAGATCATCTATAACCACCAGATTCTTAACAAATCTTAAGAGAGAGTGCTTAGGTTGTACTACTTGTTGAACATTTCACATGTTGCCAATATTTCTCTTATGTCCATGCAGCTGAATGACCATTTTACCCTGGAAAGAACCAATTCTCCCTTGGGCTGTGGCGACCACTTCGCTGAGCACTGTGATAATAGCAGCAGGCTTGGGAGACCGGGGCGTGTGTGGTTCAAGTTTCAGCCTCGCGCTCATAGACGAGTCACGTAACCTCTGACTTAGAAAAGGGGCACAGATATGAGAGGGGATTAAGTGACATCACACCGTTGTGGTGTCATCCGGAGGCCAAGACTGTACCCCTCATCTGCTGAACTGGCTGCTGGGGAGTATGAATGAGGCTCCCCCAAACTAGGCTGCCAGATGAAATACAGGACACCCGGCCAACTGTGAATTTCAGATAAGTAATGAAGAATTTTTAGTACAAGTATGTCCCATATATCGCACAAGTATATTGTGTATAAGCACAATATAGTTATACTAAAAAAAGTATTCACTGTTTATCTGAAACTCAAAGTTAATTGCGTGTCCTGGGCCCCTACCCCAAGTGCCCTCCCATGTTAGGCTCCTCAGGGCGTGTACTCCAGGGAAGGTAGCTCTGCAACTTCAACTTGACCACATGGCTCAAGTTATGTGGTGTCCTGGGAAGAGTAAGACTTTGTCAGAGTCTCATGAGTTCAAATCTCACTACACCCTGCTTTGGGCAGGCTGCTTGACAATTCTGAGCTCAGTTTCCATACTCCATCATGCAATGGGCTGATAATTCACGGATGCCGTTATAACACTTTATAGGGTTTCTTTTTTTTTTAATATATATATATTTAATTAATTCATTTATTTATTTATTTTTGGTGCATTGGGTCTTTGTTGCTGCGCATGGGCTTTCTCTAGTTGCGGTGAGCGGGGGCTACTCTTCGTTGCAGTGCGCGGGTTTCTCATTACGTTGGCTTCTCTTGTTGTGGAGCACGAGCTGCAAGCGTGCAGGCTTCAGTAATTGTGGCACGCGGGCTCAGTAGTTGTGGCTTGCGGGCTCTAGAGCACAGGCTCAGTAGTTGCGGCGCACGGGCTTAGTTGCTCCACGGCATGTGAGATCTTCCCAGACCAGGGCTTGAACCTGTGTCCTCTGCATTGGCAGGTGGATTCTTAACCACTGCACCACCAGGGAAGTCCCTTTATAGGGTTTCTGTGTGGATTAAATGGTCTGACATTTAGTGGACACTCAGTCAGTGGTGGCTGCTATTGATGTTACTCTCATCTGGACAAGCGAACAGAAAGTCCTGAGAAGGCAAGAGAGGAGATTCAGGGTCATGGCAAGTCAGCCTCCTCACTCCTAACCTGTCCCCTTCTCTGAGCCAAATCCCAGAGGCAGAGGCTGGGGGTGCAGATGCGGTGAGGCTGCTCTGTGAGAACTTCTCTGGGGCCTGGGCTCTGTGCCGGAGCTCTGCATCCCATCGGGGTCCAGCTTTCCAAGACATTGGGATCCTCCAGGTGGTGCTGGGCTTGAGGCTGAAGGCAGGAGCCTGTGTTGATAGGGTTTGCAAGGAGCTAGTCCTGGGGACAAAAGAGGAAACTGCTTCCTGGGGGAAGCTGACCTTTCTTTTCATAAGCAGGGCAGGTACACAATAATGAAGATAACTAAATTTACTGAGCACTTAGTATGTGCCAGGTACTGTTTTAGGCACTTTTATTTCCAGTTTTTTTTTTCTTTTATCAGCTTTGAAATTTATTTTTAAAGGTGTTTTGCAGTATGCTGTATTATGATTATTTCCAATTCTTTTGTTTTTTTATTTTATTTTATATTTTAAATACACCAGGTTCTTATTAGCTATCTATTTTATACATATTAGTGTATATATGTCAATCAGAATCTCCCAATTCATCACCCCCACCCCACTTGCCCCCTTGGTGTCCATGCATTTGTTCTCTATGTCTGTGTCTCTATTTCTGCCTTGCAAACTGGTTCATCTGTACCATTTTTCTAGATTCCACATATATGTGTTAATATAGGATATTTGTTCTTCTCTTTCTGACTAACTTCACTCTGTATGACAGTCTCTAGGTCCATCCACATCTCTACAAATGACCCAGTTTTGTTCCTTTTTATGGCTGAGTAATATTCCATTGTATATATGTACCACTCTTCTTTATCCATTCGTCTGTCGATGGGCATTTAGGTTGCTTCCATGACCTGGCTATTGTAAATAGCGCTGCAGTGAACATTGGGTGCATGTGTCTTTTTTTTTTTTTTTTTTTTTAAACATCTTTATTGAAGTATAATTGCTTTGCATGTGTCTTTTTGAATTATGGTTTTCTCAGGGTATATGCCCAGTAGTGGGATTGCTGGGTCATATGGTAATTCTATTTTTAGTTTTTTAAGGATCCTCCTACTGTTCTCCATAGTGGCTGTATCAATTTACATTCCCACCAACAGTGCAAGAGGGCTCCCTTTTCTCCACACCCTCTCCAGCATTTGTTGTTTGTAGATTTTCTGATGATCGCCATTCTGACTGGTGTGAGGTGATACTTCACTGTAGTTTTGATTTGCATTTCTCTAATAATTAGTGATGTTGAGCAGCTTTTCATGTACCTCTTGGCCATCTGTATATCTTCTTTGGAGAAATGTCTATTTAGGTCTTCTGCCCATTTTTGGATTGGGTTGTTTGTTTTTTTAATATTGAGCTGCATGAGCTGTTTATATATTTTGGAGATAAATCCTTTGTCCATTGATTCGTTTGCAAATATTTTCTCCCATTCTGAGGGTTGTCTTTTTGCTTTGTTTATAGTTTCCCTGGCTGTGCAAAAGCTTTGAAGTTTCATTAGGTCCCATTTGTTTATTTTTGTTTTTATTTCCATTACTCTAGGACCTGCATACAGGTCTTTTGTCTCCCTAGGTAGGTTTATTCCTAGGTATTTTATTCTTTTTGTTGCAATGGTGAATGGGAGTGTTTCCTTAATTTCTCTTTCTGATCTTTCACTGTTAGTGTATAGGAATGCAAGAGATTTCTGTGCATTAATTTTGTATCCTGCAACTTTACCAAATTCATTGATTAGCTCTAGTAGTTTTCTAGTAGCATCTTTAGGATTCTCTATGTATAGTATCAAGTCATCTGCAGACAGTGACAGTTTTACTTCTTCTTTACCAATTTGTATTCCTTTAATTTCTTTTTCTTCTCTGATTGCCATGGCTAAAACTTCCAAAACATGTTGAATAATAGTGACGAGAGTGGACATCCTTGTCTTGTTCCTGATCTTAGAGGAAATGCTTTCAGTTTTTCACCATTGAGAATGATGTTGCTGTGGGTTTGTCATATATGACCTTTATTATGTTGAGGTAGGCTCCCTCTATGCCCACTTTCTGGAGAGTTTTTATCATAAATGGGTGTTGAATTTTGTCAAAAGCTTTCTCTGCATCTGTTGAGATGATCATATGGTTTTTATTCTTCAATTTGTTAATATGGTGTATCACACTTATTGATTTGCATATATTGAAGAATCCTTGCATTGCTGGGATAAATCCCACTTGATCATGGTGTATGATCCTTTTGATGTGCTGTTGGATTCTGTTTGCTAGTGTTTTGTTGAGGATTTTTGCATCTATATTCATCAGTGATATTGGTCTGTAATTTTCTCTTTTTGCAGTATCTTTGTCTGGTTTTGGTATCAGGGTGATGGTGGCCTCATAGAATGAGTTTGGGATTGTTCCTCCCTCTGCAATATTTTGGAAGAGTTTGAGAAGGATGGGTGTTAGCTCTTCTCTAAATGTTTGATAGAATTCACCTGTGAAGCCATCTGGTCCTGGACTTTTGTTTGTTGGGAGATTTTTAATCACAGTTTCAATTTCATTACTTGTGATTAGTCTGTTCATATTTTCTATTTCTTCCTGGTTCAGTTTTGGAAGGTTATACCTCTCTAAGAATTTGTCCATTTCTTCCAGATTGTCCATTTTATTGGCATAGAGTTGCCTGTAGTCATCTCTTAGGGTGCTTTATATTTCTGTGGTGTCCGTTGTAACTTCTCCTTTTTCATTTCTAATTTTATTGATTTGAGTCCTCTCCCTCTTTTTCTTGATGAGTCTGGCTAAAGTTTTATCAATTTTGTTTATCTTCTCAAAGAACCAGCTTTTAGTTTTCTTCATCTTTGCTATTGTTTTCTTTGTTTCTATTTCATTTATTTCTGATCTGATCTTTATGATTTCTTTCCTTCTGCTAACTTTGGGGTGTTTTTGTTCTTCTTTCTCTAATTGCTTTAGGTGTAAGGTTAGATTGTTTATTTGAGATGTTTTTTGTTTCTTGAGGTAGGATTGTATTGCTATAAACTTCCCTCTTTGACCTGCTTTTGCTGCATCCCATAGGTTTTGGATCATCGTGTTTTCATTGTCATTTGTCTCTAGGTATTTTTTGATTTCCTCTTTGATTTCTTCAGTGATCTCTTGGTTATTTAGTAATGTATTGTTTAGCCTCCATGTGTTTGTGTTTTTTACGTTTTTTTCCCTGTATTTGATTTCTAATCTCATAGTGTTGTGGTCGGAAAAGATGCTTGATATGATTTCAATTTTCTTAAATTTACTGAGCTTGATTTGTGACCCAAGATGTGATCTATCCTGGAGAATGTTCCATGTGCACTTGAGAAGAAAGTGTAATCTGCTGTTTTTGCATGGAATGTCCTATAAATATCAAATAAATCTATCTGGTCTATTGTGTCATTTAAAGCTTGTGTTTCCTTATTAATTTTCTGTCTGGATGATCTGTCCATTGGTGTAAGTGAGGTGTTAAAGTCCCCCACTATTACTCTGTTACTGTTGATTTCCTTTTTTATAGCTGTTAGCATTTGCCTTATGTATTGACGTGCTCCTATGTTGAGTACATATATATTTATAATTGTTATATCTTCTTCTTGGATTGATCCCTTGATCATTAAGTAGTGTCCTTCCTTGTCTCTTGTAACAGTCTTTATTTTAAAGTCTACTTTATCTGATATGAGTATTGCTACTCCAGCTTTCCTTTGATTTCCATTTGCATGGAATATCTTTTTCCATCCCCTCACTTTCAGTCTGTATGTATCACTAGGTCTGAAGTGGGTCTCTTGTAGACAGCATATATATGGGTCTTGTTTTTGTATCCATTCAGCAAGCCTGTGTCTTTTGGTTGGAGCATTTAATCCATTCACATTTAAGGTAGTTATTGATATGTATGTTCCTATGGCCATTTTCTTAATCGTTTGGGTTTGTTTTTGTTAGTTTTTTTTAAATTTTTTTTATTGTGTTTCCCACTTAGAAAAGTTCCTTTATCATTTGTTGTAGAGCTGGTTTGGTGGTGCTGAATTCTCTTAGCTTTTGCTTGTCTGTAAAGCTTTTGATTTCTCCATTGAATCTGAATGAGATCCTTGCTGGGTAGAGTAATCTTGGTTGTAGGTTCTTCCCTTTCATCACTTTAATGTCATGTCACTCCCTTCTGGCTTGTAGAGTTTCTGCTGAGAAATCAACTGTTAACCTTATGGGAGTTCCCTTTTATGTTATTTGTTGTTTTTCCCTGTTGCTTTTAATACTTTTTCTTTGTCTTTAATTTTTGTCATTTTGATTACTATGTGTCTCAGCATGTTTCTCCTTGGTTATATCCTGCCTGGGACTCTCTATGCTTCCTGGACTTGGGTGGCTATTTCCTTTCCCATGTTAGGGGAGTTTTCGACTATAACCTCTTCAAATATTTTCTTGGGTCCTTTTCTCTCTCTTCTCTTTCTGGGACCTCTATAATGTAAACGTTGGTATGGTTTAATGTTGTCCCAGAGGTCTCTTAGGCTGTCTTCATTTTTTTTCATTCTTTTTTCTTTATTCTCTTCCATGGCAGTGAATTCCACCAGTCTGTCTTCCAGGTCACTTATCCGCCTCATTTATTCTGATATTGATTCCTTCTAGTGTATTTTTCATTTCAGTTATTGTATTGTTCATCTCTGTTTGTTTGTTCTTTAATTCTTCTAGGTGTTTGTTCTTTAATTCTTCTAGGTCTTTGTTAAACATTTCTTGCATCTTTTTGATCTTTGCCTCCATTCTTTTTCCGAGGTCCTGGATCATCTTCACTATCATTATTCTGAATTCTTTTTCTGGAAGTTTGCCTATCTCCACTTCATTTAGTTGTTTTTCTGGGGTTTTACCTTGTTCTTTCATCTAGTACATAGTCCTCTGCCTTTTCATTTTGTCTGTCTTTCTGTGAATGTGGTTTTCGTTCCACAGACTGCAGGATTGTAGTTCTTCTTGCTGTCTGCCCTCTGGCGGATGAGGCTAAGAGGATTGTGCAAGCTTCCTGATGAGAGGGACTGGTGGTGGGTAGAGCTAAGTGTTGCTCTGGTGGGTAGTGCTCAGTACAACTTTAATCTGCTTGTCTACTGATGGGTGGGGCTGAGTTCCCTCCCTGTTGGTTGTTTGGCCTGAGGTAACAGAGCACTGGCGGCTACAGGCTCTTTGGTGGGGCTAATGGCTACTCTGGGAGGGCTCATGCCAAGGAGTACTTCCCAGAACTTCTGCTGCCAGTGTCCTTGTTCCTGCAGTGAGCCACAGCCACCCCCCGCCTCTGCAGGAGACCCTCCAACACTAGGAGGTAGGTCTGGTTCAGTCTCCTATGGGGTCACTGCTCCTTCCCCCTGAGTCCCGATGCGCACACTACTTTGTGTGTGCACTCCAAGAGTGGAGTCTCTGTTTCCTCCAGTCCTGTCGAAGTCCTGCAATGAAATCCCTCTAGCCTTCAAAGTCTGATTCTCTGGGATTTCCCCCTCCTGTTGCTGGACCCCCAGCTTGGGAAGCCTGACGTGGTGCCCAGAACCTTCACTCCAGTGGGTGGACTTCTGGGGTATAATTGTTCTCCAGTTTGTGAGTCACCCATCCAGCAGTTATGGGATTTGATTTTATTGTGATTGTGCCCCTCCTACTGTCTCATTATGGCTTCTCCTTTGTCTTTGGATGTGGGGTATCTTTTTTGGTGAGTTCCAGTGTCTTCCTGTTGATTTTTGTTCAGCAGTTAGTTGTGATTTTGGTGCTCTCGCAAGAGGGAGTGAGAGCATGTCCTTCTACTCTGCCATCTTGAACCAATCTCGATTTCCCTGTTTTATTGAGATATAATTGACATAATATTGTACTCGTCCAAGCTGTACTA
The DNA here is from genome assembly GCF_028023285.1 of Balaenoptera ricei. Lineage (NCBI taxonomy): Eukaryota > Metazoa > Chordata > Mammalia > Artiodactyla > Balaenopteridae > Balaenoptera > Balaenoptera ricei. The sequence continues at coordinate 156,025,133 of NC_082640.1, forward strand.
CATAATGATTTAATAACTGTATCTATTTCAAAATGAGCACCACAGTAAGTTCAGTTAACATCCATCACCTCCCAGTTACTTTTTTTTTTTCTTGTGATGAGAACTTTTAATATTTATTCTCTTAGCAACTTTCAAATCTACAACACAGTGTTGTTAAGTAGAGTCACCATGCGGTCCATTACGTCCCCAGAACTTATTCATCTTATAACTGGAGTTTATACCTTTTGATTTGTTTCACCCATTTTCCCCACCCCCTACCTGTGGTAACCACCAATTTCTCCTCTTATCTATGAGTTTGTTTGTTTTTAGATTCCACAAATAAGTGAAATCATACAGTATTTGTCTTTTTCTGTCTGATTAATTTCAATTAACATAATGCCCTCAGGGTCCATCCATGTTGTTGAAAATGACAAGATTTCATTCTTTTTTATGGTTGAATAACATTCCATCGTAAAGGTTGTTTCCATGTCTTGGCTATTGTAAATAATGCTGCAACAGACATGGGAGGGCATATATCATTATCCTCATTATCCTGTTCTTATCTTCCTTTGGGTATACACGCAAAAGTGGGATTCCTGGATCACAGGGTAGTTTTAATGTTTTTAAGGAACCCATATTGTTTTCCATAGCGGCTGCACCAATTTACAATCCCACAACACTGCGCAAGTGTTTCCTTTTCTCCACACCCTCACTAGAATGTGTTATCGGTTGTCTTTTTGATAATAGCTATTCTAACAGATGTGAGGCGTTATGTACTTCTTATGTATTACTTCATTTAATCCTCACAACTTCCTATTTTATTGGTGGAGAAACTGAGGCACAGAAGAATTAGGAAACTTGCCCAAGGTTACACACTTAGTAAATGGGACAGCCTGGCAGCTGTGTCCTAGCCACACTCTCTGCCCTGTGAGCCGCAGGGTGAAGCTCGCCCTACATTCCCCTGCCAGCCCCACTAGATTGGTGGGAGCTGGGCCTCAGTTAACAAGGAGGGATGTCTAGGTGCCAGCCATCCGGAAGCCGGTTGCATATCTTGTTTCATTTAGTTCTCACAACTGCCCTCTGAGGTCAGTAGGATTGTATCTTTATTGTGTAACTGAGGACTCTGTGGTTTATACAACTTGCTTGGGGCCATGATTTCACACGTGAATTTCCAACTTGGAGGTGTCAGGGAGGGGAGGAGGAGGCCAGTGGTGACCTTTCCCCTTCACGCCAGCCCTCAGAAGAGGTGGAAGAACGTTCCTTATGCCTTTGATTGATAGTGGGGCATGGGGTTTTGTTCCCGCTGTCAACTTAGGAAGCCACTTGAAGATTCTATTAAAAGAAAATTGCCTTGTAATTTATAATAGTCGGGGTGGGGGGGAAGAAACCAAAAGACAAACCCCAAGCAAAGAGGAAAACAATTTAAATGATCAACAATGGGGGAACCCCTTAACTCAATTATGATACAAGCCCTTGATGGTGTATTTTGCAGCCATTTAAAAATATTTTCAAAGATTATTAACATAGGAAAATGCTCCAGATAAAGTAAAAGCAGAAGATAAAAAACTTTCTACAACATACCTGAGTAAACAATGATAAAGTTATATATGACTTATTACACATAGAAAAAGGCCAGGAGAAAAGACTCTGGAATATCGGTAGTGGTTCTCTCCCCGCTGTGAAATTAGCAGCAATTAAAAAACTTTACATTATACTCTTATGTACTTGCCACATATTTTACAACACACAGACCACTGGAGTTGAAAGGCAATCAGGTGGCATCCAACCACAGAGTTTTAAAGGTGGGGAAACTGAGGCCCGAGCCTGGGAAGGTGGTCCAGGCTGGCGGGGAAGCCAGGCTCTTTGCCCTGCGGCCCTGCCCGGAGGGGGTCAGCCCACACCTCCAACTCGCCGGGTGGGGGCGACTGCGTGGGGCTCCCCCTCCAAGGGGGAGGGATGGCGCACAGGGGAGGGGAGGAGGGAGGGGAGAAGGTGGGTGGGGGCCGGCTGGAAGCGAAGATGGGGGACCTTTCAAAAAATGGAGACCAGATGAGCCGTTCAAAGGGGAGCACATTCTCCACGGCGCGCTCCTTTGTTGAGAGCGTGTGAGGCAGTGGCAGCTGCGCGCCTCACCCCCGGCCCACGGCCCGATGGGGCGGACACGGATAACTGCATTAGATGCACTCAGCTCTTTTCAATAAAACGCTCTTGTTGGCGGCACAATAGGGGGAACGGGGCAGCAACCCCAGGCCGGGCCCGGGGTGCCCTGCCCTCCCCGCGGAGAGCCCAGAGAGCTCTCATTTTTCAGGGCTGTGCTAATTGACGTTCGGTCGCTGTGGGTTCAAAAGAAAAGGCCGAACTCAAGTCCACTTCCACCGGAAATGAGGCCGCCCTCCCCGACCCCCTACCCCGTGGGTCAGTCTCTGGGGGCGCAGCTGGGGACCACAGTGCAGCTGACCACAGGTGGTGTGGGAGACGTGCACCCTGCAGAATCCTTTCCCCAGTGTTGCTTTGATCGGAAGATCAGGTGTCCAGAAGGTGTCTCCCCAAGGGCTTGGGCGCCCCGCCTTCTAGTTTCTGTGGGAGAAATACATCTGGAGAAGGGGGCTGGTGACAGCTGCGAGTGTAAAAGACAGTTTCGAGGCTGGACGACTTCATTAGAGATTACCAAATGCCACATTCTTTTAGTGATTCTAATAAAGATAGCCCAGAACATTCTTTATAAGTTAAAAAAAAAAAAAAAAAAAGGAAAGAATGAGTACAATGCTTTATCTAGGAGTGAGGTATTTACCATCCCTGTTTTACAGATGTGGAAACCAAGAGGTTATTGACTTGCTAAAATTGCAATTAGGAAATGGCCGAGCTGGAGTTTGAACCCGGGTCTGTTGACTTTAAGGCAGCGTTTCTCAACCCTGGCACTATTGACATTTCGGCCTTGATAGCTCTTTGTTGGGGGACTGTCCAGTGCACTGCAGGTTGTATGGCAGCACCCCTGGCCTCCACCTTCTAGATGCCAGTAGCACCCCTTCCTGGTCATGGCAACCAAAATGTCTCAAGACATTGCCAAATATCACCTAGGGGGCAAATTCACCCCCTGCTGAGAGGCAGTGTCTTAAAGCAACCCCTGCATGCTGTATATCCTGGTATGCTGGTTTACACTGGGCTCAGTATTTCATCTTTTGGGGAAACCAATTGGACCAGCAATGTGGGATTCTTTTCATAAAGATCAGCTGTGTGGTTTGTAGAGGGTATGGCAGAAGAAGAGTTGGCTGAATCAGACAAAGGCCAAACTGTCTGGACACCAGAATCCAAAGCTATGTTGAGTGCTGAGGGTATTTTGAATTGGGTGTCTGTCTCTCTGTCTGTCTGGAGTGACCCTCAGACCCTTCAACTGTTCTCTCCATTTCTCTCTGCCAAGATGGTCCCACAGAGGGTGAGCCAACCTCCCGCCTCCATTCACTCTGCCAAAGAGCAAACGTAGCCTTGTCCACTAGAAGGGCTAAAATTTTAGGGAACGCAGTCTGTGAAGGCAGCGTGAAGGAAGGTGACATTACCCATGCAAAACGGAGCCTGAGATTTCCTGTGAAATCAGAGGACCTTGCTGCAGGCAGCCAGCTGCTTTACTGGCTCACGATGAGGGGAAGGGGCTTGAATCTGACTTTCATAAGTAAGTGCTCACAACATTTTTAGCTGCAGCTTACGTGTGACCCTTCCTCCACCTCCTTGTCCTGCTGTGGCCTGCTGCTGCTTTAGCTTACTCAGTGGTTCCACCCCCCAGTCCCCAGAGCTGCTTGGGTCACTCAAAAGCCAACCCCAGGGGCTTCCCTGGTGGCGCAGTGGTTGAGAATCTGCCTGCCAATGCAGGGGACACGGGTTCGAGCCCTGGTCTGGGAAGATCCCACATGCCGCGGAGCAACTAGGCCCGTGAGCCGCAATTACTGAGCCTGTGCGTCTGGAGCCTGTGCTCCGCAACAAGAGAGGCCGCGATGGTGAGAGGCCTGCGCACCGCGATGAAGAGTGGCCCCCCACTTGCCGCAACTAGAGAAAGCCCTCGCACAGAAACAAAGACCCAACACAGACATTAAAAAAAAAAAAAAAAAAAAAAAAAGCCAACCCCAGGCTCTAGGCCCATACTGAACTGAGGCCTGTTTCAGTCCAACTGCCTCCTTCTCACTTAAAGTTTATTGATAACTGAGCTCCATCATATTTGTTTTTCCAGTTCTGACCTTCCTACCACCCAAATGGCTGTGTTGACTTTTTACTGGAAATGCCATTTACAAAAGACCCTCTGGGAGGATTGTCAGGTCCACAGGGAAGTCAGAGGCATCAGGGCCTACCAGGCTTTACCCTTGTCCCCGGTACCCTCCCGGGCTGCAGTTCATGGGGGGGTCGGGTGGCTCAGAGACTTGGGGATGGGGTCTTATCTGTTTTGATGGAGCCCAGTCAAGAAAGCATAGAGGATAAGGACTCAGAGGAGTTAAAAAAGAACAGACATCTGGATAGAAAGGAAGTAGGAGATTGGGATAGTAACGAGCAATCAACATTGCAGATAATGAAGGGTTAGTACTTTCAATAATTGAAGTTTGTATCTTGCTCTTCCTCTAACATGCCCATATGCCTTTGGGGCAAGCATAAAAATGTGTAAGCTGTCCCTCAGGATTGGTTCCAGGACACACTCCCCACCAGACCAAAATCCACAGATGCTCAAGTCCCCTATAGAAAATGGTGTACTATTTGCATGTAAACTACTCACATCTTCCCATACACTTTATACTTTAAACCATCTCTAGATTATTTATAATACCTGATACAGTGTAAATGCTACGTAAATAGTTGCCAGTGCAGCAAATTCAAGTTTTGCTTTTTGGACTTTTCTGGAATTAAAAAAATATATATTTTTGATCTGCAGTTGGTGGAATCTGTGGATACAGAGGGGGCAGACTGTGTGTGCAACACACACACACACACACACACACACACACACACACATCCTTAGTTTAGTTTGGCCCAGGACTCACATCTTTTCTGTTTCCCCTCTTAGCCAATGGTACAGATTTGGTGGCCACAGTTTCCTTCTAAAAGGACCATGTTGAAGAAGGAAGACACGAAAATGAGTGTATGTGTGCCTCCACCATATGTAACTGCTTTTCTCTGCTCATTCCCCCTCCCCTGGGTGGCTCACACTGGCCGTCCTTTTGCTGAGATAATTTGCACTCTCCACCTTCATTAGTTGCAACCCCATCCTGCCTGGGACAAAAAATAGGGCCAAACTGTTCAAAAGAACACATGGAGACCCCATTAATGCGGGCCCTAATTGTGCCAATTCAACCCCCTCAAGAACTCTAATTAAAACCTGTCTTGTGCGGGGCACTGAATGGCTACACAGCTGTTATTTCAGACAATCCCATGACAGAGCTATGAAAAAAAAAGGGCTCTAGATGCAAATTTTGGGTGGTGGTTGTTATGGAAAGGGTCAGTGGAAGAGGATTAAGACAGGGGTGCAGTCGGAGTGGGGACCTTGAAAAAGTCTTCTCTGTCAGGTCACAGTTTGAAATCCAAAGACCTTTAGCTTTTCCCTCTGGCTTCCCCTCCTGTTTCTCCCCCCTGGGCAGGAACACCTGCACACTGACTGCAAGGGGCCATGACCACCAGACACATGGATACCACAAGTGGACTGAAACATAGGAAAGAAAAGGAAAAAAAAAAAAACCCAGAAAACCCAGCCAACAAAATCGCACTCCCAAACCCAAGAAAGAGCTTTTTTCTCTGCTTCCACCCTTGTCTGTTAGGACCCAGCTGCACTTTGCTGGGCACCATAAATAACTCTGTAATTACATTAATTGGTTGCATATTTGTTGACACTGAAGGAGCAGCCCTTGAGGTTGGGGGAGGTGGGTTTTGGCTGCAATTTAACACTCTTCCCCTCTGCCCTCCCTCCAGGTCTGATCTCCAACCACCCTGTTGCGTTTTTCTGGATGGAGGGAAGCAGTGGCTGCCAGGCCTATTTCTTTTTTAAATTTTTATTTATTTATTTATTTATTTATGGCAGTGTTGGGTCTTCGTTTCTGTGCGAGGGCTTTCTCTAGTTGCAGCAAGCGGGGGCCACTCTTCATCGCGGTGCGCGGGCCTCTCACTATCGCGGCCTCTCTTGTTGCGGAGCACAGGCTCCAGACGCGCAGGCTCAGTAGTTGTGGCTCACGGGCCTAATCGCTCCGCAGCATGTGGGATCTTCCCAGACCAGGGCTCGAACCCGTGTCCCCTGCATTGGCAGGCAGATTCTCAACCACTGCGCTACCAGGGAAGCCCAGGCCCATTTCTGAATGAGCTTTGACAGCCCCCAGTCACACTTATCTGCTGGCTGTCCCTGGATCTGTTTGTCGATCAGTTTAGGTTTAGGAGTTACATCCCACTGTGGGAGAACTGAGAGATGGGTTCCTGTCAACACTCGACAGGGTTTAATTCCCTTTGGGGGCAGGGGGTGTGGTGGGCTTATTGTCAGGCATATTGTTTGGATCAAATGAGAACTGGCTAGACCTTTGTCTGAATCCCCAAGCCCATCTTGGATGCTTCTAACGGCTTGGCCCACCCTATGGAGTCTCTTGAATTCCATTCCTTGGGAAGCAACAGAATCTTAGTTACCTCATTCACTCTACCTCAGTCAGTGGGCAAGAGCAGGAGAGTTTGATTTGAAAACCAGCTCTCTGTTATCAGGGAGGATTTCATAGAGTGCGGTGGAGAGCAAGGTACTGAGCCCCAGCTGGCAGTTCAAAGTTGGCTGCGGACCAGAAACTCGGGACTCATTCTACTTCTGCCAGAACCAGAATGGGAGGAATTCCTCTGGGGTCCTGGCCTGGGGCTGGAGGGTGGGTGAGAGTACATGTGACACCCTGAGGATGTGTGTCTTGGAAGTGGCCCTGCTGAGTGATTGGAGCCATCCTTGCAAGGAGGGACTGTGTCTGTCTTATTCATCACTGTACCCCTACAGTGGCCAGCATGAGCCCAGCACACAGGAGGCTCTCAGCTAACATTGGATGGATGGATGAAGACCTGAAGTCTGGTTTCCTGGTGCTCTGTGCTCTTAAGAAGGAGGGAATCACATCAGTCTGAAGTCATATGGTTTACTTTTACATGGTATGATGGAAAGGGCATAGGCTTTCGAGCTAGCAGACCGTAACTTTAAAATCCCCACTTTTCAGAGACATTGTGAGGATAAATAAGGTCAGGTAAGTAAACACAACAAAAATTACTTCCTTTCCCTCTCTCTGTGAAACCAGCGAGTGGAAGAACTTTCTGAATCGAGGTCTCTGATTTCCTCACTGCAAAATAAGGATAATGTGGTCCTGAAAATTAGCAAAAGGGAAATCAGGCTTGAGAACCTGAAAGGCAGGCCAACCTGGTCTCCAGGCACGCTCTCACCATTAGGTCTTTGTATTTGCTGTTCCTTCCCCCTGGAATGCTCTTGCCCCAGATCTCTGCAGGGCTCTGCCCCTCACTCCTTCAAGCCTCTGCTCGAATGTCACCCATTCAGAGTGGTCTTCCTCTAGCACCCTACCCAAAATAACACCCCTCTTCCCCGTCACTCTCTAGCTCCCTTACCTGCTTTATTTTCCCTTGCGGTGCTTATCACCCCTGTCATATTACATATTAGTTGTTTTGTTTGTCTTCAATCTTCTCATTACATTCTTAGTTTTATGAGAATAGGAACTTGTTTGTTTTGTTCATTGCTGTATCCATGGCACTTAGAACAGTGCCTGGCACATAGTAGGTGCTCAGTTAGTATTTATTGAATGAATGGATGAGGGGATGGTGACAGTCTCTGATCACCTACCTGGAAGAAAATACTTGGTCCTAAATATTTGTTGGGTCAAGTTATTTCATGAGAAATGCATTGTAAGAAGGTGGTGCTTCTCTCTTTGGTTTCCAATCTGGGGTTCCTAGAGCAGTGGTAAGGTCACGGCCTTTGGAGCCAGATAGCTCTGGATTCAAATCTTGGCTCCACCCCTCAATAGTAATTCAAACCTGGGATAATCACCCAGCACCTCTGAGTCTCAGTTTCCTCCTCTGAAGATAGTAATAATAGTCCCATAGGGCCGTGGGGTGAATTGAGATAAAGTTTGAAAGTGTTTATGACAATTCTTGGCACAAAGTATGTGTACAACAAATGGGGTACCATTGTCGTCATGGTCATGTTTATCTTCATTATCTTGACGCTGAGATGCTTCATAACTGAGAGTGGGGCTGGTCTAAGGCCTGGCAATACCATGCAGGGAGTGACGAAAGGCAGTGTAGACTGCTATTTCAAAATCCTCTCCCCCAATAGTCACACTTAAGGAGGGTGCACCAAGCCGTGTTTTGTTGCCTCTATTTCTCTGCTCTCTTATTTTTAAAACTTGCACTTGGTTGCCAGTCACTCAGTCACGCAGATGCAGAGGGACCATAAATTCCTCACTGAGTTTGTTCCCTCAAGTTTGGGCAGCTGGTGCAGAAGGTCCCAAATGGTATTTGGGTCATTATCACCTTGACAAGAAATTTGATTCCTCTTCAAACAAGAACAGTTTTCTGTCCAAGGCTGGAGTAAATGCCCATCCCTTCAAAGAGGCCAAACAGGTGAGTCAGAAGCAGACAAATCTGGGTTATTTTTCAGTGTCCCTGGGAGGTTATGAGTGGGCACACCCTCATTCCTTACCAGCCACCAAGAGCTGGTCTCAGGTGTGGGCCGAGGAGAGGGTCTGCTCCAGGGGCTGTCAATCTGTCAGTCCGTGTTTGGACCTATGGCTTTTCTGGGACATGTCAGCATTTCCCTACTCAGTTCCTTACCTACCCATTCACTCTGTATGCAACTATACTGAATGACTAGATATGTATGTTTACGTGCACATACGGAAACACACGTTATACATACAAACCCTAGTCACTCCCTGCTTTTGGAGAGCTGGAAACAGTGTGGGTTTTGGAATTATCTAGACCTCAACTTCCAATCCTAGCTTTGCCACATAGTAGATTTGTGACCCAGGTCAAGTCACTTACTCTCCCTAGAAGCGGAACTGGTTGAAAGGTCCTAGATGGAAAATCCAATGCAGTTCCACCTGTGTGAACACTTTATACATCAAAAGGAGCTCTCCTTATTTCTCCTGGCAGGAGAGGTGGGGCTGCAAAACCTAAGCAAAAACTGGGTTCCTGGGTAGGGGAAGAGGGGAGGGGAAGGGGACAAGTACTGTGGAGAAGGGAGAGACCTACTGGGTGTGGAGAGTGGGGATGAGAGAGCAGTGGAGAATCATTCCCCAGAGCAAGACTCCCCCCGCCCACCCTGGCTCACCCTGTGAGGCTGGGGTCGACGGCCCAGCTACGCCCAAGGGCACTAAGTGCTGCTCACCCCAGACAGCTTGGCCCTTCGTGGTGTGTAGACCCCAGTGCAGGACATTACCTTGGCTCAGCCCTCAAGCAGGGCGTGCTGACCCGCAGCAAGTGGAATGAAGAGCAGAGAAAGATTCCAATTATGGAGACACTGGAGCATCTAAGAACTTTACTGATAAGGAGACTGCAGTTGCTGCTCAAAGGTGGCCCCAAGACAGTCTTCTGGACAGTCGGAAGAGAAGAGTAGAACTTCTAGAACTTCTAACACAAGTCCTTATTAATGTTTAATCACAGAGTGGCTCTTATTCCCTCCATCAGTCCATACATCAGATGCTTTGCGCCATGCCGGCTGTGTGAGTGGAAATCTGTGTTATCAGGAGGGAGTGCCCTCGTCCTTTTCCATGCTTCCAGCATGCTGTGATATATTATAGTATACTTGTGCCTGTTAATAATCATTTACGAAGTATATTATTTAGCTTGAACTAATAGCTGCCCTCACAAAGTAGACAGGCAGCCTGAAAAGATTCCTGCAAAAGAAAACTATTTTAAAGATAATATTAATAATCTAATATTGTTTTGCAAGCAAAAACAAACAACGACAATGGCTGAGCTGAGACTTCTCTAGCTTTTCTTATAAATTCCCCTTTTCAGCCACGTTACGACGTAAAAACAATGATCTGGCAAGAAATCAGTGACAAAAAACAAATGGAAATTATCTTAAGTCTACTTGAAAAATGGATTTACAGCAACAGTGAAGAGTCTTGTCCTAAGAAAATATTTTGCCTTGAAATATTAGTGAGTGATAAATTGAAGCCATTATGGTTAATAAAAAGAATACCATTGATTTCACATTTATTTTATCGTTTAAAATTTTCTGTATGTTGTATCTGGAATATATCAGTACAAATAGTACAGTACAACTAGAAATACGTATAGTGGGAATGAATGCTCAAAATGTTTTTACTGAGAGAGGCATACAATAAGAAAAGTTTGGAGCCCACCCATCCAGACTGCCCTTCTGGTTGTAGAGATGAAGTAATTGAGGGGAAAGAAATCAAGCCATGTGTTCAGGCTCTCACTGTAAGCTAGTCCTGGGTACCACGTAGGCACTGGGTCTCTGGTGAGTGCCTGTCTAGAGCATTTTAGCTGTATGGGATTTTGTTGTTGTTCTTAAGGATATAGCACCTCACAGCTATTTACTATGCAATCGTGGAAAGAGTGTAGGGTGTTTTGTTCTCTCTGTAGTTCAGCTATTATCTATAAAAAATGAGGTGATGCCATTGACCAGATTGTGTCTGGAAAATGTCACCTCAAGAATAAGGACCTTTAATGGTAACAGGTGCACGCTAATAACCAATATACGAGTTATATTTAATTCATATCTATTAAAGACTTTGAGTGCTGTTGTCCTGTAACTCTTGATAGGTAATGTACATTCTATTTATTTTTGGCTGCATTGGGTCTTCATTGCTGTGCGCGGGCTTTCTCTAGTTGCTGCGAGCGGGGGCTACTCTTCGTTGCGGTGCGCGGGCTTCTCATTACGGTGGCTTCTGCATGGGCTCTAGGCGTACGGGCTTCCGTAGTTGTGGCACACGGGCTCAGTAGTTGTGGCGCACGGGCTTAGTTGCTCCGCGGCATGTGGGATCTTCCTGGACCAGCGTTCGAACCCATGTCCTCTGCACTGGCAGGCGGATTCTTAACCACTGAGCCACCAGGGAAGCCCAGGTAGTGTATATTCTAGAATGCAATAAAATCGAATTTCTTTAGACACATTCCATTCACCAAGTATTTGGAAATATTCCATTCATCAAGGTTTTGAGTGATGGGACTGCTGTTCCTCCTTTGGGGAAGAAAGAGAAAATTTTACTGGAGCTCAAGAAAGTGCTGGGCACTGAGAGGAAGAGGTCGCTGCGAGTGAGCTGAACAGAAGGTATGAGAGGGAGGTGGGGATGGGAGTACAGCATGGAGGGAGAGAGAAGAGGGAGTCTGGGAAGAGAGAGCTAAGCATGGAGAAGGAGCAAGGTGGAGGGGGCGGGGAAAATGTGGGGAGGGGGACCCTGGTGGGGAAGGGCCAGTGTAGTGGGCTCAGTACACTCCCGGCTTTTATTAATCCAATTAAAGTGTTGAAAATCAGATCGCATGTGAAGCTTTTAACATGTCATTATGTCATGGGAGGGGGTGTGTGGAGGAGGGGAGTAGGAAGCACCAAAGATCGTCACATGGGGATGGGCAGGCCTCCTAGTCCTCTCGAGGCCACTCAAGCCTGTTTGACACTGGACCTGTGCCCTGCTTCTGCTCTGGGGCCCACCAGAAACTCTGGTCTCCTCCCTCAGGTACCTTCTGCCCTCTCTTTATTTCCTTTAACCTCTGCCCGCCCCATTCTGTTGGTAGGGCGCTTGGCAGAAAGGGTATTGGTGTTGCTGATGAGGACACTGGGTCCCAAAGGCAAAGGAGAAAAGAGTAAGATATCCATGCCTGATACCATACATTGAACCCCCATCTGCTTCAGGACTTGGTGTGAGAAAAACAGCTCAGGAACCCCAAGCGTGCAGAAATGTCCCTTCTGATCCTGGGAAAACATCACAGGAGAGAGAAAAGGTTCACTCAGGTGGGAAGGGCAACTCTCCTTTCCCTCAGCAGCTCCCCTTCCATACTTTATCCAGGTGACTAAAAAACATGTACAGGCCAGACTTGACGCCTGGCACTGTGCTAGCTACCGGGGCTCCAGCCCTGAGCTTGCAGCATCCTGTTGGGTGAGACAGACCATGAGCAAGTGAGCAGACACGCTCCTTCAGATTGTCCTGCGTGGGACGGAGGAAATAACCCAATCACACATCTTACTGGTTTCCAGTCCTGCTTCACGGCCTCCCTAGTTGGAGAGCAGGCAGAGGGCCAAGCTGGGGCAGTGGTCCCAGGTCGCCCAGTGAGCTGGTTGAGCCCGGATGAGAACCCAGACTATGCCTCCTTTAGGTTCCCCCCCCCCGCCCCGACCCCGGATTTCCCTCCAAATTAAGTTTGTTGTGTGGTAAATAAATCTGGTAAATTAAAAAAAAGTCGAGAGGGAAGTCACATCTGGCCACGTTCAGTGTGGTGTGCTGGTCTTTCCAGGGAACTGGCCTCTGAGCCCTCCCAGGTCTGATGGAGGGATGCAGCAGGGGCGTGGTGAGGTGAACGAGACCCTGGTCACCGGGTGGGCTCTTCCCCTTGAACTCCCCGCTCCAGGCTCCGTTCCCCTTCTGCGTGAGGGTGGGACACCCTCCCCGCCGCATGGGGTTTAATCTCCGCCAGGCCTCCGAACCGCTGGGCCTGCTGCTGTGTGGTCTTCCACACTGATGTGCCCCTGCAGCTGGAACTAGTGAGGAGGGAAGGGGGGGATCGCGAGCTTAAAACCCTGGCACTTCTCAAAACAAAACGAATGACTCCAGCTTTTAATCAGTTTAGGGCTGAGGCCGGGGAATTGCATTTGGTTTTACATCGACAAAGCCCTTTTTAGGTCTCTGCTGAAATTTCAGAGGAATCTTCAACTGCCCTTTCTGCAAGCGTCCACAGCAGCCTGGGCAGGAGATGCTGGGGCTGGTTCAAGCTGGGCCTGTGGGGAGGAGGCCAGACCCTGGGGCCCAGGGTGGTGATTTGGCCTTTATCAATGGGGCCTCTCTGTCTGCAGTGCCCTCTGGTATGCGTGACCGCCCCTCCTGATCTCTGAAGCCAGGAGAACCACAGTTTTTGGGACCGTGGCTGGCACCGCCTTCAACTTTGACAGGTGGGCGCCTTCAAAAGTGGGGCTGTACATTTAAGTTTTAAAAATGAATTTCTATGTTAAGACTGTTAGAAGAGCTTGCTATTTATCGGAACTCAGCTGTGAAAGAACATATTTGTAAAGCAAAGAATCCTGTTGCATTCTCTGCTCTCCCACCCACGGCCCTGTCCAGATTTTTAGATACCAGGATGCTCTAGGATCTGTAATCGTGGTAAACTGACTTAGTGTAAAGTAATGAAGGATGAGTGGTACCCCTGGCCTAGGGTTGCTACATTTAGCAAATAAAAATACAGGAAGCTCAGTTGAATTTGAATGTCTGATAAACAATGAGTAAATTTTTAGTATTAGTATGTCCCTTGCAATAAAACAGGGTTATACAGTATTTGGGACATACTTATTACAAAAAATTATTCGTTGTTTATCTGACGTTCATATTTAACAGGGCAGCTTGTATTTTTCTGGCAACTCTGCTCTGGTCCTCTTTCACATGAAGCCCTGCAGAGCTTTTTCTCTCCTGATCTCTTCTAGGGCCTCTTCTTTATATCCTGTGGTTCTTCTGGGACTTCGGTCTCCCTGGGGCCCTGTTGTCCCTCTACCTTTTGGTATGGTTGTAATCCCCTCACGTCTTAGTCTGGGGTTTCTCTACTCATCTCCTCCTTGTTCAGTCCTACTTGTAGGCATTGTGTTGGTCAAGATTCAGCCACTGGTCTTGAGGACTAAAGCCAGTAATGCCAATTTAGTAACCCCGTACTATGTGCCAGACACTGTCAGCTGCTTTACCAATGTTAATACATTTAGTCCTCACAATAAAACTACAAGGAAGGCATTCATGTGTGTGTGCATGTGTGTGTGGTAAAATATATATATAACATAAAATTTACCTTTTTAAAGAAATTGAGGTGTAATGGACACACAACACTGTATTAGTTTCAGGTGTATAACATAATGATTTGATATTTGTATGTATTGTGAAATGATCACTACAGCAAGTCTAGTTAACATCTGTCACCATACATAGCTATGGAATATTTTCTTCTTGGGATGAGAACTTTTAAGATCTACTCTCTTAGCAACTTTCAAATATACAGTACAGTATTATTAACTATAGTCGCCTTGCTGTACCTTACATCCTCATGACTTATTTATTTTATAAATGGAGGTTTTTATCTTTTGACTCCCTTTACCCATTTACCCACTCCCAACCACCCGTCCCTGGCAACCACCCATCTGTTCTCTGTATCTATAAGCTTGACTTTGTTGTTGTTGTTGTTTTAGATTCCACATATAAGTGAGATCATATGGTATTTGTCTTTTTCTATCTGACTTATTTCACTTAGCATAATGCCCTCAAGGTCCATCCATGTTGTCCCCATACGTCAAGATTTCATTCTTTTTTATGGCTGCATAATATTCCATTGTATATAAAATTTACCATTTTGACCATTTTTAGGTATATAGTTCAGTGGCATTAAGTATATTCACCTTGTTGTGTACCCATTACCATCATTTATCTCCCAAACTTTTTCATCTTCTCAAACTGAAACTCTGTACCCACTAAACAGTAACTCCCCATTTCCCCTTCCTCCAGCCCCTATTTTCTGTTCCTGAATTTGACTATTCATATAAGTCAAATCATCCAATATGTGTCCTTTTGTGTCCAACTTATTTCACTTAGCACAATGTCTTTAAGATATACCCATGTTGTAGCTTGGGTCAGAATCTCTTACCTTTTTAAAGTAGAATGATCTTCCACTGTATGTACACATACCACATTTTGTTTATCCATTCATCTGTCGATGGACCTTAGGCTATTACACCTTTTGGCTATTGTAAATAAGGCTTCTCTGAACACGGGTGTACAAATATCTGTTCAAGTCCTTGCTTTTGCTTCTTTGGGGTATATGCCCAGAAGTGGAATTGCTGAGTCATATGGTAATTCTATGTTTAACTTTTTGAGGAACCACCATACTGTTTTACACAGCAGTTGCATCATTGTACATTCCTAGCAGCAATGCACAGGGTACCAATTTCTCCACATCCTTCCCAATGCTTATTTTTGTTTTTTTGTTTTTTGTTTTTTTAAATATTGGCCATCCTGATGGGTGTCAACAAGGAAGGCACTTTTAATTACAATGTCACAAGTGAGAAAACTGAGGCTCAGAGAGGTAGAATGACTTGTCTGTGGTCAACAAGCAAGTCACAGAGATGGAATTTGAACCAAGGTTTGTCTAACTCCCAAATTAGGACTCTTAACTGTTATATTTCCTGCCTCTAATACACGCTTCCAGATGCAAGTTTTTCTGTCTTTGTGCAGATGTCTAATTGTGCAAGACATCTGGTAAAAGCACAAAAGTAGGAATGAAATATGTCCAAGGAGTTTTTACATGTTCTTATTGAAAATACACCTCTCACTTGGGAAAACAGTAATAGCAAATAATTTCTCCTTAATCTGCATTTCATCCTAGTTAATTTTCAAATAATTTATTCAATTTGGCTGCCCCATAGCCCTCTACCTCAATGTCATCTGGCCATTTAAATGGCCTAACTAACAGGTGTGATTGAGCATGGATTTTGACTCTGGAAGGGGTAGGGTGGAGAAGCCAGAAAATAGAAGGTACGGACTCCAACCTCAAGATGTTTGTGGTCTAACTGGCCAGAGAGATGCGGCCATCTGAGAGGCATTATCTAGCAGCACAGACACAGGGCCATAGGAAGTGGTGGGCTGCTGGGAGGATGAAATTCGGGAGGGCTGGGGCTGATTGCAGTGACCTTGTGGACAGTCAGGGAGTGCTCCTGGCCAAGGGCAGGCTGCCTCCTTGGCTGTGTGCAAAGCCTGGTGTGATTCGAGACAGTTCACACTACAGAAGGTGGCTATGACTGGTGTGGTCCTACCTCTCTAGGCCCTTCTGGAGTGTACAGAGGCCACCACCCCCAGACTGCACCATTAGCTTTGAACCTAGGTCCCATGGAGACTACATGACTGCTGTCTCTGGCGCCAGCCGGGCTGTTAGACTGCCTCATAGGAAAAGCTCCATCTGGTTATCCAGTTCTTCCAACACAGGCTAGTGGTGATGAACATGGGTTTTGGGGTCAGGCATGTTCAGGTTGAAAACAACTCTGCCGCTGTCACTGTGTAACCACAGGAAAATGTCTCAACCTCTCTGAGTTTCAGTTCCCTCCTCTGAAACATGGGAATTATATCAGGGATAGTAATGTTGTCATGAAGATGAAACGAGATGTTTGTAAATTGCTTGGTATATCGTAAATGCTCAACAAACAGAAGTCATTAAAATGCATATACACGCAAAGTGGAAAAAAACCACTAGATTTATATTTATTTCTCCCTGTTGTTGGACAGTCTTGTCACTTCAGCTACATCATCACGGTCAACCACAGTGGGAGGAAGAGGCCAGTTGACTTGTGGAAGAGGAGAGAAGATGGTCTAGGTGAGGATGGAGGCTGACTTCTCTTCTGATCTTGCTGCTGGTGCAGGTGCTGAGATGGGCTGCTGCCTTTTCCCCACTCCTAGCCACACACAAGCCACTGGGCCTCCCCTTAGACCTGAGCCCTGGGGCCCCGCTCTCTGCCTGTCCTGGTTCTCTCACACAGCCACCCCAGGGTGGGAACAGCTCCAGGAGGTTTGTGAGTCAGAAAGGCCCCAGCCCTGTCACTGCCCGGACACAGAACCAGGGTCCCTTTACCTCTCCAGTGGCCAAATTCCTCTAAAGGAGCAAAGCTGCTTATAGCACAAAAAAGGGCTTGCTGTTCTCTTTTTCCCAGGACACGGATGCCTACTGACCCTTCATTTACATGACTAAAGGGGACTGGAGTGACTCTTCGGAAACAAGGCTACCTATTTTGAGGTGGGTGCCTGCCCCTGTCTGCACCCCAAGCTAGCTGGCAAATTACCTTGCTAAAGAAGATGAAAAACACAGAGCATTCTACTACAATGCATGATTTTATTTATTACTCCCA
Source organism: Balaenoptera ricei (assembly GCF_028023285.1). Lineage (NCBI taxonomy): Eukaryota > Metazoa > Chordata > Mammalia > Artiodactyla > Balaenopteridae > Balaenoptera > Balaenoptera ricei. Next base: position 156,042,198 of record NC_082640.1, read on the forward strand.
GCAACTTTGTGAAGACTTTATGATCCCTCTTTGGTAGAGATGGCAATTGAATTCCGAGAGGCCTGGATTGGAATCCAAGTCCTCCGTCTCCACGCTCAGGACTATTCCGCTGCCCTAGGCAGTTTCTTAAATGAGATCAGACTGTCCATCTGCCACCCCGGGAGCCCATTCCAACTTTTTGTTAAACGGAGAAAGCATTTCTGATGGTTTTAGACAGCTCCTTATTCTAAAGACCTCTAAAAGCATTCTTTCTCCTAAACTGCAGTCTACCATCATTAACTAGTCTCCTCTCTGTTTGGCTTGCTGGCATCAGCCCACTCTGCTCTGTTCTGCGTGAGGCCTCCAGATAGAGCAAGAAGAGCCCGACGATTGATTTTTGGAGCTGCAGCTGCTTTATCGTGATGTGGTTTCAACTTGTGTTTTGGTTTAGATTCTCCAAATGGCATATTCTTTTTTGCTTCCCCCCAATGGCAGATTCTAAAACAAGGAATTTCAGTGCAAGTAGTTTATGTGGAGGTGATCCAAGGAAGCACAGTAAGGAAGGCAGTGGGGAAGTACAACAGGGAAAGGAAAAATGACAATTAATGGTTCATTAATGAGAGGGCTACTGCTGTGGGCAACTGGGCTTAATCCTGTTGGGGGCCCACTGAGAGACTGTGGGACACACCTCAGAACTGTCTTGCTGCGGGGTGAGGAAGTTGGGGAATTTACCCACTAATTCTGGTTCCGCATTGGTTGAGGGTTGCACCTGGGTGGGGGTGGGTGGCTATTATCTTCCAGACACTTCCAGCTGCTCTCTACAGAGGATGAACTGGCACCTATAGCCCAAGGAAACCCTCAGGCAGAAGTCAAGGGGATGTGGGTCGGACACGAATAGTATCTGCTTCAGGTCCTGTCACTGGTGCCACTTCTCCCAGATCTACTGGGTTAGTTATATTAATACCATCCAGGTTCCACTGGATCCAATTTTGTTGATTTTCTTAAAGCACTTGTATCTTTTATAAAGCATTTCTTGTAAGCATCTTTTCTTGACTTTTCTTCTTTTTAAGATATCGTCCAAAGCACAAAGATAAAATTAACTTATTTTTTAAAGATAGAATAAAACTCATTCTATCTTGCAATTATGATATGGGTACATGGGAACTCTTTTATAAATGTAAGATACATTATGCAATCTTAGTGATCTTATTTTTTATGTCGTGAAACATTTTGCTATTTTGTCATCCTAGGACTTATCTTACCATTACTCATCAGTTATTCCCAACTATGCTGAAAAAGACTAAAAATAATATGAAAACTGAAGAATGATGGAATTACCTAGAAGAATAGTGCAATAGTGTCATAAATCATCAGTATTTTATCATCTTTCAGGTTTCTTAAGTCACTGCCTAAAGTATTACATCGTCTTCCAAGAAGATATAAAAGACTGCAGACACCATCTTTGTGGTCTGCACTTACCTTTCATTGGATACAACTGAAAATTCTGACTTTTCATTTTCTACTTATGCAGGCAACAAGAAAAAAATGGATAGAGGAAGAGGTTTCAAAATTATTACATAAATCAAAAGATGAATGCAAAGAGACAGTAGCATTCTAGAATGTAAGCAAATCATAGTGAAACTGATTATGTAAGAGAAATCTTAGCCTATGAATCTTTAGATGATAATATCCTAGATGATTTTTCTCAAACTCAATTATCAGTGAATTAAGAATATATTTTAAGGACAAAAAGGAAATATGGTATTTTCATCCATTTATTCACTCAGCAAGATAGACTTAATTGCACAATATTTTATGACAAGAGCCTGAACCTTCCTATTTTGCAAAAAAGACGTATGATGATATTCATTAATCTTTTAGATTTTTGTGCACCAAAATTTACTTGTAGTGGTGTTTTAAATGGACAAATGTTGAAGGCAGGTGTCTATGCAAAGAATAAATAGATGATGTAGGAATGAAAATATTAATTGGATTGAAGATTTTAAATTATGTTTATGAACCTGAAAATGAAAACGTTTTGCAATTATGGAGCAAAGAAGATGGCCATACTCTCTTCAACAAAATTATGAGCCAGCAAAGCTTTCAAAAGTACTGTTTTGATGATGCAAATGCAGACAGAAGAACCATAAGGAATGATAAGCTGGACCAATTAGAGATACATTTGAAATCTGGAATCAGTATTTACAAGATGAATATGTTCCAGGTTCATGACATTTGATGACTTCAGTCAAAATTTGTTGTCTATTTCAGGTATGTTACCTTCAAAACTAGGAAAACATGGAATACAATTTTGGGTTTATTATATTTAAATTCTTATTAACAGTTCTGACAGAGTTGTTTTTCACTATTTGTGGTCATCAGTCTCCAAGATGGCTCCCACTGATCCCTGCCTCCTCGTATTTACACCCCTAAAGTCCCTTCCACATTGTACCAGGTTGGTCTGTGTGACCAATAGAATATGGCAGAGGTGATGGTATGGCACTCCGGAGATTAGGTTATCAAAGACTGTGGCTTCCATCTTGGGCTCTCTCTCTTGCTCTGGGGAGAAGCCAGCTATCTTGTGAGGACGCATGTGGAGAAAAATGGAGGTGTCCTGCCAATAGCCAGTGAGGAACTGAGGCCTGCTAACAACTGTGGGAGTGAACTTGGAGGTGGGTCTTCCAGCCTTAGATGACTGTAACCCTGGTTGCTAGGTTGACTGAAACAAGAACAAGCTACATAATTGATGGGGTCCAGTGTAAAATGAAAATGGGAGTTCCTTGTTAAAAAATTATTACAAATTTAAATTCAGCAACCACAGAATATTAAGCTAAATGTGGAACTTTTTATGACTGCACGGCTTGCATGCTTATGACGCTGGCCCTGACTGTGACCTCAGAGACCCTGAGCCAGAACTACCCAGCTGAGCCCCTCCCAGATGCCTGACCCATAGAAACTATGAGATAATGTTTGTTGTTTTAAACTAAGTTTCGGGGGTAAGTTGTTACATAGCAATAGATAGCTAATACACTATCCCTTTATTCCTACCTCTGTAAATTATTTGTAAAATGACTTAAAAACATAAAACGTAAAATGAGTCTATCAGACTCAGATGGTGAGTGGTGGTAACTATCTTTCCTGGGATACTGAGAGTTAAAGGGATAAGAGTGACCAAGTTAGTTGAAAATTTACTGCTATGTTTTCTCCTGCCTCAGTGCCTTTGCGCATGCTGTTTGCTATGCCCAGAATGCTCCCCTCCCCCTATCTTTGTACAGCTTAAACCAGACATCCTTTAAATCTAAACTTAAACATCACAACCTCAGGAAAGTTGACTCTCCAGACTGAGTTAGGTGCCTTTTTAATAACTCCCCAAACACCCTGTACATCTTTGCAGTACTACCGGACACTTGTAACTAATGAATTAATTATTGACAATTAGTTGCTTAATGTCTGTCTTCCCACTAAACTGTAAGCTCCTTGAGGTCAGTAGCCTTCTCTCTTTGTTCTCATTGTATACCCAATGCCTAGTGCAGTGCTCGGCACACAGTAGGAATGCAATAAAATTTGTCTGATTGACGGGTTTGTCTCTGTCCCAATGGATCAGGACCAAACAGTGATGATTTCCGATGGAGTCTTAAACCCCAGTCTAAATGGGATCCTTGTAACGACGCTTTTTCTGGAGCACCCAAGCACAGGTGGTTATGGGCCTGGAGACAGGGAAAGGCTCCTTGCCTAATGGGCTCCTGCGTGAAAAATACAGATCAATAAAGCAGGCAAATGAAAGATAAGGCAGGTAAGTGGGGAAAGTTCATACACATGGAAATAGGAGTTAACCTTCAGTAATACACAAAATAGCACGTGCAAATACAGCATGTGATTTTGGCTCTTAGGACTGATAGGTTTATGAGGATGCCAAGACTTTTGATGTGCAAGCCAAATTTCAAGACTACCCTTGGTAAAGTAACCTACATGGTTAAGCCTCAGTTCTTCATCTGCACAATGGGACTAATAATACTGACTTCATATGCTGAGCCTAAGGGATGAGATCATGTAGGGAAAGCGCTTAGCAAAAAATTCAGCTCTTGATGGAATAAGGTGGATTGGGCTCAAGTTCCGATTGTGCTATTTGTTTCTGGCTGAGTTATGTAACCTCCCCAAGTTTCCGTTTCTTCATTAATAAGACGGGGGAAATGATGGTACCTACCTTGTAGAGTAAATGCAAGAGTGTGTATTAAAGTCTTTGTGTTACTGCTCTATTAGTAATTTTGAAACCAGGTCACAGAAAAGTAACCAGGTGAAAAGAGAGATTTCCCTATAGGTGGATGAGGGAGGGAAAGAAACAGAAACAGAAGAATACAGACCATTGCCAAGAATATTTTCACAAAGATGGCATTATTCCCGATGGTCCTAATTGACTGCTGGTCTCTTCAGGGGGCTTCTTTCTTGCCACCCTGGCACTACGTGGCTTGAGCTTCATCCAAGTATGTTCTCTGATCCTCCCACTTGAAGGTGCCTAAGAGAGGGAAATACCAGAAGTAAATTTTTGTGGCATCGAGAGTCTGCGTGTCTGGCCCTAAGGTTATTAATGTTTTGAGCATGAGGGAGCTAGATGTGCAGAGCTAGAGGAAAGCCACAACTAAACACTCTGGACTGCATTGCATTGTCCATGGTTCCTTCGCTTGGCAGCTCAAGATATGTTAATGATGATGATGATGTTAATGATGTTATGTTAATAAGGATGGCCCCTACTGCCAGATGGCCCCAGGATTTTCTCCTTCCTTGGTAACATAAACCCGGATTTTCAGCTGGATACACGTGGCCACCTTGAACTAAGAATACAATTTTTTTAGCCTTATTTGTAGCTAGATGTGGTCATGTCACTAAGTTCTAACCAATGAGATATAGTGAAATGTGACTGCTGGGAGTTACCCTTAAAGAGAGGGGCATGCTATTCTTTTCCCCTTTTTCCTCCCTGCGGCCTGGAAAACAGATGTGATGGATAGAGCTTGAGCAGCCATCTTGGACTATGAGGGAGAAGCTGCTTATTAAGAATGACAGACTGATACTAGAAGGAGCCTAGGTTAGAGAGAGCTATCCTAGACTTTGAAGGGAGTTTGTGTACAAAAGAGATAAATAATCTTCGAAATAGTTTGTCATTCTAATTATTTTTGTCATGTATATATATATTTTTTCCAGCTTTATTGAGGTGTAACTGACAAAATTGTAAGATATTTAAAGTGTACAATATAATACGTATACATTATGAAAGGATTCCCCCCAACGAGTTAATTAACACATCCATCACCTCACATATTTACCTTTGTTTGTGTATCAGTTGTCATGTATATTTAAAGTGTAAGGACTGACCTGGGTAAGATTAACTTCTGTGGGTCAATCTCACCTGCATAATGGGACTAATAATAACTATCTCAGCCCAATGCTAGCTGTTACAGCAGGTTGTCATAAATTCAGAAACACACCCCAGGATTCTTGATGTCCCAGGCTTCTGAGCTCAGTAGTATATTTGAAAAGAGTCCTGAACCTTAGACACCACTCACCTTTCTCTGTCGGTAGTGGTGTCACAAGTGAAGCAAGTATGAATCAAGATATGTTTATATTATAGAAGCACTTTTTTCCAAAGCACTATTAAAGGCCTACCTTCCTGAAACCTTCCTTGCCCATTAGGTTTATAGTGGGTCCCTGCTCTCTGAGTCCCCAAAACACATTGCAGTCTTTGTTCTTCAATACGGTCTCCAGGTATCTGTCTGCTGTGTCTTAAATTAGATTATAACCTCTCAGAGGGCAGGGTGTACATCCAAAGATCTCATAATAATGAGCATTGTGCTGGGCACAGAAGGAGATGCATCAAAATGCTTGTTAAAATGAATAGAAAGATTCTACTCTGAATATGAGACAAGACTCCTGGACTATACAAAAACATATATTGAAATGGGCGTTCCTAGCTAGTACTAAATATTTGAGGCCCTCAGACCTCAGTATGGGATATAAAGTATTATTTTTCTTCACTGAAATACCTCCTTGCAAACAGAAGTCCCACAGGACAAAGAGCATGGCTGAAACTGGACAGACCAGATGCCAGGAGAGCTAGATTTATTTTTGGACCATAAGCTTGGCCTCCAGGGAAAGAAGGAACTTGTCAATTTCACTTTTTGCTTGGATCAGACGATTGAGCCTGGCAGAGAGACGCTCTTTGGGACTAGTAGTTCTCTGGAATTTCTAACCTTCTCTGGGCTTGGGAGGAGTTGGGAGAAGAAAATGCATCATTTGAATGATGGCCATGGTTACGACAGGCCTCACATGCCAACCAGAGGGAAAGAAAATACTTGCTGAGCAAAGTAACTGGAAAGCAGTTGCTCATATTTTAAACTAAGCTACATGGTTGAAATCCAGAATAATGTAGACTTTTGGACCAGTGACTACTTGGAAATAAGCTTTCTGGCTGGAGAGCAGCCTGTGGTGTTGTGGATGGAAAGGACTATTGCAGTGTCTTTTCCCTTGGTGCTTTGTGCTGCCAGATACTGGGCGGGGGGTGCATCTCAAGCATATTTACTTACTCCAATAGATGTCTCAATAATTCCAGCAACAGAAAGAAGTTGACCAGTTTGATGGGGGTGCATGTGGCCACGTGGTAGAGTCAGGACAAACCTGTCAGACTGCTGAGCCTGATGGTGACATTTTCATCCCTCCAAGCCCCTGGTGGAGGAGCACTTAGGCGGGCACAGGGAAATTGATGTAAGTGCTCCACAAGGCACAGGCGAAATGGACAAGTCCAGCTGGGCAAATTCCCAGGATGCCAGATCATAAGGGCTGTTTCCAGGAAGGGCTGATCCTTGCTGGAAGGGCTGACCCTTGCTTTTCCCTGAAGCTCAGTGACGCTGAGAATCTCAGCTCCCTTGCAGGCCACTGAAAAAATTCCCAGTAAGCACACAGGAACTGTTAAACCCTACAGCATTTGCGATTGGATGTTGCAATTATCAGATGATGGAGGCAGAATTAGACTCTGAAAACCTGGGCTTGAATCTTCCCTGTCATTTACCAGCCAAATGAGGCCAGGCAAGTCCTAATCTCATGGAGTATCCGTTTACTTACCTGTAAAGTTGGATCTCTCTGTCTACTTCACAGGATCGTTCTGAGGATAAAATGAGATGAGGCATTTGTCCTGCCCTCTTCATATGCCAGATGGTGATATTTATAACTTAGTCATTCTAAGGGCTTTATATACTCCATCTCCTTCAATCCTGAGAACAACTCAAAAGGTGGACACTATTTTTATCCCCATTTTACAGACAGGAAAACTGGACCCCAGATAAGTAAAGTGACTGATGCAAGGTTATACCACTAGGTGGCAGACCCAGGATTTGAACCCATCCTGACTGGCTCCAGAGAGCATGTCAGACTGTTGCACTATTTCCCAGCAGAGGAAGACAGGCGATTCTCTTAGAGCAGTTCTTCATTTTTGTTTGGAGAACAACCAGTACTTTGTTATTGTTCCAGCATCCAGTCAGGGCTTTCTGATCTGAGGGCGCTGGGGAAAGTTGAAGCCTTTTGAGCAGAGTGTGGTGATTCAGGTTTGCTTTTCAGAAGGATGACCGGCTGCCTGGTGGAGGCTGGATGGCAGACAAGGGGAGTGGGCAAAACTGAGTGCAGGAGTTGGGTGAGAAGCTTGTTTATACAATCCAGGAGAGAAGCAGTAAGGGAGAGGAGTTAACCTTTGTCTGGACCTCTCAAGCCCACAGGGAGAGGAGTTAAATTCTGGCACTGCTTCCAGCCTGGCTGGAGAAAAGTATCCCTCGCCTTGAAGTGAGTGGTCCATACCAATGAAAATAAACACTAAGGGCTGTATTCCACATAAGAAGGTAAACCATGGTTCTCTTGGGTTGAATGCAGTGGACCACCTGGCTCTGTTGAGAAGCTGGTGTGATGTGTCTGTGACCATTCCCAAGATGAACCCCTGGGGACTGCCCTGGGCAGAGCCTTCCAACATCCTACGGGCACTCAGGAGGGGTCTCCCTCCCTCTCCTGACCCATCTCTGGGGTCTTTGCACCCACAGATTACCCCTCCTACCAATGCTTTTTCCTCTCTCTCCCCCCACCAGGAAACCAGCTCCCCTCTAACCTCTCCTCCCAGGGCTCCTAGGCCACAGAGAGGCTGCCTTTTGGCCCTCCAGTTCCAGGCAGGGAGCCAGGACGCTTGGGTTCTAATCCCAGATCCACCACAGGGCCACGGGTCGGCATCATCCCATACCCACAGGGGCCCTCCCCAGCAAGGAGATGCCCAGCACGTGCTTTCTCTCTCTTCTCGACACTGCTCCCGGGGCAGCCGCTGTAGGACTTAGTGTGTCACCCGCTGGAAGCTTGTTTGCAAGCAGCGAATGCGCCTAATCCCCACTCCCAACACCGGTCACAGCCAGCGCTCTGTGCAGATGACCTGGCGACTTCCCAGTTGTTCTTGGTGTTGATGCAGCCAGGAGGCAGATTTCTGAAGCCCTCTGCGCCCTAGCACCCTCATCTGAAAAAACGAGGCTAGGAGTGTTTTCCCTGCCTATTTCATCCGGCCGTTGTGACAAGTCACGTACTCGTGCTGAAAACTGTACATGCTTAAGGTGTTATCATTAGCCGGGCGGGCATTCTGGTAGGCTCAGGCTGCTGGAGCTCTCGGAGCCTTCACCAGACCCAAGGGCCAAGAGAAAGTTCCTCTTTATCCCGCTCTCTCCTGGAGCCCACTTCGGCCAAGCCACCGAGAGTCGTTCCTCAGTGGGGACGACCGCGAGCCGCCCCTCTTTCCTCTCTCCCATTGGCTTTCACCTGCCAGAGGGGCGGCTGCCACGGGCCTCTCCGCCCGTCAGTCAGGGCCGCCGGGCTCCGCCCCACGCCTCCCGGGGGTTTATAACGGGAATTCCCATGGCCCAGCTCTGGCATCCAACCTGCTGCCGCCGCGGCCCGGCCGAGCGGAGAGCACCGCACGCAGAGCACACGCTCGCGCTCAGCTCCCCTCCGGGGCGGTTCATGAGCGCGCGCTCCGACCGCAGCCTCCGCGAGCCCGCGCCGCACCGCCGCGGCCCGCCGTCGCCAGGGCCCCCCGGGGGAAGGAAGGCAGGAAGGCCGGCGCGGCCGTGCGCCCCGTGGAGCCCGCCACCCCCGCCCGGAGCCGGCTGCCCGGCCCGCCTGGCACCATGCTGCCCGCGCGCTGCGCCCGCCTGCTCGCGCCCCACTTGCTGCTCGTGCTGGTGCAGCTGTCCCCGGCTCGCGGCCACCGCACCACGGGCCCCAGGGTAAGTGCGCCCCCCAGCCGCGCGCCCACCTGCGGAAGGAGACCCAGGTCGCTGACCCTTCTCCTGGTGGTGTGTAGGGGGGAGGTGGCGGAGAGGGGGAAGGGAGGCGTCAGACCTCGTCCCCCTCCTCACGGCGAAGCTGCTGAAATAAAAATTTCTCCCATTGTTCCCCCCGCCCCCCCCCCCCCCATTCTTTCTTGCAGCACCGATTCTGCCTGCTCCCTCCTCCCCCCCTCCCCCGCTGTCACTGGTGCGTTCTCTTTCCCAGTCTCTCCTCCCAGGGCATTTTGCTCCAAGACCCTTAGAGGTGCCTTCGCCTCCGAGGTGCCTCCTGCTGCTCGCGGTCCCGGAGCGCTGGTGCTCTTGGCAGGCGGCGGTGGGGGGCAGCTCTGCCTCCAGGGTTTTAGGTTACCCGAGAGCCACACAAGGACCTTGTGTTGTTGCTGTTTTAAAAAGCGATCGCTGCTCGTAAAACCCACAGCAGATAATTTTAACGCTCCCTCCCGCTAGGCACAGCCGCGGAGGAGGGGTAGAGGTGGAGGCTGGGGAGAGCTGGTGGAGAGAAGCTGGCCGTGTTCAAGGGTCTCTTCCCCCGCGTTCGGGCGCGGGAGGTTGAACTACTTGTTGAACCTTGGTCTGATTGGAGTTCCTGAACGATGTGAAACGTGCCAATTCTGTGCACAGGACAGGCTGTTCAGGGCATTATAAAACCTCCCGGAACCGACAGCATTGTGTGCATTGCTGGGCTAGATTATTGCTCCCATGCGCCCAATTGATCTAATGAAGGTTTCCACTGCCTTAAAAAGTGTCCTCTGAAACCACGTAGGTGTTCATTTGATCAAACTTATCCAGACAATCTCTGGCCGAGGATTAACTTATGTCAGGGCAGTTGTCTATCGAGATAGCTGCTTGCCTCTGCCAGGCAGTGGGAGAGTCCATGTGAAAGTAGCTGGGATCTTTGTGAAAAGCTTGGCTCCTTAACCAGCTCATGCTTTCCTGGATATCGTTCGGCCTAGCCTGTTGCCACCTGCTCGGATTGCAGGTTCTTTATTCATAGCTCTTGCTACCATGAGAGTCATCTTTATAGCTGTCGTGTGTGTGGGAAAAGCCTTGCAAAGCTTGACGAGCCGTAATGACTGCCCAGATGCTGGCTGATTACATCCGAGCCCGGCTATCACTGTGAGATCAGATTTGCAGCCACTTAGGAAAGAAAAGTGTTTGTCCCCGTGTTGGGCCGGCCCTTGCTTTTATGACCAGATGTGCAACAGCAGCAGTTAAAGTGCGGCCGATTAGATCCAGGGCGTGTCATAAATCCTCGACAGCAGGCATTCCCAAAGCTGGGGCAAGTCAGGGCTCCAGGAGTGACTTTTATGGATGCAGATGAGCATGCCTTTTAAATGAAGCTGCTTGGTTTGATATTAGGACTCACAGCTCTTAAACTCTGAGGTCAGGAGAGCCACGGCGTTCCCTTCAATAATTAGGAACAGTCAAGACAAGAGACGCAGACCAGAGCACCCCGACTGAAATCTGGATGCCCGCCCACTTGAGAGGCCCAGAGACAAATGGTGGGGGGCTCATTTGCTGCCGGGCGGGTCTAGCGTCTCAAGCCATATGGCTCTCCTTCCTTGCCTCCTGAATCTGGAGGAAGCAGCTCTTAGGGGAAAGCTAGGGACTTCAGGGGAAAATAGAGACATTGGTTAGTTTTCCCTCCAGCTTCTTTAGTTTATTAATTTGACAGAAATGGTGGAACACAAACAGGAACTGTAAATAGGCTTGTATGTCCCAGCTGCATTTTCTCTCTCTCTCTCCTTTCCTCTGTCTTTCACACACACACACACACACACACACACACACACACACACACACACTTAGAAAGTACCAAGAGGAAGCTACTGTCTTGAGCGTGTGGTTACCTGGATGCATTTATAGTCCCCATTGAAAGCCACCGCTTATGAATTCTTGAGCTGGGCACTTTCCATGATCACTTATGTTTATAAGAACAAGAAGATGGGTCTTTTTAGTGTCATTTTGCAAGTGAGACTTAGGGAGGCTAAAAAGCCTTGCTTGAAACACTCATGGTGCATCCATAGCTGTGGGAGCCAAATCCCAGTTTATATGGATGTGCAGGTCGTGTGCTTTCCATACCACCAAGAAGCTGCAGGGAGTGTTCGTCCAACTAGTCATGCCATTCCTGTTAAATGAGCATCAGGCGAGTCTGTAAGAAAGCATTATTAATGATATTTTTGGGTGTCTGTATCACTAAAGGGTGATGTCTTTGAGTTTCAACCTCTTCCAGAAGACTGCAGTTCTCTTCTGTGTCTTCTTGGCGGCCTCAGAAATGTGGCCCTGGTTGTGAATGGCAGTGTCATAGGAGGAGCAGAAACATCTGGCTGTTGCAGTATTCCCTTGGGCATCCCTGGGTCTCTTCTGCTAATCTTTTGAGTGACAGAGGCTTAAGGATTGGCATCTTTTCCAGCTGGCTTTCTAGGAAACCGAGAGCATGCCCTTTCGGTTTAACTTTATCTGGCTCACTAATTGAGCTCCCCCGAGGCCTAGACCCCAGTCCTTGCCCCCTTATTTGTTTCCTGCCTTCATAAAATGCCTGACATTTGTTTGACTCTGGAAACCAGCAGCTATCAAGTATCAGATTGGAGGCTATTATGTAGGAAGCACCTGATTTCTTGGCCTCTCAGCTCTGAGCAGCCGCGTGGTTACCTGGGATGCTGGTCAGGAGCCTGTTAATTATGGAGGAGACAGCCATTTCTTTAATCCTGCACACTTTACTGAAAATGTTTCTGGGGAGGATTGAATGGGGGAGGGGCTCTGCCAGGCTGATGGAGTCTGACTGATGCCTGTCTTTGTCTAAACCTCTGTCCGCCCTGCAGACTGGGAGCTGGGTGAGGGCAGGAATCGTGCCCGTCTTGTCCATCGGTGTATCCCCAGAGCTCAGCACAGGGCCTGGCACTTGTGAAATGAACAAATAAATGCAGATAATGCATGTTTAACAGTGATTCACAGGTTCCACCTTCTTGGTGCAGGACTGGAGGCAGGAAATAGATTTAAGAAGTTTGAGAAGTAGGAGAAAAGGCCAAGAAGTCTAAGAAATTTTATTTCTTAATTGTTTTAGCTATATTCTTTATCTGTCCTCTCTCCTCTCACATACTTGATTCATCCTTTAAAACCTAGTTCTAGCATCACTCTCTGGGAACTTTCCTGCAAAACAGCCTTTTGGTTAGAATTGATCATTCTCACCTTTGTACAACTTCGGTATCGCTTTCACTTGTCTTCCAGCTTTTGCTAATTCTTCTACAGTGAGCATCTTGAGATCAGACCAACATCTTCATCTTCTCAGCTCTAACTTGCCCCTTCGGCACTCCACGCATAATTCCGTCTTGTTAAGTGAACAAGCTCACAACCTCTTGAGGGCAGAATAGCGATGTTATTTGTCAGTGTGCCGGTCACACTGCAAAGTGTTCTGTAAATATTTATTGAAATGAATTCGACTGTACTGTGATGTCCCTGCGGACTTCCTGCTCTCATTTAAATGTGAAATTGGTTACTTAACAAACTATTTTTTTTTCCCATTTTAGGCTTTTGTTCCTTGTTTAAAAATAAGCATGTGGGGTGGTTATAGGAGGCGTGGGGGAGGAGAGACTGAGCAAGCAGCCTTGGATGGGGGAACAGGCTTTGGCTCCACCTTAACCCTTTTTAAAAAATCTTGCATTTGCCAAATGTGAAGCAGCTTTTGTAGACAGTTCCCTTCTATTTGACTAACCTGTCTCAGTGTCTGGACCGGGGTGGGTCCTTGTGTCTGCAGAGATGCCTTTCTTATTATCTGTGTTCAGGACAGAAACCTTTTTTTTTCCACATGGGGGTTTTAGCTGAGAGGCTACTCAAGGTGTTAGGCCAAGAATTTGATTTAAATATTTTGATAGAGCTGACATGTGAAATTTAAAGAAATAAAACTGAAGAAGACAGGAAGAGGAAACAATCATCTTAGAAACTCTAGGAAATTCAATCAAATGGAAAACACTTTGATATTATCTCATTATCTCCTAAAGTTGAACATTCACATTTTTTTTTTTTTTTTGGTCGCCCCTCTTGGCTTGTGGGATCTTAGTTCCCTGACCAGGGATCGAACCTGAGCTCTTGGCAGAGAAAGCACGGAGTCTTAACCACTGGACCGCCAGGAAATTCCCCCAACATTCACATTTCTTACAGCCCAGGGATTCCACTCCTAGGTGTATGTGCCCAAGAGAAACTCACGTCCAGAAGGAGACATATGCAACCGTGTTCACGCTATCACAAGCCTGGAAAGAGCCCAAATACCCATCAGTTGGAGGGTAGATGAATAAATTGTGATGTATTCACACAGTGGAGAATTATAGTCAGTCAAAACAAATGAACAACAGTGACATGCAAAAATATGGACGCATCTGGGTAATATGATATTAAATAAAAGAAATGCACTGAAAGATGCAGCGTGACATCTTTTATAAATTTATAAATAGCTAAAATTAAATAAAAACACTTTTAGGAATACACATAGCTGCAAGAAAACTATACGAAAAGAAAAACAAGGTACACAGGATCGGGGTAGGTTAGGGTGAAGCAGAGGGATGGATTGGCCAGGAAAATCATATGGTTAGTGTAAGTTAGTATCAATACTTTACCTTTTTTTTTGGGGGGGGTGAGTTTGAAAGTATTTGTCCATTAGTAAAGATCAATAGCTTATTTAATAAAAAATAAGAGTGGTTCCTGCTTAGACCAATGTTGAGTGTGTCACGAACCAAAGATTATGTTTAATTCCATTCTTTGCACCTGAGGTCAGGCAAACACAAATTCCCTTTGTAGAGACTCCTTTCTTGCCTCCCTCTGCTCCCTCCTCCCCCTTTCCAGATGTGCATCTTAGAAAATACCACGTTGGGAAGTGATGATTGGTTTTTCTTTGAATTCTTGGCTGGTTAGACCAGGGGCCCCAACCCCCGGGTGGAGGAGGACTGGTAGGGGTCCTTGGCCTGTTAGGAACCTGGCCGCACAGCAGGAGGTGAGCGGCGAGCGAGCGAGTGAAGCTTATCTGCCACTCCCCCTTGCTCCCCATCGCTCGCCTTACCGCCTGACCCATCCCCGCCCCCATCCGTCCGTGGAAAAATTGTCTTCCACGAAACCGGTCCCTGGTCCCAAAAAGGTTGGGGACCGCTGGGTTATACCCAGAGCCGGCCCAGGCTCCGGCGTAAATATCTACATCAGCTGGCCAATGAGCTCATTTGTAAAGCTGAGCGCGCGGTAGGCAATCTTCTCTCTCCCTTGCTCAGGGGGATCAACCCTGTGCATCTGAGTCCCCAGCCCTGCAGAGTAGAAAAGTTCACCAGCTGACGCTTGGGCCAGAAGCCTTATTTGCCAGCGGGGGTGGGGGAGGCGTGTTTCGGGCTGATCCCTGCCTTCATTCCAACCTCCTCCCTCGCCTGCCTTGGCAGAGGCTGGGGAGGGGGGCATGGCCCCGCTTAGCAGGTACAGGGCACCCTTTCTCTCCCGACCACATAGAGATCTATTGTTTAAGCAGCCAAGTTCCTGGCATTGCTGGGGGGGGGGTATGTCCGTGTGGAGGGCCCCTTCCTCCTGAGCTTGTCACCGCGGAGCAGTTTGGGAGAGGACAAGGGTTAAGCTGCGGATGGGAAATCGATCGGAGCTGCTTGTGAGGCATACCAAACAGGGTTAGCATTGTACATATGTGCCGTGCAGGAGCCCTGAGTCACTGAGGGGATAGGAGAACTCGATCTCCACCGACACTCCCAACGGCCTCACAGAGACGCCAAAGCGACATAGGTCAGTATAGCAATTAACTGGATTTCCTTCTGCACCTGACGTCATTCTAAACTCAATTGCTAGATCACAAATTAATCTTACCTTTGGCAGACTTCTAAGCACCTTAGGTGTGGAGCTCTGTGTACTTCCCAGCCGTTGCCTTGATTGATTTCGGCCTCCTTTTTCTGGAGCCAAAGCAGGGCAGCCTCTACAAAGCAGGAAAGGCCACTCAGAAGAGCTGGAGTCTCAGAAGAGCCCCTGTCACCATCACGGAGGACCAGGACGGAGCCAGGTTCTGGGAGATAGTGTGTCAGGTGCTTTGAAACCTGACAAATACTCTGCAAATGTGAGCGACTGTGCCCCTTCCCCTTAAAAAGCATTTCTCACTGCAGCATTGATCTGATTCCGTTAGATAAGGGCCAAACGTTTTGTTTGTCTGTTTGTTTGTTTTAAAGTATTGGCAGTGGAGAAAAACTGGACCCACTTCCCAGAATGGTTCATTTGTAGGACTAGATAGCATCTCTAAGACAGCGCTGGGAGTTAAAAATATTTTGGGGGCATATTTATCATGCATCTCTTCTTGAAAAATTCTGCAAAGCCCCAGGAGAGAGGACACAAAAGTAGTAACAAGTAAGAGGGTGAGGTGGGCAGTGTTATAAAAGGACATCGAGCCTGCTTTCAGGTGCACAGTGCCCCTGACTGGCTCAAAAACAACGACTCCAACGACTCCCCTTCGTCAGTGGTGCTGTCCGATAGACCTTTTTGCTAGGATGGAAATGTTCTACATCTGCACTGTCCAATATTAGACACATGTGGCTATTGAAGGGTTTTTTGTGGGTTGGTTTGTTTGATTTTGTGGGGTTTTTTGCTATTCAATTTTAAATGTGGTAAGTAAAACTGAGGAACTGACTTTTAAACTTAATTTGATTTCAATTAAGTGTAAATGTTAATAGCCACGTGTGGCTAGTGGCTGTCATACTGGACAGTGTCGGTCTCTCACCAAGGTGCCCAGCCTTACCTCTCACTGTATATCCCCACCCTCACGTGTCCCAGACTTTGGTTGCACTGAACCGCATTGCATTTCCTGACTTCTCCTGCCCGCCTCATCTCTGTCTGTCAGAATCCCGCTCATCATTCAAAAGCCTCCACACAGTCCTCCCAGCCTCACCCCAGGAAGGGTTCTCTCACCCACTGTGCTTTGCTTACCCCTGGGGCAGTGTGTGTCCCCATCTGCCCTGTATTCTAGCTGACCGTAGAGGGAGGGTAGTGGGGCAGCCTCAGCACAGGCTTCGGAGGTAGACAGACCCAAGTTTGAGTCTGGCTCTGCCACTGTGAGCCTGGGCTAGTAACTTAACCTGTTGGGTCCTCGGTTCCCTAATTTGTCCAATGGAAGGCATAGCAACTATGTTCCAGGGTGGAGGGAGGATGAAGTGGGAAGTCTTAGCTTCCTGTTCCAATTCCTACTCCTATACCTATTCCTGTTGTAACACATAGTACAAACCTAGTGGCTTAAGCAACACAAATTTTTGGAGGTCTGAAGCCTGACACAGGTCCCACTGGGTTAAGTAATCAGCAGAGCTGAGTTCCCTTCTGGAGGCTCCAGGGGAGAATCCATTTTCGTGCCTTTTCCAGCTTCTAGAAACTGCCTGCATGCCTTGGCTTGTAGCCCCTTTTCACCTTCAAAGCTAGCAATAGCTGGTCAAGTCTTTTTCATGCTGCCATCTCTCTGGTTCTGATTCTTCTGCTTCCCTCTTCTCCACTTAAGGACCTTGTGATTTGTGACACTTGGGCCACCAGGAGAGCCCAGACTGTTCTCCTTATTTTAAGGTCAGCTGATTAGCAACCTTAATTCCTCCTTGCCATATACTGTAGCACTATTAGGGTTAGGACATGGACATCTTTCGGGGGGCCATTATTTTTCCTACCACATTCATTAAGGGTCTGTTACAGTGCCTGGCTCATAGAGGGTGCTTGATAAGTGGGGGCCATTATTATGACCTTCATCTATGAGTTTCTTTCATTTTAGCATGGGAGTCTTGCGATGGTGGTGTTGCTTAATTTTCTTTATAGATGCCATCCTGTTCAAGAACAGGTGCTTAGTAAATATTTATTAAATAACAGAATTTTTGATAAATGTAGATTATTTCTTTCCTTGTAAAGAAATATAACACAGTAAAAAGAAGTAAAATGCAACCCAAAATACATAATCCTCTTTGTGCAAAAAAAAAAAAAAAAAAGTTGGCTTATGATTTTTTACAGAACTAGAACAAAAAATCTTAAAATTTGTATGGAGACACAAAAGACCCCAAATAGCCAAAGCAGTCTTGAGGGAAAAAAACGGAGCTGGAGGAATCAGACTCCCTGACTTCAGACTATACTACAAAGCTACAGTAATCAAGACAATATGGTACTGGCACAAAAACAGAAACGTAGATCAATGGAACAAGATAGAAAGGCCAGAGATAAACCTATGCACCTATGGTCAACTAATCTATGACAAAGGAGGCAAGGATATACAATGGAGAAAAGACAGTCTCTTCAATAAGTGGTGCTGGGAAAACTGGACAGCTACATGTAAAAGAATGAAATTAGAACACTCCCTAACACCATACACAAAAATAAACTCAAAATGGATTAGAGACCTAAATGTAAGACCAGACACTATAAAACTCTTAGAGGAAAACATAGGAAGAACACTCTTTGACATAAATCACAGCAAGATCTTTTTTGATACACCTCCTAGAGTAATGGTAATAAACACAAAAATAAACAAATGAGACCTAATGAAACTTAAAAGTTTTTGCACAGCAAAGGAAACCATAAACAAGACGAAAAGTCAACCCTCAGAATGGGAGAAAATATTTGCAAACGAATCAATGGACAAAGGATTAATCTCCAAAATATATAAACAGCTCATGCAGCTCAATATTAAAAAAACAAACAACCCAATCGAAAAATGGGCAGAAGACCTAAATAGACATTTCTCCAAAGAAGACATACAGATGGCCAAGAAGCACGTGAAAAGCTGCTCAACATCACTAATTATTAGAGAAATGCAAATCAAAACTACAATGAGGTATCACCTCACACCAGTTAGAATGGGCATCATCAGAAAATCTACAAACAACAAATGCTGGAGAGAGTGTGGAGAAAAGGGAACCCTCTTGCACTGTTGGTAGGAATGTAAATTGATACAGCCACTATGGAGAACAGTATGGAGGTTCCTTAAAAAACTAAAAATAGAATTACCATATGATCCAGCAATGCCACTACTGAGCATATACCCAGAGAAAACCATAATTCAAAAAGAGTCATGTACCAAAATGTTCATTGCAGCACTATTTACAATAGCCAGGTAATGGAAGCAACCTAAATCCCCATCGGGAGACGAGTGGATAAAGAAGATGTGGTACATATATACAATGGAATATTACTCAGCCATAAAAAGGAACGAAATTGGGTCATTTGTTGAGACGTGGATGGATCTAGAGACTGTCATACAGAGTGAAGTAAGTCAGAAAGAGAAAAACAAATATCATATATTAACGCATATATGTGGAACCTAGAAAAATGGTACAGATGAACCATTTTTTTCTGCAGGGCAGAAATTGAAACACAGATGTAGAGAACAAACGTATGGACACCAAGGGGGGGAAGTGGCGGAGGGTTGGAGGTGGTGGTGTGATGAATTGGGTGATTGGGATTGACATGTGTACACTGATGTGTATAAAATTGATGACTAATAAGAAACTGCTGTATAAAAAAAATAAATAAAATTAAATTAAAAAATTAAAAAAAAACTAGTACTAAACTTTCTTTGGGTTATTTGTATGGAAATATGTTAATATAAATGTTTCAGACATTACATGAAATTCCTAAAAATCTTATATGTTCTGGTATAATGTTATAAGTCATAATTCTAGTTATTAGTTTAAAATGTGTATCTCAGAAATAACTAAATTTCTTGTCAATTGCATTATTATGAACTTTCATCAAATCTTTAACTGTGGTCATTTTTAAGTCTTTTGTCATTTACAGACAGTTCTGGGTGTACTCTGATGCTTTTGCAAAAATGTTCCTATAAAAGTGTTTCATCTTCAAGGAATTCATGGAAAAGACTCTGGCAAGTACAGGTTTCTGGTAACTGACTGTACTGCTAAACTGAATGAATAAGCATTTTCAGAACTGTAATGGAAAACTGATGAATTCATAAAAGTGCTAACAAAAGATCAAGATAAAAAAAAATTAATTACATGGGACTGAGTGAACTGATGAGGATGATTATAATTTTTGTGACTTTCTGTTTGAATAAAAAAAAATCGATGACTAATAAGAACCTGCTGTATAAAAAAATAAATAAAATTAAATTAAAAAAAAAAAAGTTGGCCTATGTATAGAAAAATTGAGTGGATTATATGTCATGCTGTTAATGGTGGTCATCGGGGGATATTCCATTTCTATGCGATGCATCTTAGTAATTATTAAAATAATTTTGTTTACAATGAGCATATTTTAATCTTAGAGGAAAATAATGAAGATTAAAACATGCATGATTTAAAGAAATCCCCAAAGCTGTCTCAATCCAGCCCGATCCCCATCTACATCAGACACAGCCAGCTCGTGTTCATGTTGGGTTGATTTTTAGGGTTAGTAACTATTAGTGCCAGACCTCTGACTCCATTTCTGCATGCTTTGAACTCAGTCTGCTTTAAAGGAGAATTTTCAATTAACCTCAGCAGGATGTAACTGTAAAAAATGCATTTATTGATGCTGGTGGGAATATAAATTAGTCCAATCACTTTGTAGAATTACAGTTGAAGTTGCACACACTCTCTGAGCTTGTAATTCCACTCCGGCATATACCCTAGAGAAACGCGCTGAAATGTATACTAAGAGACATGTTTAAGCATGTTCACAGCAGCAATTTTTGGTAGTAGCAAACATTGTAAACCATCTAACTGTCCATCAACAGGAGACGAGAAATAGAAATTTTGGTATATTCAAATAATGGAATATTATACAGTGCTGAAACTGACTAATATAAAGCACCACTCATTATTATGGATCAATTTCATAATCAAAATGCGGGGTGAAAAAAGGCAAATTGTAGAATACATATGTTATGCTGCTATTTATATGAAGGATGAAAGCATGTGACAACTATACGTATTTTATTTAGGGGTGCAAATAAAAAATGTATGAAAATTAAGGGCAATGGTAACTCTGAAGCTCAGGTTATAGTGGTTACCTAGGGTGCGAGGGCAGGAGGGAGAGAAACATTGGTTGGTAATGTTTTATGTTTTTAAAATGGAAGGTGAGTACATAGATATTTAAATTCCTTTTTGTAGGTATTACATAATACATCATAAGATTTTCCATAAAAGATAAAAATGCCTTTGGATAGATCACAACAAAGTTTTAAGAGCAAATAATAAAAGTGTTGCTTCTGCACGGGGTCCTCTGCTCCAAGCCGCTGATCTTATTTTTCCTTTCCCCTGAAGACAGTGCTCAGGGCCGTTCAACCAAACTTGTGACCCCATTGCCTCAAGTGCTGGCCACCTCCCTCCTGCCCTCGTGAGGCCCTAAGGTCATGTCTCCTCCCCTGAGCTCCAGGTGGGCCAGGTGGGTGCAGGTGCAGTGTCCTTCTTCCGACCCTGCCTGGTGGGACCTCTGCTCTTTTTGCTGTACTTGCTCTCCCTTGATAATTAGAGCTGAGGTTGATCATTTTCTCAAATTTATTGGCCGTTAGTTAGGGTTGCCAGAGTTGGCAAATGAAAGGTAGGATTGCCTACATTGTAAATTACATAAATTGGAATTTAGATAAACAACAAATAGTGTTTTAGAATAAGTATGGCCCAAATTATTTGTTATTTATCTGAAATTCAAATTTAACTGGGTATCCTATATTGTATCTGGCAGTCCTACATTAGTTCCTTTTCTTCCGGGAATCATCTGTCCCGAATTTTTGCTGATTTTTCAAACAGGAGTGGTAGTTTTTTGTTTTTTTTTTTCACCTCACAGACTGACTTGGGAAGAGGTTTTTTGTTTTTTTTTTTTTTAAATACTAAGATATTAATCTGTTTTGCTGTCATGTCTGGCAAATGCCTTTCATTATGAAAAGACACTGATTTCAATCTTCTACATTTTACATCTTTATGTAACTCATCTGTCATTATGGCTTCTGTCTTTTGTGTCAGGATGAGAAAGGTCTCTCCCTGCTAAGATCATGGAAATTAAGGTGAATAAGTTTATGAAGGCTCAGATTGCACAAGCAGCAACAAATAGAATACACAGGTCAAACACTGATTTAATGTTTGATATGAATTTATATAGTATTTTCTGTGAATTAAACTTCTTAATGTAACCCTGTGGAAGGAGTGCTTGTCCTGTGTTTCAGAAATTCTCAGTAACATTTGGAAAGAAGATGTGTCAACCAGAAGTATTCTGTCAAGGTAATTACTTGGGGAAATTTAGATAGAAAGTGTTACTTTGAGTAAACAGGCTTTCTTGGAAATGACACTAGGACTTTGGCAAAGAGCTTAGACTCTCCTTCATCTTTGGGTCCTTTCCATTCATTAAAAAAACTTTTCTATGTTATGAAAACTTCCAAATATATACAGAAAAGCAGAGACTAGCATTAGCGAATTCTTATGGAACCCTCACACAGCTCCAACAAAGAACAACTCCTGGCCAATCTCGATTCTTCCACCCATCCTCTTGTCCTCTGATCATATTATTTTGAAGCAAGTTCAGACATTATATCTTATCATCCATAAATATTTTCATATATATCTCTAAAAGAAAAAGACATTAAAAAACACCTAACCACAAAACCACATCACAACCAAAGAATATTAACAACCACCCCTTAATATAGGGATTACAATGTAGAATTCAATCAACATTCAAATCTCGTTGATTATGTCTCAGATCAAGATCCAATTAAGGTCCACGTATTGGCTTCTCTGTATCTTTATCCTCTTTTAATCCACGAGTTTCCTCTCCACCTCCTTTTAACTTTGTAATTTATTTGTTGAATAAACAGGTGTTCTAGGGTTTTCCATACTAGCTTTTGCTGATTACATTTCCATAGAGTTGTGTAACATGTTCCTGTATCCTTTATATTTCCTGGAAAATGATAGTGAGATCCAGAGGCTTGATCAGATGTAGATTTGATATATTTTCGGGCAAGTATGTTTCACGGCAGTTGGTGTGTACTTCTATCAGGAGGCACATAACATCTGTGATATTAGCACCCAGCGATGGTCATTTTGGGACCCATTAATTTGTTAGGTGTTGTCACTGAGTTTTAAACAAGTAATAGGTGATACTGAAAAGCACTTCTACCTTTTGTGTGGCATTGCCGTCTTTCTGTCTCTGTGTTGGCATGGAGGGGTACAGAGGAAGGGGGCCTGGGGACCAATGTTCCCTTCTCAGCAGTGGCCTCCCAGTGGGGAGGCTGCATGTGACCCCAGCACTGTGAGAGAAACTCTGCCTGAGCTCTTGGTTGGTGGCCTAGGAAGGGAGTCTCCTTGGTTTCTGGTGGAAGTGGTAAGAGCTTGAGTGAGCTGGTTTTACTCTCTGGTGCTAATCGGGAGGCCTTTGAAGTGTAACTGTAGATCAGCTTTGTGTGTGATCTTTGGTACGTACACATTAGTTGGGAATGTATCTTGTAAGAAACAGATACCATGTTTTGAACTGGCTTATCCTATGAAGGGGATTCATTGGCTCCAGTAATAGAAGGTACAGATACAAAGTAGGTTTCAAGATTGGTTTGATTGGGTGACTTAACGGTGTTATCAAACACTCAGTGCGTTTATGTCTCTTCCCTCCGCCTTTTTGTGGTGTCTGTTTAATCTGAAGCCTAGCTTTTCCTGGTGGCAGAATTGCTGCAGTGGTTCCACGCTTCATATCTAAACATCTCACTTTCTAGGGGAGGGAAGAGAGAATTGGCTTCCAGTCACCCTTTCCTAGATACTCTCAGAAAACTTTGGCTCTTAGCTTATTGATCTAAGTTGAATCAAATGCCCATTTTTAACCAACCCCTTTGGCCAGGAGAGTGCTGTGCTGTAAGTGACGTAGGCCTAGATTTCTTAGATTGATCTCTGTGAGGGGTAGGAGAGAAGATACCCACTTCTGGAGCTGGCGGTCAGGTTATTTTTCCTACCTCCTCCTGACCACATGGCTGTATAAGGTGGAAGGGTTGAAAGGATGCTGGGGCAACAAGCACAGTATCCATCGGGATTTGTCGCATTCGTAGCCCAGCAGAGTGGTGGGTGGGACGTGTGGTGAGAGGTGTGCAGACATTCATGGTCAGAGCCCAGAGAGGGAGCTCTCCTGTTACTGTGTGACCAGTCCCCTCATCATTACAGGAAGAATAAGTGACCTCCAAGGTGACCACCAGGGCAGACATCCCAAGGTTAGGAGCTGATAAGAAAAAGGGAACGTAGGAAAAGTTTGGATACTTTCAGAGTAGAATCGGCCGAATGAAGATGATTCCAGAGGGCCCCCAACATGAGGAGAACATGACCACATAGTCCCATAATTGGAAGGACTCTCAGGGGTCCTTCATTTTACATGAGGTAAGGACTGTCCTGAGTCCACACAGCTAACTGGTGGCAGAGCTGGAGCCAGACCCCAGATCTCCACTCTCCATTGCTCTGTCCCTGACTTTTCCATTCAAAGATGTCCTGGAGAACTTGGGAAAGTGGCAAAAGTCTGGCCAAGGGGAGGAAATAGCCTGAATTTTAGGAGAGGATTATATTTCTGAGTTGCCTTTGGCCAATTCACCAATGTACAGTGGTTGGAACATGTGGCCAAAAAACTCAGGACATGCAGAATCTTCACCACCCATGTTATTATACCTTCCATTTCATAGGGTTCTGGTTTCTCAGTCCCTAAAAGACATGGATTCCGGTTTCTGCAAATTCTGAAGGTTTCAGTTAAGAAATGTGCAGCTGAGCAAATAGAACAAGTCACCCGCGATACATACAGTTTGAAGTGAAGGTAGATCTTGGTGTAAGACTCTTCATGCTTGTCACTAGCAATGCAATCCGTACAGACATGCCCAAATTAAATGGCAAGTGGTCTAGAGCACAGGGAATGTGTTTTTTGGTTGGTGCAATATTTTCCTGGGAGACCTTTTAAAATCAATACTCAATTTGAGGGTTGACATGGAAACCCTTTGTGTTTGTTGAAGAGCGTCTGACAATGTCCAGGGCTCTCCTTCGGTGAATGGTTTTTCCCTGCCTCTTGGGGCAGATTCAAATCTGCGCTGGCCCAGGCAGCCTGAAGTCAGGAGCTGCACAGAGGACCAGATGCGTCATTTCCATCCTTCTCATCTTTTCCTTTGCTTTGAGGATCACGTGCCCTCTCCTAGTGGTGTGTTATTGTACTTTCTTCTCCCGTCAAGGGAGAGGCTTAGAAAAAGACTGGGCCCACATCTGTTGCTGATTCGCAGTTTGTATCTTTTCTTTCATTAAAGCTGCATTTACCTGGAGAATGAAATGCACCTCCCGTCTCACTGTTGGGTGACGGGAGAAGTCTGAGCTGTCATCATTCGAGGCTTTCTTGCCCTTCCAGAGTCAGTGCAGAGTAGTGGTTTGGGGGCCAAAGAGACCTAAGATTAAGCTACTTTCTGCTGGCTCTGCTGCTTTCTAGCTGTTGTGTCCTTGGGCAAATTAACTAACCTCTAAGCTTCAGCTTCCTTATCTGTAATTTGAAGATATTGTGTACCTCATTGGGTCATTGTGGAGCTTAAATGAAGTAATGGCAGGAGGCTCAGTAAATGTTAACTATTCATAAAAAGAACAGAGGTAACAAGAAAGATGACTCATAGGAGAACCAAACTTTTTTCCCTATAGTTTTCCCCCTTGGAATTAAAGCTAAAAAGCTCATCAATATGTGGAAGATGTCTAATTTGTGGTTCTATTTCCTTTTGTTTAAAACAAAGCTAGTTTTTTTTGTGCAATAAATCAAATGTCTCCCTCCTCCTATGCCTTTCTCTACCCAATATAGGTCAGGAGGACCCCCCTCATGGAAACGTGTGGAGGAAAGATGCTCTTTGGCGAGATCTTCCTCCATATGCCACGTGGCCATGTCTTCTCCAGACAACTGTACACTGTCTCCTTCCTGAAGTCTTCTTTCATTTTCCTTCTTTCCTGGCATGGTAGGTTGCTGGTGAGAGGTGACCAGAAGGCCCTGCTGATGTGCCCTCCTCATTATTTCTGAGCTCAGGGTTAGGCTGCCCAGTGACTGCCCAGTACGTGCCCAGATCCGGTCCCCAGGCAAATTCCATGGAGCTAGAGGAGCAGCGCCTGGTTTTTCTAGGTCTCCTCCTCCTCTCACTGGATGCCTAGCTTTCCCTTACCTGGGGTTGGAAAGCCAGTCCCATCAGAGCCTGTGGGTGGGCCTGCATCTGATCTCCAGGCTGCTTTTAGAGCACTTCAGAAACAAAAATCCTCGCTGTTAGCATGACTTCCTGGAGGGCTATTTCCAGATAAGGCGGCTTGTGCCAACCACACCCACTTTTTTCCATCTAAATACTTTTAATTGCTGTATTTAGACCATTGACATTTAAAGTGATTATTGATATCTTTGAATTAATATCGCCCATATTTGCTACTGTTTTCTATTTGTTGTTCATGTTCTTTGTTCCTATTTTTGTTTTCCACTTTTTTTCTGCTCTTGTGTTTTTAATTGAGCATTTTACATGATTTCATTTTCTCTCCTTTCTTAGAATATCAACTCTCCCTCTCTCTCTCTCTCTCTATATATATATATATATATTTTTTTTTTTTTTTTACTTTTTTTGTAGGTGCACTAGAATTTGCAATATACGTTTACAACTAATTCAAGTCCACTTTCAAGTAACACCATACTGCTTCACGGGTGGTGCAAGTACCTTATATAATAACAAAGTATTCCTAATTCCTCCCTCCTGTCCCTTGTATCATTGCTGTCATTCATTTCACTTATACATAAGCTATCATCATTGAATACATTGTTGCTATTATTATTTTGAACAAATTGTTATCTGTTAGATCAAATAAGAATAAGAAAAATAAAAATTTTATTACTTCTTTAATGCTACTCCTTTCTTTATGTAGATCCAAGTTTCTGACTTAAGGAATCTTCTTTCTCTCTGAAGACCTTCTTTTATCATTTCTTAACTAATTCCCTCAGTTTTTGTCTGAGAAAGTCTTTACTTCTTCATTTTTGAAGGATAATTTTGTAGGATACAGAATTCTACATTGATTTTTTTTTCTATTCCTCTCAACACTTTAAATATTTCATTTCACTGTCTTCTTTCTCACTTGGATGGTTTCTGAGGAGAACCCCAATGTAATTGTTATCTTTCCTTTTTTATAGGTGAGGTGTTTATTTCTCCTGGCTTTTTAAAAGATTTTTTTCTTTATCTTTGATTTTCTGCACTTTGAATATGAAATGCTTAGGTGTAGTTTTTTGGAATTTATCTTGCTTGGTGTTCTCTGAGCTTCTTAGACCTGTGGTTTGGTGTCTGATGTTTATTTGGGGAGAATTCTCAATTTTTGTTTCTTCAAATATTTCTTCTGTTCTGTCTTTTTTCTCCTTCTGATAGTCCCATTGCATGCATGTTATGCCTTTTGTAGTTGTCCAATAATTCTTGTATATTATGTTCTTTTTTTTTTTTAGTCTTTTTTTTCTTTGCTTTTCAGTTTTCTGTTTGAAGTTTCTATTGCTATATCCTCAAGCTCAGAGGTTCTTTCCTCAGTTATGTCCAGTCCACTAATAATCCCATCAAAGGCGTTCTTAATTTCTGTTACAGTGTTTATCTCTAGCATTTCTTTGGGATTCTTTCTTAGAAGTTCCATTTCCCTCCTCACATTACCCATCTATTCTTGCATATTGTCTGCTTCTTCCATTAGAGCCCTTAGCATACTAATCATAGTTTTTAAAAAGTTCCTGATCTGATAATTCGAACATCTCTGCCATATCTGAGTCTGGTTCCAGTGGTTGCTCTGTCTCTTCAAATTATGTTTTTTCCGTTTTAGTAAGCCTTGTAATTTTGAATTGAAAGTCAGACATGATGTACTGGGTAGAAGTGACTGTAAGTAAATAGACCTTTAGCGGTATGGTGGTGAGGTGTAGGGGCCAGGGAAGTGTTCTACAGTCCTATGATTAGGGCTCAGTCTTTTAGTGAGCCTGGGCCTCTGGACTGTGAACTTCACAAGCGCTTCTCAGTGTCTTCCTCTCCTTAGGTGGGCAGGATGGCTACAAGGGGCTGGAATTGGGTATTTCTCTTCCCCCCAGGTTGGTTAGGCTCTGATAAAACCCCAATGAGTTAGGTCCTGGTAAAATAGTTTCTCTGGAGAGCAGGCCTCATTAACAGCATGAACAGAATGCTCTGGCTATTTCAAAAAGGCTGCTTCTCCTCCTGCTGGAAGCATGAAAGGATTTTTCTCTGATATTTGCTGTGAGACCCTGGGACATATTCTTGTCTGTCTCCAACACCCAAAGACTCTCCCCTTGTATTAACTGTGAAAAACCTGATAACCAGGTATTCCCCAGAGCTAAAGCAAGTCCATTACGCATCACAGTGTAGATTGCTTGCCCATACCTGTCCTAACCAAGGCTGGTTGGGCTCATGACCATATAACCCCAATAGCTTGGTCCAACTCATGGAGCGTTTAATTTTGCCAGCTCTGAGCACCTGAGACCCAGCAGATAAGAATCTTGTTACATCCTGTACCTGTGCATTTCTTAAAGAGTATATTTCCTAAAGTATAGTCTGTAGCTCACCTGAGATGCTGCAGGGTCCAGGAATCTGCATTTCTAAAAAGTACCACAGGTGATTCTCATGCATACTCTAGTTTGAGGCTTTTTTAGGCTAAAATTTTAGAAAGGAATGAAGTCTATCAGGCGAGGACTGGAATCCATGGCCTATGCAACCTGTGACTTAAAAGAACATAAACAAATGTAAATTCCATTTGCTCTTGCCAGTAGTTACTTACATATATCAAGACAAGCTCCCTGGAAGGAAGGGAGCTTCTTGAAGTCTCTGGCCTCTACACTTCCAAGTGTTAGGTTCATGTTTGAGGGTAGAGGAGCATCTTGTTTTGGGATTGGAGCCATTCCTGTACTGGCATGAAATTGAGAATCTTATCTGGGCAGCAGTTCTAAAAGGTTAGTGTCCAATTCCGTGGAAGACAAGTCTTAAGGGCCACGTGCACCTGCTTTACCACCTGATAAAATTTAAAACGAAGATTGCTTTTTCCAGTTCCTTGTCCCATACTCAGGAGAAGTCCGTGAAGATGAAAAGATGAAAGCTCCAATGTAGATTTGTACAGCACAGTCCAAGAGGTTCCAAAGAGACAGACTAGTTGGATTTCTCCATGACCATCTTTGCTTCCTGTACCCGAGGGCTTTGGATCTGAGCACAGCTCTAGTTAGGGAGGGGTATTTTGATTCATTCTCTCATTCATTTATTCATTTATGAGTTGGCCCTTGATGGGACTGTGGGAGGCAAAGGGGAAATTGTGTTTGCATCTGATCCAGAAAAACCACTGAGTTAAAAGACAAAGCATTCTGCTTCCTGCTAGGGAGGGGCATCTTTGGGAGCAATGTGACAAATGCCCGAGAAAGGACATCTTTTGCCAGATGGAAGAATTGTGCAAGTGCATGGCGCCGAAGGCTTTGTCTGACGTCTTTGTTTTTCAGATGTGCAACAAGTCATTCAATGGTTCACATACGACCCCACTGGGAAACCGGGACTTTGCAGCTGGCATGGTTGCATGATGCATTAGGAGAGAGCCGTTCTTCACTGCATTCTGTAGGGACTCTGCCCTGTGACCTATTGAGAAACCTATTGTAGTAAACATCTGTGGTTTTGGTCTGCTTAATATCTACTCGCTCTTTCCTGGTAATAGAATCTCTACCTTCTTCTGGGAGAAACCCCTCCCTTACTCTCAGTCCCCATCATCGAAGTGCACTGCTCCCACTTCCCAGTTGCTGGGTGTGGGTGTGACCTGGGCTTGGTCAATGAGTGTGTGCTGTCTCTCGGGTCAGGGGTGGTCATGAGACACAAGCTGGGCCCATGAATTCAATTCTGGGACTTTTTGTTGCAACTGTTGGGGAAGAGAAACTCTTGGTTGGGCTGGGACACTGTGAGGATGCAGGCCTAGAGTGGCTGGTAGTCACTTGGTTCTGATGAATGAACAGCTGGCCGGAGAATAAAGCCAGCACAGAGCAAAACAAAGCTGAGAGAGGAAAGAGACAGATTTCTGATAATATGTTGTGAGCATCCGGATACAGCTAGGCTTAAAGCTCCCCTGTTTCTCCCATTTATATGTGCCAATAACTTTCTGTGGTGGATAAAGCATGGCCACAGTTTTTCTGTGGCTCCTTCCTTTAAGAGGTGGAACCTATGGCCCCACCTCTTGAATCTGGGCTGGCCTGTGTCTTGCTTTGACTCATAGAATGTGTTGAGAGCAACCCTGTGTGAGTTCTGGAGACTGGGCCTCAAGGGGCCTTGCAGCTTCTGCCTTCACCCTCTTGGACTTTTGCCCTGAGGCCACCATGTAAGAAAGTCAGTCTTTCTTACATGAGTGGCCATGTGCAGGAGAACAGGAGTGCTCCAGCCAACTGCTGGTACCAATTGCCCACCATGTCAGGGAGGCCAGCTTGGACCTTCCAGCCTCATGGGCATTCCAGCTGAATACAACTGCATGAGTGAAACTAGCAGAGGAAGATCCCAGTCAGCCCACAGAATCATAAATTGTTATTTCAAGCCACTAAATCTTGGAGTGGTTTGTTATACATCAATAAATAGCTCATATACTCCTTTTTTGGCTTAAGTCAGTTTGATGTTATTTGCTGTCATTTGCAACAGAGACTGATTTGCAACAGTTCTGACTGATGTAGTTATGTCATAAACTAAGCTTTACAAGAAATGGACCTTTGTGGAACTTCTTCCCACCTCTGCCGTGGAGGCAGTGAAATCAGCTGTCTCCATCTAGATCTTCACTTGTTGGGTGTGTGCATGAACTCACTTGTTGGTGGAATGCATTTCTTGCTCGTGTTAGGAAACTTATCTGAATGATAAGTGCCACTGTCTCCAAAGGGACAGATTTCTCCAGCACATGCACCTGAGGGGAGACCACTCAACAACTCTTTGAGTCCTTCATGGAACAGAGAAAAACTATCCCCACTGTGCCGTTTCTGCATTTCTGACCCACAGAATCTGTGAGCATGGCAAAATTGTTGCTTTAAGTTGTTGAGTTTTAGAGTGTTATGGATTGAATGTTTGTGTCCCCCCCCCATTCATATGTTGAAATCCTAACCCCTCAATATGATGGTATTAGGAGGTGGGGGGCCTTTGGGAAGTGATTAGGTCATGAGGGTGGAGCCCTCATGAATGGGATTAGTGTCCTGATAAAAGAGACCCCAGTGAGCTCTCTTGCCCCTTCTGCTATGTGAGAACATAGTGAGAAGATGCCATCTAGGAAGCAGGAGTTGGGTCCTCACCAGACACGGAATCTGCTGGTAAGGACAATGTGCCTCTAATTCAGTGACAGTCAGTAAAAATGAGGGTGGATAAGACAGAAACGGAAGAGAAGAGTTAAGAATGAACCTAAATAGAAAGTAGGTAAGTTGTGGCATAGACCTATGGCACAATCTATAAAAATTGTGCTTTGTTTTTGACATGGATAAGTTCACAATGGATTTAGTGTGGAAAAAAATGGAGGTCCATACATTGTATATAGTATGGTAGAGTCCCATATTGTACACGATAAATATGCACAGAAAAAGAATACACATTAAAATGTTGATAGTTTCCTCTGAGTGGTGGGGTTATGGAGATTTTCATTTTCCTTGTGTAAAAGGAAGTTGCGGTTCTTGTGTATAGAAAAACAATTAATAAAAATGGAGCCACCACTGAACCTGCATGTCTGTTCATTGCAAATGTGAACGTTGACCGATAAGATTGCACAGTTATCTACAGGCAAGAAGGTAAGGCCTGGCTGTCGCCTTTCCTGACGTTTTGTCCCCTTTCATGAAGCCATGTTGCCCCTTCTTGCTGGCTGCTGCTCAGAGGATGGTGGGAACCAGGACAGACTGGCCACAGGACAGGCTGTGTTTAAATGCAGAGAAGGAAAGAACACAGCTAGACCCCTGAGAGTTTGCTAGCCAGACTGGGAGGGCCTGGGCCTCAGCATCCTTTCTGCCCTCTGTCTCATCTGGCCTCTCTCCCGTTTCTTTGAAAAATATGTATATCTTGGCTGCTTCTCTAACTCTGACGGTGCCTTGGGTTCTGCGGGTGGCACGCTGGCCTTCCGGTGCCCTCCGACATTCTTCCTGTTAGAGTTGGGTGCTGGAAGAGGGGACCAATTTTGGTCTATTGTGGTAACCTCCTCAGGTACTGTTAGGACATGGGGCGGGCTGGGCTTGAAACGGTGCAGGGGAGTGGTTTTTCTGTTTTCTTTCTCTTTCCTTCCCCCTTTTTTCCCGTTGATCTGAGGTATTGGGGTGTGTGTGTGTGTGTGTGTGTGTGTGTGTGTGTGTGTGTGTATTTTGGGGGAGAATTTTATTTGGGAGAATTCGACTCTCCAGATTGTTTCTTTGAAGTGCCCCTCTCCTCTTCCCCTGTGTTCCCCAGCACTTTATACACTCACCTCTGCTGAAGCACTTGATGGTGATGGATTGGTTTGTTTGGTGTAATTTGTCTTTTTGCCTCACTAGACTGTGGGCTCCTTGAGGGCAGGAACCCCATTCCCAACTACCTCAAAAGAACTCAGAAGACAAGAGACCTGTCTTCAGTTTCTATATTTCCAGGCCCAACATTGTATCGGGTGCTGAATAACCACCTATTGGTAACGGTACCAACCGGCATTTCATCCTAAGTGTGTGAGTTTCTTGTAAGTCTGAATCATAGTGCGTATTTACTCTGTATGCTGTGTAATTTAACTAGTGTGTGAAATATTACCTTATGATCTGAACAGGTGATAAACTCCATCTGATAGCAGGGATTGGGTCATGCCCTTCTCTATTTGTTGGAAACTTCTCTAAGCAAATGCATGTCTCTGTTGGACTTCACATTGATTTTATAGACTGATACATCAAATTCCAACTTAGGAAATTCCCCTTGCCATGTCTAGGTGGTGGAAAGTGTGCCTGGAGAGAAAGACAGCTTTCATTTCAGAGTGTAGCATTGGGGTAACATGATTTCTGGTGAGGGTTTGCATAAGTTTTTCAAAATTGTGACTGTCTCTTTCATGAATGTTCATTCTCTTATTTTTGTGAAGAGCTATTTTCCATTGGAAAACAATTTTGGGTTTTAAGTTATGCTGTGTAAAAGGTTTCCAGAAAATGTCAGGGCATTTTCCAAGAGTACCCTGGGGGGTAGGAACAGTTAAAATACTTTAAAAAATCTGTGTTCTCATGGACCTTGGCCATTTAATTTGTTTTTCATTGATTCTTGGGCCAAAAAGAATTCCACCTGGGTGTGAATGAGGATGGGGGAATCGAGAGACCAGAGGTTTATTGGTCTACCACTCCCTAGGAAGGGACCCATGTGATTATTAGTCAAGGTGACACATCACTAATTATTAGAGAAATGCAAATCAAAACTACAATGAGGTACCACCTCACGCTGGTCAGGATGGACATCATTAAAAACAAATGCTGGAGAGGGTGTGGAGAAAAGGGAACCCTCCAACACTGTTGGTGGGAATGTAAGTTGGTGCAGCCACTGTGGAAAACAGTATGGAGGCTCCTCAGAAAACTAAAAATAGAATTACCATACGATCTAGCAATCCCACTCCTGGGCATGTATCCAGACAAAACTATAACTCAAAAAGATACATGCACCCCTATGTTCATAGCAGCACGATTTACAATAGCCAGGACATGGAAACAACCTAAGTGTCCATTGACAGATGAATGGATAAAGAAGATGTGGTACATATATACAATGGAATACTACTCAACCATAAAAAAGAACGAAATAATGCAGCAACATTTGCAGCAACATGGATGCAAATAGAGATTATCATACTAAGTGAAGGAAGTCAGAAAGAGAAAGACAAATACCATATTATATCACTTATATGTGGAATCTAAAATGAACCTATCTATGAAACAGACACATAATCACGGACATAGAGAATAGACTTGTGGTTACCAAAGGGGAGGGGGGGTGGGAGAGGGATGGATTGGGAGTCTGGGCTTAACAGATGCAAACTGGTATATATAGAATGGATAAACAACAAGGTCCTACTGTATAGCACAGGGAACTATATTCAATATCCTGTGATAAACCATAATGGAAAAGAATATGGAAAAGAATGTATATATGTGTATAACTGAGTCACTTTGCTGTACAGCAGTAATTAACACAACATTGTAAGTCAACTATACTTCAATTAAAAAAGAAAGGGGACACAACTGGAGACCAAGTTTCTTTTTCTTCCCTCACATATCAGTTACCCCTTTGAACTAGGTTCCCTGACTTGGAGCAGATGGTCTCCTCCTGGCCGCTGATCACTTGCCTCCGCTTTCTGTGTTAGCTATGTTTTCAGGTTGACGCGGGTTAATTCCAGATAGAGGCAAGTACCGGGAGGAAAGGATCCTTAAATGTGCTGAGCATGTATTATGAGTCGAGTCTATGTTAGATGTTTTACATAGACTCTCATTTATTGCTGTCAACAGTCCTGCAGAGGGGACCGGTTATCCCCACTGATAAATGCACAAGCTAAGGTTTGAGAAAAGTGCTCAGGCCCTAGGAAGAGACTGGACTTGAATCCAAGTCTGTCTGTTACCAAGTCCTTGTGTTTTCCAGCACACGACTCTGCCTTCGTAGCACATCAGAGCGGGCTTCAGGTTACCAAGCACAGGTGGGTGGAAAGAAACGGTTGGGAAGAAACCTTTCTGTGAAGGTTTTTACTGTATTTCAAGCATGTAGGGTGGAGTTTATGATGGCCAGGCAGGAGGCCTGAAGCTGGCGAGCTACTCTGGCACCATCTGCCCATAAGACAGGCTCTGTTTATTTCATGCCAGCTAATGTGGAGGGTGCCATACATGATTTATGTTCGAAGGATTTTTTTTTTTTTGGTCGACAAAAGTACCCCTATTGCAATAAGTCTTGGATACTCAATTTTTAATAAACCAGGCTTAGTAGCTGCATAAGGTTAAGAGAGACACACTGTGTTTATACAGAGGAGGTGTGTAGTCAGGTGTGCCCCTGGTCGGAATCCCTCCTTAGCTGATGGATTTTCCATGGCTTGACTCTCACGGATTAACCCTGGACATTCAAAGTTTTAGGGTACAGTGTCCTCTGGGAGGTCATCAAGGAAAACTGTTAGGAAGCCTGAAGCTGGGGGACTCCAGTGGGAGTGGGTCTGTTGTCTATATTATTACCAGGGGGTTTCCAAGGATTGAGACCGTTCTGAGCTATAGATTTAACTGACATATTGAACTGTATCCAGACTCCACGTTACCCTGGGCAGATCCTCAAGTCCTGGGAGTCGGGCAGCTGCAAAGGCCAGTAGCAGGGAGTCACCATGGAACTTGTTGCTAATGTTTATGCAGTGGCCTGTATGGAGTCGCATACAATATGGCTATTGTTCTGAGTTTCAGGGGTGCCGGTTAGTGGCTGGTGTTAAAATGTGTCCAGGATTTGGCAGAGAATCCTCTCTGCCTACCACTGTATTAGATTCGGGGGAGGGGATGTCCAGACGGTGTCTGGGGTGGGGACTGGGGATAGAATAGATTGGAGCAGACGTTGAGGCTGGAGCTAAGGGGAACAGCCCAGGAAAGCCATGCCCAGACCTATTTTCCTGAAGGGCATTCGTTTAAATTTTTTTAAAATTTATTTTTAAATTTACATAGAGTAAATGAAACACTTTTTGGTGTACAGTTCTATGACTTTTGGCAAATGCACAGAGTTGTGTAACCACCACAATAAAGATACAGAGCAGTGTTACCACCCCCCAAAATTCTCTCATGTTGCTCCTTTTAATCGACCCATCCTACTTTAACCTTTGACAACCGCTGATCTGTTTTCTGTCCCTGTAGTTTTGCCTTTTCCAGAATATCCTATAAATGGAATGATGTGGTCTTTTGAGTCTGGCTTCTTTCATGTATTATTATAGTGCATTTGAGATTCATCCATGTTATTGCATGTATCAATACTTTGTTCCTCTATATTGCTGAGTATATATCACGGTTTGTTTATCCACTCACTACTTGAAGGATATTTGGGTTGTTTCCAGTTTGGGGCCATTTTGAACAAAGCTGCTAGAAACATCCACATACAGGTTTTTGTATGAACATGAGTTTTCACTTCCAGGAGTGGGATTGCTGGGTCATAGGGTAAGTGTATGTCTAACTTTATGAGAAGCTGTCAAACATTTTTCCAGAGCGGCTGCACCATTTCGTATTCCCATCATCAGTGTATGAGGGTTCTAGTTGCTCTGTGTCCCCGTCAGCACTTGGTATTGTGATTTTTTTATTTATTTATATTTGTTTTTAGCATTCTAGTAGGTATGTGGCATCTCATTGTGGTTTTAACTTGCATTTCTATTTAAATGTTTTGGATATTGCTTCCAAATGAGGTTACAATTTTCAGGATTGAAAGAGGTAAATGGCACAATTATAGTAAATTGTATTTTATGTGTGGAAAAAGCCCATTCATTTGTCAAGTGTATATATTTAAGATGTAATACAATTTTGGTAATCTTGTTTTAGTATATCTTTATGTTTTGATACACCCTGGGCCTGTAGCGTTTAGGAGTGGTGTCTGGCTGCAATTAACAGAGACTCAACTATCGTCAGGGCTTCATTCTATCTGGATTTGTTCACTCACATAAAGGAACTCCAGATGTTTGGTGGTTCTACATGGTTCTACATCACCAGGGGCCCAGGTTCTTCTGTCTTTCTGTACCATCATCCTTAGACTGTGGCTTCCTTTCGCAAGGTCACAAGATGGTTCCTAGAGTTCTGGCTATAGCCTTACCTTCCAGGCAGAAGAGCAGGAATGGGAAAAGGCTCTTTCAGCTTTTTCTCCTTGGCTCATCCCTTCCCTGTTAAGAGAATTAAAAAAAAAAAAAGAGTTGTGTGTCTTTTTCTTGAATCACTGTTTTTACATTTGAACCTAAAGTTAGAACAGAAAAGCTCAAGTTTACTACAGAGTCATGAATAAGATCTTCATGAGATGAGCACAGTAGACCAATGTGGACATGTTCAGGGTTTTTTCTAAACCAGTGGTTCCCAAAGTGTGGTCCCTGAAGCAGCAGCACCAGTATCACCTGGGACCTTGTGAGAAATGTAAATTTGGGCCCCACCCCAGACCTATTGAATCAGATACTCTCAGTGCTGGGCCCAGTAATCTGTTTTTTTTTTTTTTTAAAGATTTAATTTTAAAATTTATTTTTGGCTGCGTTGGGTCTTTGTTGCTGCACACAGGCTTTCTCTAGTTGTGGCGAGCGGGGGCTACTCTTCATTGTAGTGCACGGGCTTCTCATTGCGTTGGCTTCTCTTGTTGCGGAGCACAGGCTCTAGGCACACGGCTTCAGTAGTTGTGGCACGCGGGCTCAGTAGTTGTGGCTCATGGGCTTAGTTGCTCTGCGGCATGTGGGATCTTCCGGACCAGGGCTCAAACCTGTGTCCCCTGCACTGACAGGTGA
This sequence comes from Balaenoptera ricei, assembly GCF_028023285.1. Lineage (NCBI taxonomy): Eukaryota > Metazoa > Chordata > Mammalia > Artiodactyla > Balaenopteridae > Balaenoptera > Balaenoptera ricei. The sequence continues at coordinate 156,078,937 of NC_082640.1, forward strand.
ATTCTTAACCACTGCGCCACCAAGGAAATCCCCCAGTAATCTGTTTTTAACAAGTCCCAGAAGAGGTTCTGATGCATGGTAAAGTTTGCAAACCATTGCTCTAAATCAGAGATAGGCAAACTATCAGAGATAGGTCCTTTGGTAAAGGACCAGATAGTACTATTTTAGGCTTGCGGGCCATTGGGTCTCTGCTCCTCAACTCTGCTAATTGTAGTGTGAGAGCAGCTACAGACAATAAGTCAAAGAGTGGGTGTGGCTGTGTTATAAAGTAAATACAGCTTTGCATTCACAAAAACAGGGAGCTGGGCCAGATGTGTCTCCCCGGAGTAGTTTGCTGACCTCTGCAAAAACTAAGACGGCTTCAGGGTAGTCAGCCTTGCTGTTCCTTGCCTCTTCTATTCATTGACAGATGTGAAATGCTCCTAAACAGCCAAGCAGTCAGAAGTGGGAGACACCAGAAGGAAGAAGGAAGAAAAAACAAAACAGGGCTGCCTGAGTCTGGTGAAGTAGCTGCTGTCATCAGAGAAGGCTCCGATCTTGAGGGGCCCAGTGACTAGAATGTCTATGTCCATCTGTAAGTCTTACTCTGTTTCCAACTGGAATGCTCACTGATGAGACCATTCTGACTGTTCTCACTGGAACTTGTTCCTATTTATCCCCAGGGCTACCTGGCAGTCCTGTTCTGTGTCTCTAGTCCATTCAATCTCCCTTTGTTCTAGAAGACTAGTCCACACATTCTCCCCTCAACCTCCAGCACCTCCTCCTCCCTCCTCATCCTCAGCTCATGGCCTTGCTTCTTCTTTCACTGAGAAAATATAGGCAAGAGAAAAGAACCTCTGCAGTCTGCCATTCCTACATCTCCAGACCTAGAGGCCATGCCCGTCCCCAGAGGCTCCATCTGTCCTCTCATCACTGTGGACGAACTGCCATTGCATCTCTCCCAGGCAGGCCCTCCACTCTGGCACTGGATCTCATCTCCCTGCACTTATGAGGACATTATTTTAGCGTTTGCCTCCCTGTGTGCTGTATCACTATTTCTCCCCCTCTCTACCGGACCATTTCCTCCATGTCCAACCTGCTATAATTTCTCCCATGTGTCCTTCTTGCTACTACCCCGTTTCTCTGCTGCCCTTGACAGCAAAACTCTCTGGAAGGGTTGTCTATACACACTTTCCCCAAGTCCTTACCTCTGTCTTCATTTTGAACTCACACCTATCAAGCTTCCCTCTTCACCTCTCCTTTGAGACTTGTCAACGTCACATTGACCTCCAGGCTGGCTAATTCCACGGTCAGTTCAGTCCCCATCTTACTGGGCTTTCAGCAGCACTTGACACACCTGTTCTCTGCCTCCTTCATGACACACTCCGTTCTCATCTTACCTTCTCGGAAGCTCCCCACCCGTCTCATTTCCAGTTCCTCCTCATCCCCTGGTTCTGCCTCCTTTCTCCCGCCTCTGAGTACTGGAGCTCCTCAGAGCTCGGTCCTTGGAACGCCTCTGTATCTATACTCATTCCTTTGCCGATCTCATCTAATTTGATAGTTTAAATAGCATCCGTATGCAGAGCGATCTCAAACCTATGACTCTAGTCTGGATATAGCCATACACCAACATCCTACTCAATGAATCTCCACGTGGATGTCTAACAGGTATCTGAAACTAATAATGACCAAAACCAAATTCCAGCTTTTTCCCACCAACCCCACCAAACAAACCCATTTACCCTGTCATCTTCCAAACTTAATCAGTGACAAAGCCATCTTCACACCTGTGACAAAACCATTGGAGTCATCCTTGATCTTTCTCTTTCTCTCACCTCCCAAATAATATCCGTCAGCAGATTTTATTGACTCTACATTAAAGTGTGTCCAGAATCCACCCACTTCTTACCTCCTCTGCCACTTTACCCTGGTCCATGCCTATTACCTCTTAACGGGATGACTGCGATAGCTGCCGTGTGGTCTCCTTTCTTCAGCCTTTGCCCCTCTTCACTGTCAACACAGCAGCAGAGTGAGCCTTCTGTGACCAAGATCGGCTCAGTCACTGCTCTGCTTCCCCTCTTCCCATCTTACAGCGGCTTCCAAAGCCCCGTGGGATTTGCGCTCTGCTGCCTCTCTGATCTGACCTCCTAGTGCTGCACCTTTGCTCCAGCTGCTACGGCCTCCTTGCTGCTCCTTGAGTACTCCAGGTACACTCCCTCCTCAGGGCCTTTGCACTTGCCGTGCCCTCTGTGTGAAATGGTCTCCTCCCAGAAAACCGCAGGGCTCGCTCATTCAGTTCCTTCGGGCCTCTGCTCATGTGTCACCTTCTCAGAGATTCTTCCCTGACCAACCTGTGGCTAAGAACGGACATCCTGTGTCTGGCTTTGTTTTTCTCCCTAGCAACATCCATACCTGTTAGATTATAGATTTACTTGTTTATTAGCTATGTCCTTCCACTAGAATGAAAGCCCAATGAGGGCAGGGACCCGGTGCCTAGAACAGTGCCTGAGATCTAGAACATGCTGGCAACATGTGGAACGAATGAAGTTTCACTTCTCAGACCTAAACTGCATTATCATAGGGCAGTGACCTTCAAACTTTTAAAAAGCAAGATAGTTCTTCCAAAAATTTTGGAAGGAACTTCAATCTGCAGGACAGATATCAGTGATATTTGATTGGTTCGAAGTTATCTAATTTTTATCTTGTTTTTGTTGTCTTTTTGTAAAGTGTTGAGAAAGTCTGGATTTACATTGCAGTAGCAGAATACTTTTGAGTTAAACTGACCCAGAAGTATGAAGGAAGGATAGTAAGATACTTTTTTTTAAATAGTTAATTAATTAATTAATTTTATAAATTTATTTATTTATTTACTTTTGGCTGTGTTGGGTCTTCGTTTCTGTGCAAGGGCTTTCTCCAGTTGTGGCAAGCGGGGGCCACTCTTCATCGCGGTGCGCGGGCCTCTCACTATCGCGGCCTCTCCCGTTGCGGAGCACAGGCTCCAGACGCGCAGGCTCAGTAGTTGTGGCTCACGGGCCTAGTTGCCCCGCGGCATGTGGGATCTTCCCGGACCGGGGCACGAACCCGTGTCCCCTGCATTGGCAGGCGGACTCCCAACCACTGCGCCACCAGGGAAGCCCGTAAGATACTTTTTATTTCAAATTACTAGTAGCATTTAACAGCTGTTCATTCTCTCCCCCCTCCCCCCATACGTCAGTCAGGGAAGAAGCATCCAGGTTTATAATAGAGTCTCAAACTGTCAACAGCGGGCTGTTATTATGACGTGTTAAGTTACACATTCATGGGTTCTCAAGCAATTGACCCAAACGCTTTGAGGAGAATACTTGCTGAGTATATGTGCCTGCGCATTTGACCTAGTGCACATGTGCTGATGGAGTGACCTTTACTTGTTTCTAGAATTTCACATGAACAGACATGTGCAGCCTGAATGAAAACAAAACACATAGACCTACAGTTTCTTAATCAATGAATGACACATTTAGGAAGCATCTAAATATTGCACAGCAATAACCTGGGAGAAGTTCTCTTACTGAGTGTTGTGCAAAAGCCTCGTGTACAGCATGAGACAGCATGTTTGCAGTCTTCTGTGTGTTAACATTTGGACTGCAACACGTCAGCCCGTTTAAAGAATGGCTTAACGCAGTTGTACTCTTCTGACTTACTCTCTTTCTTAACCCTCTTTTTTAAAACAGCAAACACTGTTTTTCTGGTTTCTACATGAACAAAATCCTCTGAGCAAAGTGCAGTAGGCCAGTGAACTTGGATGTCTTTTCCAAAAGGCTTTTAGGGATGATTCCAAAGTCTAAGCACGCAGTAGACGCTCAATTAATGAATGTTAGATGTTGAATGAACACAACGGAAGTCAGAAGGAGAGACAACATGAAGTGTCCTCTTTAAAAGACAAAACCTTACCTCACCTTCCTTCTTGCCTGTATGATGTGGTTTTGACCATGAACCCTAGCGTCAGACTGGTTGGATTCCATTCCTGGCTCCATCACTTACCGGCTGATGACCTTGGCCAGGGAACAGAACTTCTCTGTGCCTCAGTTTCTTCAACTTTAAATTCTGTAAAAAAATACCTGTCCCACAGGACTGTTTTGAGGGTTAAATGAATTAACATATTAAATACCTAGAACGATGCCTGACAATAAAAAATGTTTGTTTTTATTATTATTACTATTATTATTCTGAGAGGTAACACTTTTCATAGCTGCCCAGCTGGCAAAGACCGTGGGATACTGAGAACAAAGTTTCTCTGTCCCTTCTGACTTGTAGCATTTTGTGGTGCTTTGGGTAATTCTCAGGACACCAAACACACCCAGGCAAATGATACAGGGATGAGGACACGTCCTCTTTCCATTAACGTGGATAATCAAGGGGGTGGTGATTGTGGTGCCTTTGATTCCTGCTTCTCTGGAGTTTAAGCTGTATGTTTTCTTTGCTGCTGCCTCTGGGGGCCCACACACTTGAGCTGGAGCAGTGCTGACTTAGGGTTATTTTCATAGAAGGGGGTAGAATCTTTTTTCTCATGGAGCGGGCTTCCCATTGGGAAACCCTGTTGCTGCCTGGTACAGCCAGGTCAGGCCCATGGGAAGAGCTGGACTAAGCAACCCTCTCCCATCCTGGGTCAGAGTGGATGCTCAGAAACCCATGCTTTCCTACGGGCTGAAGAGTGACACCCAGCCCCCTGGTGTGGCCCTCCCAGCCCCTTCCTCCCGTTTTGGACTCTGCCTCCCAGCATTTCGTGTCCCTTGTCCAGCTTGTGTTCCAGCCAACGGGCGGAGTCACTGTTCCCCACACATACCCTGAAAGCTTTGCGTTATGTACTTTCAAAAATGATAATGATTATTATTTCAATCACAGCAGTTATTACTGCTAATACTTATGGAGACCTAGAAGGTGCCAGGCGCATGCAATATCCTCACAGACCTGTGATGGACATACAGAGGAAACTGGGGTATTAAACTTGACCTAAACCCAAGATCACTTGGCTTGTGAATGTGAAGCTGGCCTTCAAGCTTTTATGGCAACTTCAGATCTCACGCTCTTAACCCACCATTGTCAAACTGCAGTTGGGATGGGATGGACCTAAGACCCACAGGGAGTCCTACTTCATTCCCTCTCCTGGCTTTGAGGAAATCAGTGGAAACCTGCCAGAAGTAGATGTCTCAAAAAGTGTGTTTTTATTATATAATTATTCAACATAAATTTGGAGGATTAGCCAATATAGAATTAACACAACCATCTGGACTCAACTGTCCTATTAAGACAACACACACACACACACACACACACACACACACACACACACACTCCTGGAGTGGAGGTAAGAAGCAAACATCATACCTTAAGACCAGCATGGGCGCCTGCCATACCCACCATCTCCTGGGAGGTGTGGGTGGGCTTCCTCTCTCCGTAGGAAGAGCTGCTGAGGCTGTGGCTGTAGAATGGATTCATTTTGAAGGGTCTCATCAGAGCGAGGCCCAGAGCCCTGATATTCTGTTGTGGGAAACTCCTTTCATGACTGGTCTCTCCAGGGCTTTGCTGTGTTTGACTCTTTGTGAATGAATGAACCCTAATGTGCTGATAAGATTAGTGCCCAGTCCAGCTCTGTCCTTGCCACCCACCTGGCTGTAGGTTTTACCAATATGCAAATTAGGCAGGTGCAGATGAGAAGGGGGGGCCTTTCCTGGGAGCCCACAGCCCCCATGTTATTATTGATTGTCAATTATTATTGATTGACAGCTGTTGCCACAGCTGGGACTTGGAGTCGTAACTCAGACGCTCATGCATCACGGCCCCTTCCTGCCGTATCAAACTATTTGCTCCACCCCAAACGCCATTACTCTGTCCTCCCAACCTTATTCGAACGTTCATCCAGCACATTCGCTTCTGCTCTGTGCCAGACTCAGCCCCAGGTGAGGATGCAATGATGATGGCAAAACAGACGTGGCCCTCAGTCGTGGAGTTGGTATCTAAGTCAGGGATGCAATAAAATAATCACAGAAACAAAATACAACTTGGGCATGGTGAGAGCTACAGAGGAGAGCTGCTTGGGCCCAGGGCTTGGACCCTATCTGGAGGGCCAGAGGGGCAGGAGGGCTTCCCTGAGGATGCACTGCTCCAGGTGAGGTCTGGACGGGGAGGAGGACTTGCTCAGTGAGGAGGGGAGGGCAGCGCTCTAAGCCAAGGGCAGGCATGGGGAACGGCTTGGAGGCTGGAGGTGGCCTGTTGCAATTCCACCCACCCTTTAAGCCAGTTCACAGTCACCGTGCAGATGGGGAGCCCTGCTCTGTGCTTTTTAACACTGGGCTCCTTAGGGTGTTCCACACACCCTGGGTCCTTTGAGACAATTCCTAGGGGCTGAGAGCCCACACTTGGTTGCCGGGAATGTGCCCGGAGCTACCCCCTTTCACACCAACTTCCTGCCGCAGGGCTGGCCAGATGCCTCCTGAGCTCTGCTTCCAGCCTGAGTCACAGCTTGGGGAGGCCAGGGGCAGGGAGGGGAGTGAGCTTGACTATGTGGCCCGCAGCCCCACAGCTATCTGCCTTGGTCACTCCATTGTGGGTGAGATCTTGCAGGCTGTGGGGGGGGGGGGGGGAAGGAGTGGCCTGAATAGCCCCTCGCATCTCACACAGTGTGCCTGGACTTTCCCCGGTCACGAGGCTCACAGCCAGCCCTGTTTTCCATTTCCACTTACTCACCGCAAAATTTAGAGTGATGCGTTCTTCTCTGTTCTGGGCCAAGTTTCCCAGTAGAGCAGAAGGAGACATTAATTCATTCAACAAACATTTATTGCACACCCCTGATGCGTCATGTTCCGAGTCTCTGGGCTCTGGGTCCCGGGGCCTCAGAGGTGAACAGGCTCCACCCGCTGTCCTCTGGGGCTCCCATCCTGGTGACAATGCCAACCCCCTCCCCCTCTCTGGACTTGTCTGCGAGGTGGGTGAATGAAATCCCATGTCTGTGCAGGGCTTTGTATTCTGGGAAGGGAGACGGCTGACATAAATCCCAGGAGAATCTTATTAGTTTTCTGTGTCCAACGAAAGAGCATTCCCAGGGGCTGGGCTGGGGCCCTAACTTGGGTGGTCTCACTGCGTCGTCGTCTAGCTGGAAAATGAACCGATGCTTCTCATGTGTTTCTTTCCTTTTATAAAACGCTCAGTCAGTCTTGAAGCCTCCAGTACTTTGTGGTGAAAACCAGAAACATCAGGCTAGGCATCAGAATGGGGAAAAATGGGGGCCGAGGGAAGAAGGCCTCCACTCTACCCCAGGATCCCTGAAGTGTCCCTGGTGAATATGGCTGGCCGTGGTCATGGGATGCCCCACTAGGCATACTGCTCCTATCTGCCCAACGCCCTCCCTCCCTGGACCCAGTGCTCTGTTGCAGAATCAGGCAGTGCCCAGCGCAGAGCGACTGGCCTTCCTACTCCACTAGCTCATTGAAGAACAGCTCAGATGTCACGACGCAGAGTGCAGGCTTCCGGGTGGGACTCCCTTTGTACTGGCTGTGCTGTCCTGGGTGAGTAATTTATCCTCTGCAGCTTTCTCGTTCGTAAGATATAAGTGCAAATACCACAAGCTGTACAAATAGACTGAAAAAGGCCCTTAATGTCCTTCGCACATGCCTGGCATAAAGTCAGCAAACTCAATAAACAGAGGTGAATGTTGTTACCTGCTTCTTTTACTCTTCCTATCATGCTTCAGGCTGTCAAGTTTCTGCGCATCACTATGTGCTCAGGCACTGTATGTGCTGTTGCTGGAAATGCTGGAATAGGGCCCGGGGTTAGCTGAGCCCTGCCTGTTGCAGGAACAGGCTTTTCTGGGGGAAATCATGGCTCAGGTTGACCTCCTGCTGTTGCCTTGGACCCTTGCTGTTGGGTGTAATGTGTTCTCTACACCCTTGATGCTCAAAGTGTGGTCCCCAGCCAGCATCACTGGCATCACCTAGAGGCTTATTAGAAATGCAGCATTCTGGGTCCCCTCCAGACCCACTCAATGAGAATCTGCATGTTTATTAGCTCCCAGGTGATGCATATACCTTAAAGGTTGAGAAGCACTGCTCGACATTGTTTCGGCTCATGGGCACAGAGGCCTCACTCTGTTTTTGGTGTGTGGAGGAGAGGGTACCTCTGAGAAGAGGAGGGGAGTGGAACGAGCAGATGAGATAACTGAAAGCCAACAGAACTTGACCCGTGACTTTTGGCATCCCATCAGTTGTCACACTGAACCTCACTTACCTGCTGACTCTCTCCTCCCCTAAGTGAGCTCCCGGGACAGGATCTGCAGTCTTTACACCCGCCACACTGGCTCACTGCCTGGCTCACCGTAGGATTCAATAAAAAATGTTTGAGTGAACACAGCAATTCTATTTCCGTGGAAATGTAGTTTCCTCTCCTTGGTTCTGAAACCTGGGTGCAGATGGTGGGTGTGGTGGAAGCGTGTGGTGACCTAGTGTGGGCTAGAAGGAGCGAGAGACTTGCTGGCCCTCCTGTGGTCTCATTGGGTTTTCCTTGTCAGTCTCCGTGGCCGCCTCCTCCCACTCTGCCCCTTCTCGGTGTGGGGTTGCCCCATGCCTTGATCCTGGACCCTCTGTCTCCAGCTATATTCTTTCCCCCAATGATCTCATCAAAGCCCATGGCTTTAAGTCTGTGCCCTGATGACTCTTAAGTTTACATCTCTAGCCCTCACCCCCAGACCCCTATGCTGGCTGCCTTTGGGACATCGTTGTTTAGGCCTTGTCTTAGTTGTGTTCCCTGGTTTCAGACAGAGCCCGAGACAGGGATTCTGGTGCAGGATTGATTGAGAACATGCTCTTTGGGGAAAGGGAGTGAGGGAAGCAGGATAGGGCGGGGAAGAGGCTAAGCAAGGATGTGGTGCCACTCCCTTACATGTGGAATCTGAGAAAGTCAAACTCATAGGAACAGAGAGTAGAATGGTGGTGGGGTTGGGAGAGGGTTGGGGAGATGGGGAGATGTTGATCAAAGGGTACAAACGTCCAGTTATAGGAGGAATAAATTCTAGGGATCTAGTGTACAGCATGGTGACTATAGTTAATAACAATGTACTGCATACTTGAAAGTTGTTGGGAGAGTAGACTTTAAGTGTTCTCACCACACAAAAAAAGTAACTATGTGAGGTGATGGATGTGTTAATTACCTTGATTGTAGTAATCATTCCACAATATATATCTTTTTCAAAACATCATGTTGTATACCTTAAATATATACAATTTTTGTCAATAATACTTCGATAAAGCTGGGAAAAAAATGATATGGTGCCAGGAGATATCTGGCTTTGGCCTGAGCTACTGGATGGGGGTGTGGGCACAGGCACGTAACTTCCCTGGAGTCCCTGGGGACAGTGGCTCCTTCATCGAGGCAGTTCTGTAGAGAAGGTCTACAGTACTTTGAGCAATTGAGGGATGGACGCACCGGCCTGAAAGGGGATCTACTACTGATGTCCAATAAGCATCTATAAGTTCATAAGTCTCAAATTGCTCTTCCCTTGCAAGCTTAATCCTCTCCAGACTGTCCGGTCTCAGTAAATGGCACCACCACTCACCCATTTGCTCAAGCTAGAAGTCTAGAGATCACTCTTGGTCCTTCTTTTTTTTTTTTTCTTTTTTCTTTAACCACCCACATCTGGTTCATCAGCAAGTCCTGTTGTGCTACATCCCATCTGCAATGACCTCTTGCTCTCTCCACTTATACCATCCTGCTCTGAACTGATATCCCCATCTCTTGGGCCTGGATATCCTCAATAACCTCACTATTGATCCCCTTGCTTCTTATCATTCTTCACATAGCAGCTGGGGTGAATCTTTTTTTTTTAAATTTTTTTAAAGACTTTATTTTTTAGAGCAGTTTTAGGTTTTCAGCAAAATTAAAAGGAAGATACAGAGATTTCCCATATACTCCCTGCCCTGACGTACGCACAGCCTCCCCCATTATCAGTTTCCCCCACCAGAGTGGGACATTTATTACAACTGATGAATGGACATTGACGCATCATTACTACCCAAGGTCTGCTGTTTATATCAAGGTTCACTCTTGGTGTTGTACTTTGGGTTTGGACAAATGTTTAATGGCATGTGTCCATTATCATATTGTGATACGAAGTATTTTCACTGCCCTAAAAATCCTCTGTGCTCTGCCTATTCATCCCTGTCCTGCAACTCCTGGCAACCACTGATCTTTTTTCTGTCTCCATCGTTTTGCCTTTTCCAGAATGTCCTATAGTTGGAATCATACAGTGCGTGGCCTTTTCAGATCGGCTTCTTTTACTTAGTAAACATGCATTTATGTTTCTTCCATGTCTTTTCATAATAGCTCATTTCTTTTTAATGCTGAATAATATTCCATTCTCTGGATGTACCACAGTTTATTTATCCATTCACCTACTGTTTCCAAGTTTTGGCAATGATGAATACAGCTGCTACAAACATCCATGTGCAGGTTTTTGTGTGGGACATAAGATTTCATCTCCTGTGGGTAAATACCAAGGAGCATGATTGCTGTATTGTATAGTAAGAATATACTTAGTTTTGTTAGAAATCACCAGAGTGTCTTCCAAAGTGACTGTACATTCTGCATTCTCACCAGCAGCGGACAAGAGTTCCTGTTGCTCCACACCGTCACCAGCCTTTGATGTCAGTGTTCCAAGTTTTGGCCATTCTAATGGCAGGTAGTGGTATCTCACTGTTGTTTTAATTTGCATTTTCCTGATGATGTGGGGCATCTTTTCATGTACTTATTTGCCATCTGTGTATCTTCTTTGGTGAGATGTCTGTTAAGGTCTTTGGTCCACTTTTTAATTGGATTGTTTTGTTTTTTTTTATTAAGGGTGAATCTTTTAAAAAAAAATTATCAAATCACATCATCTCCTTGTGTAAAACCTTTCAATGCCTTTCTATGGCACTTGGGATGAAATTCAAACTCCTCACCCTGGCTTGTGCTGAGTCCTACATAATCTGACTGTTGCCCTCCTCTCCCCTCCCCTGCCATCTCCCACCTCCTGCATCAGGTAGGATATGGTAAGGTAGGTAAGGTGGGATGTGTCTCTTGTGTTTGTGCATCTTTTCTCCTCTACTAGACTGGGAGGCTCTTGAGGGGAGGAGCCGTGATCTTCCCCGGATTTTGTGTGGGCAGCACATTCTTGACATTAAAGTCTGTGCTCAAATGTCATCCCCCCTCCAGTCTTGCCTTGACCACATGATCCAGTCACTTGTTGTGCCATCAACTGTTTTGTTTTCTTCAGAGAACAAATTCCTGTCTGAAATAGTATGTCCACTTCTTAGTGTATGTGTCTGTCTGTCTCAGCCCCCTAAGATGTAAAGCCCACGAGAGCAGGGGCCTGGTGTATTTTGCCCACCTCCGTATCCTCAGCACTAACAACAGTGCTGGGCACAGACTAGGTTCAAGTATGTGTTGACTGAATGACTGAACACTGGGAGAAGTGAACAAAGAGACATGAGGGCTGCGAGCTCTCTGGGAATCTATCTTTAGGGGCCCATTTAAGGTCAGGCAGCTCTATCCAGAAAGTTCATTGTAGGTTAGAAGTTGTTCTTTTTCCAGCTTTCTTCTTATCAAAATAAGCAGAGCAGGAAACGAAACCCAGTTTCCTGCTTATACCTCAGACCACCAGGAAAGACAGATGGATCTGGAAAAAATCTGAGCACACACAGAAGGGGTGTTCTGGCTCTTCCCAAGTGAAGACACACCTCCCCAGGGATGGCTCAAAGGGGCTTGTCTCAGGGACCCTCTGGCACCGAGGCCTATGGAGCTGGTTAACATCACAGCCTTTTTGAATTTTTTTTCCATCTCCTGACTTGGTATTACCAAAACCCTGACAAAGTCTGGAAGTTACACGTCCAGAGAACAAACACAAATGAACTACGTTCTCCAAATGCAGCTTTGTTTGAAGAGCAAGAAACAGGACTTTTCTGATGGGAGAGCCTTAGGGTAGTAATGAGGCTAAGCCGGCCAGACCTCTGAATTGTGTTCTGAGGAGAAGTTCCAGAAGGAGACGCCTCGGTCCTAGGACCGATCACGCCCCTGCAGACTAGGGTGGATTTCAGTATTTGATTTTGTGCCAGGGGGTCAGGGAGGACTGAGCCAGCCTCCCTGTTTCAAGCTGCGGGTCAGGCCATGGGGCAGGAAAGGTCCTTTTTCCTCTGAGAGCATGGGGAAGGGGAAGTGGAAAAAATAGGGCTGCAGTGGCCAGGCAGCGGATGCAGGAGAGATCTGGAGTCCTTCTCTTGCTGTATCTCTCTCTCGTGACCTCTAATCCTAGAGGCTCTGCCGAGGACAAATGGCTTTTTCTTTTGAGTCAGCTGAGCCCTGCTCTGTCCCACAGCCAGCACCTCTGACCAAGCCTGTCAAACTGCTCCCAAACCAGCTTGCTCTCTTCACACGTTCTGCTCCTCCAGGGGGGCATAGTTGGGGACCACGTTTGTCTTGCTCACTGTTGTAGCTCCTTGAGCAGAATGGCGCGTAGGCGTCACGCATTCCTGGATGTTGAATGGTGGGAGATATGTTGGAGGAAGAAGACCTCGCTGAAAGCTCTGTTCTAACCCTTCTTTCCGTGGTGACCTTGAGGAAGTTGCTTGACCTCTCTGAACCTCCGTTAATCTCTGCCAGGTTGCCGTGAGAGCCTAAAGGTGGCTATGGTGGTGACAAGAACAATGGTGAACATTTACTGAGAGCTGTCTGATGCCAGGCGTGATTTTACATGTCTTCACTTGTATTTTACTTTGCTTAAAAAGTATCCTGATGTGGTGGTTCTGTTATCATGTGCATTTTACAGATGTGGACTACGGCACAGGTAACTTAAACACCATGTCCAAGGCCACAGACCAGAGCTAGGGATTGAACCCACGCCTATATTTCACATGACCAATTGAGGTAGTACGTGCAGGACGTGCTTTGGCGAGTGCTGGCCAACTTCCAGTTGCTTTGGTATTACATATCCAAGGAGGCCTTGCAGGGTCCAGGCCTTGGGTTTGGTCTTGGAGGTCACTGACAGCTGAGCATGTGCCGTGTGTGTGCTGGGCCTGATAAACGCCAGGCAGGAAGGGCTCTGCAATCACTTGAGAATGAGAGGGGGCTGGCAGGATAAGGAGCTGGACTCGGTAAGGTGGTAAGAGGAAACCTCTTCCCCATGCCAGAGAACCCAGAGGAGGTACAGGATTGCTCAGGGCCAGGCCGCTTCTCCAGCCATTGCTCTGGTTTTCTGGACGGAGGCTGGAAGGTCCTGGTCCTCCTTCCCTGCTCACAGCTGGACCAAGCAGTTGGCAGGACTGCTCAGCCAGCAGGACCTCCAAGCCACCTTGGCCAGGGGGAGTGGAACAGAGTTCCTTTCTGTCCTGTAACATGAGGTTAAGAGAGAGCCCTTGATGAAACTAGAAGGGGATTAAACAGAGGCAGGGGTCAGTGTGGGGAAGAGAAGGTGACCGGGAACTGGGCAATGAAGTCAAGGAGGGCTGCTGGGCTTGGTGCAGTGGGATTCCTGCCAAAGAGGAGAGATGCCTTGAGTAAATGCAGGAGGCTTCAGACCTGAGACCCAGATGGGAGAAGAGACTTACCCAGGGCCAGGCCTGGAGGAATGTCTGTGGCTGGCACCCAGGTTGGGAAGCAGGAGGTCGGGTTGACCTCGAATAGGCCTCCTCTCCGGGAAGCAGGCTTTGTCGTGCCCGTGTGCAGCGCTGATTCTTTTCGAGATTTTCCTCGTCTGTATCAGAGACGATTTTTCTTGGCAAGCTGCAACTTTTTCAGAAAGCAAGACCGCAGTCTCCTCATAGCCTGGGTCAGTGTAATCCCCTGTTTGTTTCTGCAGGCTCAGTGTGTTTGAGGCCAGAGCCAGAACCAGCCAGGGGTGAGGGTCCAGCGCAGGCCAGACAGCTTTGTAGCTGGATTTACAAACTCCAGGGCGGCTCCAGCTTTGGATCCTTCTGATCCTTGGTGCATGTAGTCTGGCTGGGTCTTGGGTTTTCTATGTGCCCTACTTTGTGGTGCTCCTTGGTGGGCCCTTTTTCTGCTTCCTGGGAACTTTATTTCAGAGTGCAAGTGAAATAAGAACCTGCCTCACATAACACCTTGGGAGGAAAATCTAGATTAATTCATTTTGCCCAATTCATGTGTCCATCTGGGTAGAGTTATTTACATTACATATCTTCAGAGCCCAAATAACTAAACCACGCATATATATGCATCCTATGCTTGCATTTATTCTTGTTTTCCACCTTTATCATAAATTCTGCAAGAGCGAGTCAGGAAACATAGCTCTTGAACTCCCAAGTGGTAGATGGTGTGAGTGCTGGGATACTTGACGAGGACAGAAGCGTTTCTGGACAGGGAACCATCCTCTGGAAGTCCCCCGACACTGGAGCGACAACTCTCTGGAGGGTCTGGATCTCTCAGGAAGACCTCTTTCAGGGACAGGAGCCTCTTCAGGAGAGACAGGTTCTCAGTGATCACAGGAAGAGACCTTTTTGGGGCCAGCATCTGCCACATCTGAGGTTCCTGGAGGCTCTGTGCTGACCCTTAGCAGAGGAAGAGGAAGGAGCCAGCTGGAGCCACCCATGCGCTGAAGTCTTTCTTTTCCATTCCCTACTCCCTATGCCTCCCTGGTCCTGTTTTGGTCTGAGGGCAGTGGAGTGGTCCTAATAAACATAGCTACTGTTTATCAAGTGTTTACGGTGTGCCAGGCATGTGCTGAGTGCTTTATATGCATCATTTCACTGGTCCTTGTGACAAATCCATGGAAGGGTGTTATTATTTTACAGATGAAGCAGCTGAGGCTCAGAGAGGTTAAGTGACTGTCCCAAGGTCACACAGCAAGTGAGTGGTGGAGCTGGGTTTTGAAATTCTGCTCTGCCTGATTCTAAAGGCCACGCTCTTAAATATTGTGCTGTACTGGCCACAGAAATGCCTGAGAAACTGAGTGCCTTCTGGGATGTTGGGGTGAGTGTTTTAGAGAGATGTTCTGGAAGCCATTTGAGAGTTAAGTCTGGGACACAGGGTACTGAATCTTGGAGGCTTCGTTAGGAACCTGAGCTCCCAGAGAGGGAGGGCTGAGAGAAGTGGTCTCCAGGGGAAATTACAAGCCAATAAAGAGCTTCTTGGGTCTGGATTAAACACAGGTGGGACTTCTTAGTAGTACTAATTGGGAATTTGGCTAGACTCTGCGGGGCTTGTTTCTCAGTGTGGACACGGAAGGTGACAGGCCCAGGGACGTTGGGTGGGTGAAGGAGGAGAGAAGGCTTTTTTACAAGGAAACCTCTTTGTGGTATCTGGACCGAGCTGGACACAGTCTGTCTTTTGGAGGTTTGACCAGGGTCTGGTGCAGAACTTGACAAGGGCCCCCTCAGCTCCGCACCCACAGTGATCCTCCTCTAAGGAGGTCGGCGGGCGTGGGGTGGGTTGCCAGGGGATGTCACAGGCCCTGAGAGAGGAGCCCGACTCCCAAGTCCACCTCGGAGACTGGACTGCAACACCCACACATGCTTCTGCTGCCCTTGCTTCTGGATCGTTCCTGGCTCTGTTCTGTCTTCTCCCTCCTGCCTCCCCTTGGCCCCTGGCAACCGACACCCCTGACGGAACCCTTCCCACCTCTGCAAGTCTCCAGTGGGTCCCGAGAGGCAGCTGCTGGGCCATCTCACTCAAGAAGCGCATGTGGCACTGGCCTTGTACCAAGGACATTTCTGAGGGCAGACGGATGTGTCCTGGGGGCGAGCGTCAGGGGATACCCAGTCGTCTTTTGTGAGACGTTAAATTGCCTGAACCAAACTGTGGCTTTGGGGAAGGTGTCTTTTTCCCTTTGCTGGCCGACAGGGTGCAGAGTAACACCACCCAGCCACTTCCAAAGGCTTCGGGGTGGGAGCCAGCAGCTGGGTCCCCGGGCTAGAGTTTGGAGGGCCTGAGGTCTGACGAGGGTCCCCCAGGACACTAGAGAATGAGTCAAGGGCCAGAGTTGCTGGCCTCCGGGGTTGGGCTTCAGATAAACTCCCCCTCCAGGGAGGCCCTGGAGGGACCGTTCCAGGAGGAGCCTGGCTGGGGAGAGGGCACTTGTGAAGCTTGCTCCTGGCAAGCTTACACATCCTCCAGCGCCTGAAGCAGCTCTTGGCCTGGAGCGGGGAAGGCAGGAGGTGACCCAGTTGCATCGCATTTACTGAAGTGGGCTGGAAGCAGCAGATGGTGATAGGCGTTTCCAGAATCTTCCTCTAAACCATCTCCCGAACTGATTCTTTCTTTCCATCCCCCTTGCCACCGGGTAGCCCAGATCCCTGTCAGCACCTCGGGTCTGGTTTTCTGCCAGTGCCTCTTAACGGTCCATTTTGCATTTATTCTTTTTTCCCTTAAGTCTCTTCTACCCACAATGGCCAGAATGACTAGCTGAAAATACCATTTTTATGAAGTGACTTTCCTGCCCAAGCCTCCCAGGGTTCCTTCCGGCCCGTAGGACCGAGGGACCCTGCCCCGTTCTCACACAGACATTCTGCTGCAGCCAGCTTGGTCTCTCCTCTGTCCCCTGCACATGCCTGGTCATCTTGCTCAAGGCGCTCTCCCTTCCTTCTCTCAGCCGTGAGCACAGATCACATCTACCCTTCAAGGAGGTGCCCACGTCCTCTGCTGTCTGTGCAGTGCCCTCAGCTGCTCCAACTCGTCCTTCTCACCCTGTAGCCCGCTTGCCATCACTGGTCTTGACAGTTAGGGGATGAGGCAGGCGGGGTCTGGTGCCTTCCTGTTTGTCCATCTTTTCTCCTCAACCAGAGCACTGGTTTCTGGAAGGAAGGAGCCAGGTCAGGTTCTCTTGTAGCCTGGGGTGGCCCTGGGTCAGGCCTCTAAGGGGGTACTCGAGAAATAATTGTTGGATTCATCAATAAGAAATATTAATCAATAAGAAATATTGCAGTTTAATAAGCTTAAACTGCAGCGTGAGGGATTTATTTATTTATTTTTAATATTTATTTTTATTTATTTATTTGTCTATATGGTTGCGCCGGGTCTTAGTTGCGACCGTGGGCTTCTTAGTTGCGGCATGCATGCGTAATCTAGTTCCCTGACCAGGGATCGAACCCAGGCCCCCTGCATCAGGAGCACAGAGTCTTAACCACTGTGCCACCAGGGAAGTCCCGTGAGGGATTTAGATTAGACTTAAGGAAGGCTTTCTAGACAGCAGTTAGATGTTTCAGATGTTTCGAAACGATGACTGGGGAAGGCTGTAGCGGTACTAGGTCTTATAACGTTTATGAAAAATAAGAGAAAATTCTCCTGCGAAATGCCGTCAGGGTATGTGGTGGCAGTAGCGGCAGCAGTAAAAGGGGATGAAGAAGAAAACGGCCGTGTCCGGTCGTAGCCTCCTGTTTACAGAGGCTCTCTGCCTCTTGACTGCCGATTCTTGTCATTGGCTCAGGGCTTTCTTGGCTTTTCCCTCTTGTTACCCAGCCTTGGTGTGGCCGTAAGTGAATTGGATTCCAGGGGTGGGGAGAGAAGGGGAGAGGAGGCAGGTGGGGGGGGGGGGGCGCAAAACCTGGCCAGGGCCAAAGCCTCAGAGCCACTTGCATGCTCTGGGCGTCCCCAACCAAACAGTGGCTTTGCCATCCTGTGCCCTGCAACCTGAGCTGTTCATCAGCCAGCAGCCAGGTGTGCAGCCCTTGGAAGGTGCTGGCATGCTCAAAGGAATGGAAACACCCCTCTTCACCACGATGCCCGCATTTCCCCAAACTCAAGTTGGCCACCAGGGAAGTGGGAGGGCTTTGGTTTGCCAGAGATGTGTGGAGCCAGGGGTTTAGTTCCTCAGCAGTCAAAGCCTCGCAAAGGGCCTATCCGAGGAGGAGGTGGGACGCTGGTTTTTTAGTAAATGTGACGTATTTTGCAGCAGAATGCATGCCTGCCAAGCTAGAATAGGCTGTGCCCCAGGGGTGACCTTCCTCTGCTGTTTAGGGTGCTTTCCGGAGCACACTTTCAGACTGCTGCCTGCGCCCCCTGCCCCCAGCCCCGTGCTCCCCTGTCTCTCCAGGGGTGGGCTGGGGGGCACTGAGGGAAGGGAGTGGGAGATGGGAAAAACAAAGGAGTCAGGAGGAAAGGGGTCGTGGGAGCCAGAGGGGCCTTTCGGTACCCGTTTGGGCTATAGATTGTTCACATGGGTGCAGCACTTTTTCCCTGCTCACAGTGGCCAGATTAGGTGCATCCAGCGGGCCTCTGCTGCTCTGTTCATTCAAGGGCCGTTCTGTAGGTCTGGGGACTGATCCTTCTGCTTTGGGAACCCCTGGGCCTGAAGATGAGAGATTCTGGCTGGCAGGGTCGTGTCGGTTGTCTCCTGGTGACCGCAGGAGCTGGGATGGGAAGGATGGAGGGAGGGGGCAAAGGTGCTCTGTCAGGCAGGGCTGAAAGATTTGGGGAGATGGGGATACTGGTTCTCCTACTGTCACCTTCTGTCACCCCACAAGGAGTTCTGAGCGATTCTGAGATGAGCTACATAAGACCAGACCAGCCTAGGGCAGCAGTTCTGAGACTTCTTGAATACATGGCACTCTTACATTAAGTCAAACCATATTTTAGTGTGTGTAGGGGGACACACATATTATGATGTGCAAAGCGAACTTTAAAAGTGATATGCTTCTCTGACATTCATGTTGCAACAAAGCTGTACCCTTTGCACAAGCAAAAAAGGGTACAGTTTTGTTGCGACATGAATGTTTAAGTTTTTATCGTACTCTTCAAGCCAGTGACCCTTACTGGAAAGAATGAAGTCTAAATAGAGTGTTTGGAGGAGTAGTATTTACTTACTGTGGGAGTCAGATGGCAATTGTGGGTTTGTAGTAATATTATTCTCCCATTGAAAAAAATTCATTGTTGCCCTCTCCATAAAGACATTTTGATTATAGTTAGTAATTGTGGTACTGTTCTTTAATTTGAAACTTTTTGGAACTTAAATATTTTCCACTTCTTTTTGCCGTGGTTCTGGATGATACTGCTGTGACTTGAAAATCACTGTACTATAAAATTAGAAAGAAATGCACTCACACAAATGGAAAATACAAAGAAAATGGGCAATTTCACAAAATATCCAAGGTTTAACTTTGTTTGACAAACAGTCCCCAAGGATCTTTAGTGAGAACATGTGGAACTCAGAATGCAGTTTGAACAACCCTGATTTAGTTGATAATAGAAGTAATAATATAGTAGTAGCTAAGATTTATCGAGAACTTTTAAGATACCAACCCACTCTTTTATTCTCAGTTCTACTTTTGATAGTAGAACTGCTACATTTCCAGTCTTAACAGATGAGGAAACTGAGACTCACAGAGTATCTTGACCGAAGTCCACAGTCCAGGGACTGGATCCTGGGACTCAAAGTCTGTGCCTTTAACACCTGCATTTTCTGCCGGGTACAGAGCACTTTCCAAATAGAACCTTCTTTGCTGTGTCCTGTGAAAGGCTCAGATCTGGTTCCTATTACAGATGTCACAGCTGCCTGACAGTTGGGGTATTGAGTTAGTTTGTCATCCATCTTTCCCCTGACTCATAAAGAAGGGCAACCCCCTTTCCCCACATCAGAAATAGAATGGCATTGACTCTGAACTTTACCCCCGTTATTTTCCCCTGACTGTGTCAGAGAGCAGCTCCCCAAGAGAGAGACAGAGCAGCCCCAATCCAGCTGGAGGAGCTGGGAAGGTGGGACTGAGCTAGACCACAGGGGTGGGAAGTGTGAGGTACTGGGACAAGTGCCGCTGGGGACCAGCTGTTGCGGCCTGTGAAGGATCCAGAGTCTTTGTTTAGTCCTACTCTTCCTCCCTGCCCTCCTGCCCCATCCTTTTTTAAGGGGGTGGGTGGGACGCAGTGAGACTGTGGTGACAGGGTATTAGAAGCCTACATCTTCTTTACTCAGTTATGTGTGAGGACATAACCACGTCAGATTGCATTTTTTAGATTGCTGAGCATTTATGTAGGCCAAGGCTAGATCAGGTAACTCTTGTGGGGCCTCAAACGGTTCTCTGGTCCTTGCTGGCTGTGACATTAAGGAGTCATAGCTCTGGGCTTGGATTCTGACTGTGTAACCTTGAGCAGTTGCTTAACTTCTCCGAGCCTCAGTTTTCTCACCTGCCAAGTAGGATGCGAAGTATTATCTCTTGGGTTGTCAGGGTCACTGAAAATAATTTATGCAAGATGCCTTGCACTGTGCCTCGCACATAGAAGTCATACAACAAATGAGAACCCCCTCCCTTTTCCCTGCAATTTATTTCTGTTAATGGCCCCTTCCCCTCCAACTTTCTCTTAGAGTGCTTTGAAATTTTAGCTGTGCAATTAGGTGTTTTATAACCTAGGTTAGATAAATATAGTCTTCTTTCTTGGGACTTCTGCACTAAAATATAGGGTTTTTAGGCAGTTTTCTGGTGGATACTGAGACCCCCAACAGATTTAGATCTGGCATGGAGAATCTATTTAAAGTAAAGATGCTTCTGCTTTAAGCATCTTCTTCAGAAGTGTTTTTTTTTTTAATTAATTAATTAATTAATTTATTTTTGGCTGCGTTGGGTCTTCGTTTCTGTGCGAGGGCTTTCTCTAGTTGTGGCAAGCGGGGGCCACTCTTCATCGCGGTGTGCGGGCCTCTCACTATCGCGGCCTCTCCTGTTGCGGAGCACAGGCTCCAGACGCGCAGGCTCAGTAGTTGTGGCTCATGGGCTCTAGAGCGCAGGCTCAGTAATTGTGGCTCACGGGCCTAGTTGCTCCGCGGCATGTGGGATCTTCCCAGACCAGGGCTCGAACCCGTGTCCCCTGCATTGGCAGGCAGATTCTCAACCATTGCGCCACCAGGGAAGCCCCCAGAGATGTTTTTTAAATGCATTAAGACTTGGGAGGACATACTCTATCCAGGTAAAAAGGGGCAGCTGGGAAATTGTCTTTTTCTGCTTTCCCTACGAAGAACAGTTTCCTCGAGTGCTCCAGCATGTTACTCTTAGCCCTGTCTTTTGGGAGGCCAGGCTGGGGTCAGTCTCTCCTGGATCTTGACACTGTCTGACCCTGAGTAGCATCAGGACTTGGTCTGGGGGCCTCACGAGTGCCTCTAACAGCCAGTTTTCTGGGTTCTCTTTAGGCCCGATCTGCTTCTCCAGATCAGCTCAGGAATGGCCTTGTCTTCTGTGTGTGGGAGCAGCTGTGTTAGGGTTCAGACCAAGAAGAACCTTCCCCGAGGAGTCGCACGTCCTGCTTTGGCTTTATTCCGACTCTGACATCTGTGCCTGGGTCTCGACTCTGTGGGGCTTGGGGGTACCTAGGATCTAGAAGAACATTATCTGTATGTGAAATATGAGCAGGAGGACTGTAGAGACTCAGCACAGCCCTCGAGGGCAGGGACCACGTCACTGTGTCCCTCACTGTGCCCAGTGCCCAGCACCAAGCCTGGTGCATAGAAAGGTTAGTAACTATTTATCCCATGAGTGAATGTGGCAATTTGTGGAGCCAGGATACAAAACTACTTTGCAAGTGTTGATTCGTTTTGCAAGGAAGGAAATGCAAGGACATTTTTGTTCTAAAAGGCATCTTGCAGGAATGATGGGAGAGCAGATGGCCCTCTCTTTCCCTCCCATACCTGAAGCTAGAGCTGCTTGTCCCCCAAGGCCTCATTTTTAGCCATGGGTTTTCACTCCTCCCCCATCCCCACAGATGACAGCATACTCACCACCCGTCATCACCCTGCAGTGTGGTGGTTGATGCCAGCTACATGTGTGCCTTTGGAAGGCTGCTGAAGGCACCCTGTCACTGCATTGCTTTGGACTGGAAGGTTAGAGTTCATTCCGATGGGTGAGATGCAGAGCTCCTTCAGTCGGGAAGGCTGGAGACTGGCTGGGCCACCTGAACTGAAGCAGGAGATGACGTGGTGACAGGGCCGTTGTCTGGCTGAATGATGCTCAGGAATTATCCGGCCCAGCGTGACACCCCGTGCAAAGGATGCTGAGTTGTTCTGTGTCTTCTTTACGACAGCTGTGTGTGTGGTGCAGAACAGGAAATCTGATCAGACGCCAGGAGATAAAGAAGCCCAGAGGAAGGCACCCTGCCCTCCCACTCCCAGCTAGGGCAAGTTTCTCCCAGTGCCTGGCACGGGTGGGCCTCTGGCTCTCAGGCTTTGATGATCCTGAGGTGACACCAGAGTTTGGGCTAGAGTTTTGAAGGCAACTTTGCTTAAGAGGCAGCCTTGGGTCAGTGGAGTTTTGTGTGTGCTTCCCTTTCAAACTTCCTTGAAGCAAGCATACTGTAGGAACCTTGGAAAACAAAGAAAAGTGCAAAGGAAAATACCAATCAAACACATCTATATTCCTACCATTCGGAGATAGCCACTGTTAACATTTTGGTGTATTTCCTTCTATCTTTTGTCCTCTCTCTTTCTCTGTCTCTCTCCCTCTCTCTCTCTGGAGTGGAAGGAAGATATACCTAAGTAAACATGTGTACATGTATGTATTATATATATGCATGTATGTATGTGTGTGTATATATACATGCACATTTATCTATCTCTCTAGTATTATCTATCTATCTGCACACACATATATATGTTTGATATTCTGCTTTGGTTTTATTTCACTTTATATTGTGAGCATTTCCTTGGCCTTGAGACCGCCCTCAGAGCCTGGATTAACAGTCTTTAGTGCGCAGTCTTTGTGGGCACTGTACCTCACAGCACAAAGGAGGAGTCCCATTCCCTGGGAGTGGGCGGGCTTGCTCTGTGGGCCCTGCAGGCTCTGCTGAGTAAATCTAGCCTGCCCCTTGCTGCCTCGTTTCCACAGCATTGCTTACCTGATGGGATCTGCTAAGTGCAAAGGTAGATGTCCTTTCAATCAGGTCACCTCATCCAACATTTGAGGGAGATCTGAACTTAAGGGTTATAAATGTCTGGACTAAAAGAAAAAGGTCCTCACAAGTCAAATACAAGTTTTTATCCTTAAAAAAAAAGACTTTCTCTGTGCCCGGGACCTAAAAGGGTTGGAAACTGGAAGAACCATTCTTTCTCTCTCTCTCTCAGGAATGGGCTTGTTTTGGATTTCCACTCACGACCATCCCTGCCTGTAGAATTTGACATGGTTTTATTGACTTTTCCTTGGCCCACTTTGGGCAGGATTTCTCTCCTGCCCAGAACAGCCTCAGACTTGTGTGAAGTAAGACGTGAGCCCGGGCTCTGGACAGCGGTAATTAATCCTTGTCTGAGCTACGCAGTGGGGATTTTCAGCTCGAGACAGTGTGACAGCATCAGGTTTAACGTGGCACATGGCAGTCCCGCATGGGCCCAGCTCTTTCTTCTCTTTTGTCTGTAAGTGACTTTAAAGGCATGGGGTGTGTGTGTCTATTCTTGTGTGTTTGGTGATCTGGAGCCCAGCATACTGCAGCAGGATCTCAAGATGACAGTGGAAAGAGCAATAAAAGGAAACACACAGTTTAAGCACACACAGCCCCGACATAATTCGATGACATAGCAAGACTGGGATTTCCTCTTCTGTTTGTTTTAGTCTGTACTTGCTCAGCTCTCATCCCCAGGGCTTAGTGCTGTAAGGGAGTGGATTTCCTCAAGTGCTGTGGATAAAACGTTTCTTCCTCTGTTATCTCCCTTGTCAATATAAATTGCTCCGCTGTGTAAGTAGAGACGAAGATGCGCCTGTGTGTATATGCCATAGTATCTGGCCCAAGCGAAATGGGCATTAAAATGACATTTTCCTCCGTGATAATCCCATGACATTGAAAGTATACCAGTTTCTCCATTTAGTTATCGTGGAGCCATGGAATAATTCCCAGGGGCTGGGAGGGTATAATACTCCTGCCTCTCCTTCCCGTTATGTTTAGACTTTGTGTGGAAGCCTTTTATCTTGGGTGGGCTGTGGTGAGGCTCTTGGGGGCCCTTTTGTGGTGATAAGGGGAGCAGTAAGTGGAAAAGGCTGGAGGACACACTGCAGAATAGGCAAGTGGACAAATATCTTCTAAGGGCAGAAAGCTAACAGCAGCAGCATCGAGAATCCCAAGTGGTGGATGGTGAGGGCTGGAGGTGGCCCTCGAGCAAGATGAGGAAGGGAACGCGGCCGAGACGAGAGTCTGTTTTTCAGGTTAAGGGGTTCAGTCCCCAAGGGGGCTCTGGGTCCTCTCCACCACACAGGATGCTGCGGGCTCTGGGTGCGAGGGGCGTGGACATGAAGCACGCTGGTTGGGGGTCACCTGCACAAGTCGCCCGTTGTCAGGGGGAGGGGACCAGGAGTGTCTGATCGTGACCTCTCTGGGTGCTGTGGGGTTCCCTAAACAGTGTCCATTCCCCTCCTTTGGGGAACGTTTTGTGGTGTTGAAGGACTTACAGCTGACAGCGCAGAGCAAATCCACAAGGAGAGGAAAACAGAGACTTCCAGAGTCATTGTTTTTGCGAGTAACTTAGCTCGCAGCTTTCTCCCCTAATGTTCTTGACCCTGCACTCTGGAACCAGAGGTGGTAGTTGCGCCCCACAAAAGATTACTTGCTAAGGGCTCTTAGTAAGTGTGTGAGTGTGTGCACACACATGTGCGTGTGTCCGTACAGTGGACACATTCAGGTCTTAGCTCACGAACAGGTTCAGCTGACCAGCCCTTTCATTTGGGGGACTATCCAACTCCCACCCCTCTGTTCTGGGCTGCGTGTTAGTCACTTTATTTTAGCCACATAACGAGTTACTGAGGCATTTTGTTGAGCAGCCTGGGAGCCTGACAACCGTATCCAATGTTGCCATTTTGGAAAATGGATTTCTGGATGCTCAACTGGCCTTTGCAAATTCTCCTTAAGTTCAGGCTGCATGTTTTGACTTCTGCAGCCTGCTAAGTGGGCCTGCACTCCTGCTAGCATCTTTCTTGGAACTGGTATTTCCAGGTCTCTTCTGTCTGTTGAGGACAAAATGGTGCCACATTGACCTTTACTTCCAAATTGCAGTGACTACAAGACCCTCATCTACTCAAATGGCAGTTCCTCTCAGTCCCTTCTTTGGGGTGCTTTACATAATTCCACAAACTAGTCATAATTTTACCCTTTGCCCAAAGGAACCTCATTGCTGACAATGCCCATCATGAGAACACCCGAGTCTGTGCCAGTGAAACTATCCCCAGCTGCTGCCAAAGCTGTTGATTCAGTTGCCAGAGCAGGGCTGGGTTTCAGGCAGAGATGGGGAAAGGTCCTGCCTCATTTCTGTGTCTCTTTGTCACCTAGGCCCTGAAATAGCTCTGTGTATGCCTAGAATCTCTCAAAGTGATACTGTACCTCTTGAACACCCTTTTCAGATTCTGCACCTCCTACTTTTCCCAGAATCTCACCAAGCCTCCTGTGAAAACAATTCTGTTTGGGGACCTTGTCCTTCCAGCCAGAGGGTCTCAGTCACTGCCCAGCACCCAGCTGGATCAGGACCAACCCCAATCATCTCCCACCACAGTCATTACCCCCAATCCTGACCGATCTCCTTACTCATTCCCCTAGTTATAAAACAAATGTCACACATCACAAGGCATAAAATGCTACTAGTGAGGGTGGGACCGAGTATGGTGGGGCAGGGCCAGGATGTGCAGGAGTCGTGTCTGGGCCCCATTGCCACTAGCCAGGATGTTCAGTGATGTGTGAGATAGTTCCGTTCTTAGTAATACCCACTGGAAACTTGAAGCATGTCCCTGGGCAGAGCCTGTGGGAGTGTCCAAGGATAACCTCGTAAGGAGCCACTAGCCTTGGTGGAATAAATTGCTCTTGCCAGGTAGAGAGAGAGTGCTAATTTAGCAAACGCTGACTGCCAGACGTGTGTGTCATTGGGGTGAATTGGCGCTTAGGACAAAACAGGTACTTAAGAACACCTTCGCTGTCCTCTTTGCTTTGCATCCCAAGTCTGAGTTCTCTCTTGTAATCCACCATCTCCTGGATGCACCCTGAGTACAAGACCACTTTGTTGTTCCTCGTTAATACCATCAACGTAACCTTTATTTATTTCCGGGGCTAATGGGCTGAGAGAACTGAAAAAAAAAACCTGGGTCCTGGAGAGCCCTCTGTTTATTTGATTTGGAGAGCAAGGTGTTTTTATTTACACTGGTGGCAGAATTTGAGGGATGGGCGAGTGACTTTCTCTATGCCCTCGCTTCCTGAGTTCCATTGGCTAGAATTTAGTGACCGGGGTCTTGCAAGCAGGAAACAAAAATAAATGCTTTGTGCCTCTGATCAGAAGACTTGTCGCCCTGTCGGTGATCCAGGAGGGCTAAAACCTAAACGGTTTTTAAGCTAAGGGATTCCACTCGTTCAAAGAAATATTTTCATCTCTACCTGTTCTCCGAGTCTCCTTCTTCCTTGCCGACACGCATGCTTGTGGCATCCCCCTGCCCACCACCCCCCGCCTTTCCCTTCCTAGCCTCGCGGAAGTCCCTCCGGGCTCTGATGGAGAGCACAGACCGTCTCCACCGGGCAGCAATCCTACTCCCCACAGACAGCTATTTGGTTCTTGGTGCTTTTATCTCATCCAGTTGTCTCACTCAGCCACTTCCTTGGCTCATGTATGCCCCCTCTTCTCGAAATTCCTCCTGCCTTTATGTTCAGCTGTAGTAACCCCCTAATCAGTCTCTCTGTTGTCTTTCACATCCCTGCCAGAGGTTTCTAAAGCTCACGTCTGATCTTGTCTTTTACTTTTTTCACTGGCTTCCAATTCTTTAAGGAAAAAAAAGACAAATGGGAGTTTTAAGACCCTCCATGATCTCACCCCGAACCTGGCCCTAAAGCCTTATGTCTTCCATAAATGGTCATTTCAAAACTACCTTTTGAATTTGGTTCTTTACTTTTGTGTACCTGTTGCTGTTGCTTAGAATGCCCTTAACAACCCTTCCTGCTTGTCGAAATCCTTTACCACCCAGTCACGGCCCCTTTTCTGAGAAATCCTCCTGCATCCTTGAGGTCTGCATTAACCTCTCACTCTGACCCCTCAGAACATGGGGCCCGCTGCTCTGTCCCCAACACTCAGCATAGGTGCTCAGTTATTCTTTGCTGAATGGATGCCTCTTTTTCCTTCCTCTCCTCTCCTCTCCTCTCTCTCTTAAAGAGTTAGCCATCTCACATCTTGGACTTCCTGGCATCCCATTTTCAAATAGTCTATCCTTTTGTCTGTTTGTGACTTAGGCTTTGCTTCCTGCTTGCTGGTTTTGAAAATGATGTCCTGATGGAGTTAGCTGTACACATGTCCATCTTGGCAACTGGATCAACTTTTGGGGGCAGGACCTTTGTTCTTGTTTATTTTCATAACCCCCAATGCACCTAGCCTGATGCCTGGTCATTGAAGGGGGTGGGAAGAGAAATCTCCAGAAACCTCTTTGTGTGCCTATGGGAGGTCTGATGTTTTTCTTTAGTTTTGTGCTTTTCTCTTTTTTTGTTTATTGAGATAGGATTTATACGCAGTACACTTCACCTTTTTTAGGTGTACACTTTGATGGTTTTTAACAAATTTATGTAGTTGCATCACCACCACCGTAATCAAGATAGAGACTACTTCCACCTCTCCCATTCTCTCATACTCCTCCCCCTACCTCCAATCCCCGGCCATCACAGATCTGATTTCTATCCGTATAGTTTTGCCTTTTCCAGAATGTCACATAAATGGACTCAGACAGTATGTAGCTTTCTGAGTCTGGCTCCTTTCACTTGGAAGAATGCTTCATTTTTTGGAAATCTGATGACCTGGGCCCTAACCCACACTTGATCTGTGCCCGCCTTTCTAATAGGCTGGCATGGAGCATGGTTTGGGGGTGTGGACGGGGGCTGTGTGAGTTAGAAGCTTTACCTTTGCAGCCTTGTTAGTGCCTCTTTCGATCCAGGGTCCCAGCTGCTATGTCCAACCCACTGACCCTCCCCCACCCCTCCCCCACAATGACACCTGGTGTAAGACAGCCTTGTCCCCTGGGTCCTGCTCCATCATCCCTGTACCGTGGGGGGCGCAGTGGAGGAGGGAAACTGGGTGGACAGGCTGGGGTGACCACGAAATTCCTCCCTTGGGTAGGGGATGGGGCTGGGGTGACAGGGGTCAGGCCTCTCCTGGCTAAAGCAACAGAAGTGGTTCCAGCTGCCAAACAGCTGGAGGGGGACGTCTGCTTTCCCTCAGCAGCGTGAAAAGCCCTTTAATCGGGCGTGCTGTTGTCAGGCCTCGCTCGTGGAGGTGTGGAGAAGAAGAGCAGACGCCGCCGACACTGCAGACCTCCCCTTCCCTTTGACCTCCCTTATCTCCCCTCCTCCATCTCCGGGAGCCCCACTCTGAGGCCGGCCCTGATCGAGGCCCTCCTTTGCACCTGTGTAAATGCAGTGGCTCTGGGGTCAGGGAAGGGTGAGAGCGAGCTGGCAGAGATGGGGATGTGGATTTTCAGGGCAGATGATGGATTAGATAGAGGGTGGCTGAGTGATGTTCTCATGTGAAACGGCTCCTGGTTCCCAAAGACGCGGACCTCGGAGAAAAAGGCCAAAGTCTGGTTGTGAGGATGGTGAGTCCGGTGACGGGAGGCGGAAGGTGGCTGATTGGAGAGTGAGCGGCCGAGGTGCAGCTAGACGTCTGGAATGTGGTTCTCGACTTTTTGTTCCAGGCACTGCTATTCCCCGTTTCAAGAGCAGATTTACCTCCCAGAAATGCTATTTAGTGCCTGAGTTCTAAAAACTTGAGCTGGACTTGGACTTACAAACATAACGGGGAATAAAAGAATCCCTCCTTGAGGAAAGCTCCCTTTGCTTGCCGGGTTCTCCTCCTCTCCTGTCCGCCGGAGGGGCCGCCGCCAAGACCCCAGCCGCTGATGCCAGAGCTAACAACAGACCGCCCCCAGCACCACCCTCCGGGGCTCAGCGCTCGCCATCCGGCCTTGAAGGAGGCAGTGAGGTGTAGCAGAAAGAATCTGGGCCACTGAGTCAGACTTAGAGGCGTGTTCTACCACTTACTAGCTCAACCTGGCCGAGCCTCAGTTTACTCTTCATTCATTCGATCAATAATATTTATTGCATCTATTGGGCGAGGCCCCTGCTGGGCACTGGGGATCTAGCAGGGTGACACCCAGCAGACTGTGGTTCCTGCCTGCAGGGAGCTTTCAGCTTAGTGGGGAGGAGGGGCAAGAAACATATAATTAAATAGTTGGTTATTTAATTACAATTGTGACCCAGGCCACAGTGGAAAGTGCAGGGTGTGTGGAGGCTTATCACAGGGTCCTGACTTTCCAAGGGAAGTCAAATGCCCTGAGGAAGGAGCATTTGCAGTGAGATTGGAAGGATGAATTGGAGTTTATGAGGTGGAAGCACAGTCCAGGGAAAAGGGCCCACACGTGCCAAGTCCCGAGGCAGGAAGGAACAGCACAAGGGGGCCAAGGATTTCTACCCAGTTTGGGGCGCTGGCACTGGGGGCCTTGACCGTGCCTGTTACCTACTCAGCAGGCACACGGGTAGGGCTCCTTCTCCTTCTCTTCCTTCCAAGTAGACATTAGCAGATTAGGTTGGGACACTCACCACTATTTACAACATTGATTTTATGGAAAAAATAAATTCAGGGTGTCAAAAACATGATTTATAAATGAATCTGGCTGTTGTTCTTACTCAAGTACACGCATATGGTGGCTCAGAAAAACCAGAGTGCTAATCACACTGGCTGTTAAATTGTCAGTTTCCTGCCTTAACATAACTCATTTCAGGCTTAGCAACCTTGGGCATCTCAGATGACTGCCAGACTTATGGGTGACATGACTTATCTGCAGGGTGGTAGAAAGCCGTCCAAGGCTTTGTGAGGAAAATTCTCAGGCTAAGGCCGGTTTCACTGGGAATGAATTCTAGGGACAATTACTGATGATATCTTATGATGATACTGTGGGTATATGGATACTGTCTCAGCTGCTCAGCTACGTTCTCTTCAGTGACTCAGGGATGTTTTTTTCCTTTCCTTAAATTCAAGGGGAAAATCCAATGGTTAATGTATGGATTTCTTTATCTGATAGATTTTTCTTAAAAGAAAAAAAAAAAAGGAACCAACAGCTTCCATTATTCTATGCATTTGAGAGCGTTAAGCTTTTGGTGGTGGTTGGACAAAGAGTATCTCTTTTTATAGTAAGTAATAGAAAAAGGATATCTTTTAGGTAAGGTTTGATATTCACCCATTCATTCTTCAAACATGTATTGAACAACTGCATTGGATCAGGCACTGGGTTAGGCCCTGTGTATATAAAGAAGAATAAGACACAGTCTTTTCTAGACATGTACATACATAAATGATAATGAAGTATATCAAGGGTTTTGATAGACATATGAACACAAGGCAGCAGGAGCGCCAAGGAAGTTCACAGTAGTGTTTAAAACATGAAAGCATTTTCTTCTTAGGATGATGACTTCAGTGGCGGTGTGAAATTGGAACTTGGGAGAAAGTTTGGTGGCAAAAAGTCAAACATCTATACAAGAGATTTAGGATTGAAAGAAGTCATCGTGGATAAAAGAAGAAAACCCGCTGGAGAGAGAGGCCCAGCCGGCTCCCTGCCACTTCAGCCGCTCCAACTAGGCACCAGTGCGTGAAGTCACAGTGTATGTTCCAGCCCCAGCCAAGCTCCCAGCTGAATGCAGCCTGTGTGTTGTCTCAGCTGAAACCATGTGGAGCAGAAGAACCTCCCAGCTGAGCCCAGCCAACCCATAGAATTGAGAGAAATGATGAATAGTTTGAAGCCACTAAGTCTGGGGGTGGTTTGTTTTCCAGCAATTGATGAGTGAAACAAAAAAGTTAAAAGTGAGTAGCCAAAGCTGTGTTACAAATGAATTTATTTGAAAAAACCTCAAATTATTTGAGTTTGGCCTGTGAGTTTTAGTCTGATATCATAAAGGGGAATGCCACTTGCTC
Source organism: Balaenoptera ricei (assembly GCF_028023285.1). NCBI lineage: Eukaryota > Metazoa > Chordata > Mammalia > Artiodactyla > Balaenopteridae > Balaenoptera > Balaenoptera ricei. The sequence continues at coordinate 156,109,796 of NC_082640.1, forward strand.
CTCCAACTTGTGGACATCACACTTCCAAACCATTGCCCTGGCTGTAGAGTACAGTTCCTGCCCCCTGTTCTATACCTGGGAAAAATATAGATATAGGCATGTTTCCAGCAAGATGCCTTTTTAGAATTTTAGATGCTGGTGAAATCAGCATGGTACAGGTGGAAGTTAAGGCTGTGAAACCAACCCCCTATTATAAAGAATTGAACATCTCCTCCCAGATGGAACCTTAGGCTGCCTCTGTTGTTCCCTCAGTTGTCATGGAAACTTGGCGGTCTGTCAAACCTAACACAGCTTGTGGTACTGGAGTGGTCGCCCTGAGCAAAAGCTGTGGCAGGGTTTACATTCTACTCTTCTGGATACTGAGGGCAAGGAGCAGCGTGTGTGCATTTCAGACAGAAGGGACTGTTGGTCTAACATTGATTTCATTTACTCATCTCGTCTGGTGAACACAGCCCCCATCGGCAGCTTACTTTTCCAATAGGAAGGATGGATTGTTTTTATGTATTTCAAGTGCTTGTCCTACTTTACAAATGTGAGCAGAACACAAAATGCTGTGTGTTTGCTTTGGAATCGCTCACTCCCCAAGGAGAGAGGGAGGGAGTAGGAGCCGTTTGTAAATGCACAATTGTCCCAGCCCCTTTTGTTTGGTTTCTGTATTACACAATCATACTTAACATAATTATTTTGTTTTTGTTGTCTTTTGGTGAGGAAGAAGGAAGGGAATGGATGTGAGGATTTTTATGAAAATACTATTTCCTCCCCAGAGGGAAATGGTTTAGTGTTTGCCTCGTCAGGGAGACAGCTTGCCTCTGCCCAACACCAAAAATTTCCACCAACCCTGGTTGCTCTTAAGCCCACAACAGACTTCTGTGGCCCGGGGGTTCAGTTCCAGCAGGGTGACTCAGACTCTTCAAGCTTTGTCTGTGGGCCGAGAGAACTGACCCAGCCACCGGAGGTCCTGGGGACTTGCAGCCAGTCCCTCTTGTCTCCTTCAGAAGAGAAGAAAAATCTGCCTTTGTGACTGCAGATGGACTGTGTTGAACTCCTGGGATGTTCTGCTGTTGAAACCCATAATAATGAATTCATGATTTCATGTCCAGTTTCCAAATGCAGATATTATTTCAGGATCTGCTTCTTGGTCCAGTCCGTCGTAGCTTGGCTCAACTAGGAGAAACTCCAGTGAGGGTGAGCCATTCTCTACCCACCCCCCCACCCCTCCCCACAATAGCTGTGCTCTTGAATCTGGCAACCACTAGCCACATATGGTTATGCAAAGTTAAGTTAACTAAAATTAAATGCAACTAAAGATTTAGTTCTTCAGTTGCATCAGCTACGATTTCGTGCTTCATAGCCACACGTGGCTTGTGGCTTCCACATTGGATGGCACAGATATAGAACATGTCCATCATTGCAGAAAGTTCTTTTGGACTCTGTGGCTTTGTAGCATTGCAGAGTCCCAAGAATGAAATCTTGTCTTGGTCCTGTGGTATCCTGTTCCCTTGCTGCACGATCAGTGTCAGGTTGCTTGTTCTCCACCCTAGAGTGCAAGCTCGTTGAGGGCAGGACTATGCTGGTTGTGTTCTGCTTCCCATGCCTCGCAGTGCAGGGGGCATCATAGTGCTTGCTTGCTAAGTATAAAAGTGGATCAGTGGATGGCTGAACAAGCAGTGTTTGTGGACCCAGGTAATGCCCTAGGGTCCCTGGAGGTTTGGGTGAACATATTAGGGCATAGTCATTCTGTTATTCCAAGATATGGAAGCAACCTAAGTGTCCATCAATGGATTAATGGACAAAGAAGATGTGGTATATATACATATATATAATGGAATACTCCTCAGCCATAAAAAAGAATGAAATGTTGCCACTTGCAACAGCATGGATGGACTTGGAGGGTATTACACTTAGTGAAGTAAGTCAGGCAGAGAAAGACAAATACTGTATGACATCACTTATATGTGGAATCTAAAAAATACAACAGACTAGTGAATATAACAAAAAAGAACCAGACTCACAGATATAGAGAACAAACTAGTGGTTACCAGTGGGGAGAGGGAAGGGGATAGGGGTAAGATAGGGGTAAAGGATTAATAGGTAAAAACAGCTATGTATAAAATAATTAAGCTGTACAATATAACCTTATAAATAAGGCTATATTGTACAGCACAGGGAATATAGACAATATTTTATAATAACTATAAATGGAGTATAATCTTTAAAAATTGTGTATCACTGATTGTACACCAGAAGCTTATTCAAAATGGTAAATCAACTATACCTCAATAAAAAAAAAAAACTCCATTTTATAGAACTCATTGTCTTTTTTGATTCCTAAAATAGGTAAAAATGAGTCACCACAGATGATTGGAGATGGTCTTTAGCAATGGTCCTGGACTGTTTCAGAACTTTTTCACTTGGCCTTGGGGGCCAGTCATTTCTAGATGGACCCTTTTGGGAGCTCGTCTGAAGCCCGGAAGGATCTCCGTGTGTGGGGACAGGTGGGGCTTCTTCTGAAGTTGCCTTTAACCTGTCTGTCTCCAGGCAGTGTTCCCCTGGTTGTGAAGCTGGTCTCTGGCAGAGCTGCCATGGCATCTCTGTTGGCCCAGGGCAAACCATTTCCAAACCAAATTCATGGCCTGTTCTTCAACACCACGGGGATGCCTGCAGCTCCCCTCTCCCATGAGCTGCGAAGAGACAACAGGGCAACCTCTTTGAGTTTGAAAAGAAACTGTGTCTTCCTCAATTCCTCTTTTTTGAAGGTGAACAAGGCTGTATGAGGAGCTTCTCACAGTAGGTTTAAAGTGCCTGGAGGGCAGGGCTGTCTTATCTGGATCTTCAGCAGTTGGTGTCTCACGTGGAATAGGCTCTTGGTAAACAGTTTTTGACTTGGGAATCCAGTTGTTTGTTTGTTTGTTTGTTTTTCCACTATAGTTTATTACAAGGTATTAAATATAGTTCCCTGTGCTATACAGTAGGACCTTGTTTTTTTACTTTTTATATAGTAGTTCGTATCTGCTAACCCCAAACTGAATCCGATTTTGCAGTTGGGTCAGAGTTTCTGTTTGCAGTGTTACTCTGTAATAACTCAAGGCAGCTCGCTGTGGCGGTTAGAAGCGTGGCTCTGGAGCCAGGCCCTGGGTGTCGAGTTCAGCATTGACGCACACTCAACGTACCCTGCCTCATAGGGCTATTGTGAAGGTTAAATTAGCTAACGTATCGTAAGTGATGTATAATTATCAGCACTTATTATTATCCCTCTTCAGACTTAAGGTCTGGCAACCACATCCCTCTGTGACCAAGGACGAGTTCCTTGATTTTCCCAGGTGTTAGAAGATACGGATATTTCTCTCCTTGTGTGATCGTGAGAACAAAAGGCATGCTGTTCCCTGGCTCCTGGGGATTGACATGGCAAAATAACTAACCAATAGGTCTTAAAAGCAGGGTCTTACTTCATGTAAGTAGCCCTGACTTCCATGGACCAGGAGAGAGTAGCGTGACAGCAGTGTCTCGATCTGCTCTTGGACAGCTTTGAGGCTACTGGTTGGCCTGCAAGCCAGGGTATGAGAACACTGATCCCACCCTCTGGCCGGCGTCTGCTGCTCACCAGGCAGAACTACAGAGCCAGGTCTGGCTGCATTTCTAGGCTGCAGACAGATTAAGAATGAGTCTGAGGGAAGAAGAGAGACTTCTAGCCCAGCTTTGCTGGTTGCAGCCACCTGGGTCCTGTGCCCATCCAGGTGCCCACAGCCAGGGCTTCCAAGCCTGCGTCATTCAGCTGGACCTTTGGGTCCCAAGTTTTCCCTGGTGCCCAGTGGGTCAGAGGCTTGGAGGGTTGTAGTGGCAGAGGGGCCCGGGGTGGGGATGGAGAGAGAAGAGACCCACCTCTCAGCCTCGGAGATAACTTATGTTCTGAAGTGGAGCTAGGGCAAGAAGCTGTGGCCCACCTCTGCCCACCGTGTAATGTGGGAGGGAGGGGGAAAGCTTAGAAAGGGGGATGGGGGTGAGGTAGGGGAGTGGCCCAGTGATCCCCGGTGGTGGCAGGAGCCTGGGAGACCAGGCCTGTCACATCACACCAGCTGGTTTGGAGGTAATGCTGTGTGGGAAAGGCTGCTGCAGGGATGCGTTCATCCCACAAATAATCAAGTGCCCCAGCATTGGGCTGGATGCTGGAGATGTATTCACAGACAGAAGAGACAGAATCCTTGTCTTCTTGGAGCTCAGAGTGGGGGATTCCATTGCTAATCAAATCACACAAATCAATTCATCATCAAACTGTGTTAAGAGCCCTGAAGGAAAAGTGTGGGGTGAGAGGTTATTAGAGGGGGACCTGTCCTGAGCTGTGAGAGTCAGGGAGAACCTCCCAGATGAACCCAAATCTGAGTAGGGGTGGGAGGAAAGGGAGAAGGAACAGTGTGTCTAAAGGCCCAGGGGTAGGAGCAAATGTAGCCCATTTGGGAACTGGAAAGTAGGCCAGTGTGCCCGACCAGCAGCAAGCAAGGCGGGGACAGAGCAGGAAGAGCTGAGGCCAGAGAAGGGGCCCCAGTGTCAGATCTGCCAGGCTAGGAGACCATGTGAAAGTCCCCAGGGACAGAGGGGCACCACTCAAGGGTTCTAAGCAGGGGCAGCCTGAGGGAAGTTGATCCTGTGCAGGGGTGAGGTGTGGATTGTATTGTCCAGTTATTGTTTTCCAGCTGTATTCTGCAGTTGTTAACAGGGGTTCACTGGGAAAGGGGTTCATGGGCAAATAAGTTTGGGAGACACATAATCATATATGCTCTTGATCTGGTTATCTATTGCTGTGTAACAAACCACTTGAAACTTAATGGCTTGCTGTACACCTGAAACATTGTAAATCAACTGTACTTCAATAGAAAAAAATTGTTTTAGTTTAATGGCTTAAAACAACAACTTATTAACTCTCACAGTTCTGGCGAGTTGACTGGGCTCAGCTGGGTGGGTCTTGCTCAGGGTGTCTCAAGCAGTTACTCCTTTTCATCTCTGTTAGTTGCAGTCAGATGATTGCTGAGGTTAGACTCATCTGAAGGCTTCCTCACTCACATGTCTCTGTGCCCGTGTTGGTTGGGCATTTCTCTCTCCACTTGGTTTCGCCTCATGTTAGCTTGGGCTTCCTCCTAGCATGGCAGTCTCAGTGTTGTTGGGCTTCTTACATGGTGGCTGGTTTCCCCCAGAGTGAGTGTTGCAAGAGGCCCAGGAAGAAACTGCAAGGCTTCATGTAACCTTGCTCAAAAGTCCCAAAACATCACTGCCACAGCATTTTATTGGTCAAGCAAGTTACTGAGGCTGGCCCAGATTCAAAGGAGGAGAATTAGACTCCACAGCTCGACAGGAAGAGTAGCAAATACTTTGCAGCTACCTATCTTTAATCTGCTATACCTCTTGGAGATTCATAATGCATAGGAATGTACCAAAGGTGTCTGGGAAGTCCTGCAGCAAAGAAAACTGTTTAACTCAGCATTTCACAATCTGATGATGATGATATATTATATCAGGAAATTCCTTTCTCATAGAAAATTGCTTAACTTGTATTCTGCCAGAGCGCAGTGGGCAGAATGGAAAGGTGATAGATTTGGGGGCTCAGTACTACTTTCTAATCAATAAAACTTTCCAAAGATGGAAAGTAGAGATTGCTAGTGAGTTCCTGGTTTGGGGAGGTACGCAAATAGGGCCAAGGGCAGAGACCATCAGCGTGGACCGGGAGACCAACTGTCCCAATGGTGAAAGCTTGGATTTGACCTCTGACCAATTTAGGTTCAAATTCACCACTTAGAGCTGTGTAAAACCGGGCAAGTTACCTCTCTCTGGTCTTCAGTTTCCTTCTCTACAAAATAGGTGGTTCCTATTTCATAGGGTTTTGAGGATTAATGAGATCCTGTATGTGAATTACTGAGCACAGGATGCCTTCCTTGGTTAGAATTTGTGGCTGCTTAGTTTCCTACCACTTCTAGGGTTTAATAACTTTGGGTTTATTCTGGACTTGCTTCCCAAGGGCAAACTAGTATTTTAAGTCATGGACTCATCCTTACTTTTCTTGCAAAAGTAACCTCTGTACCCTTTCACTTTTTTTCCAACCTAGTTTCTCATAAGTGACCGTGACCCTCAGTGCAACCTCCACTGCTCCAGGACTCAACCCAAACCTATCTGTGCCTCTGACGGCAGGTCCTACGAGTCCATGTGTGAGTACCAGCGAGCCAAGTGCCGAGACCCAGCCCTGGGTGTGGTACATCGAGGTAGATGCAAAGGTGAGTGTGCACGTGCCCAGCAGAGGAGAGATACCTGAGCACCACGCTCCCTGCACGGGGCGCTCCCTGCACGGGGCGCTCCCCATAGGGAGAGCTCAGAATGAGTCTGTTCATTTCACTTGCCAACCTCTCCCCATGTCCTTTCCACCAGGCAATGTGGGAAGGAGGACTGGCCCAGTGAAGGATGAGTACTTTTCTGGCTTTTAAACACCGCCACCAGGGCTTAGAGAGATGTGCTGCTATTTGGCTAGTGCTTTTAATTTTTATTATTATTATTTTTTTTGTAGAGGTGCTTAAAATGGCAAGACATTATGGCTGGCTCCTAAATAGGGATTCCACATTGTTGGCCAACAGACATATTTTGTTTGGTCTGCTCGCATGTTTAAAAATATTTAAAACATTTGAGACAGCATTTAAAAATTGGGAAATTCAACATGAAAGTCTGGATTTTTGTACTTCCCATAAAAAATTGGAAGCTCTGGTGACGTTACGTCTGAGTTCCCTCCTTCAAGGCAAACATGTGGCTGGAGCTGAGTAGTAGCTACCTCCTTTAAAGGGGAGCCCGTTTTCCAGTTTGCCACAGTCCTCAGCACTCCCTATGGTGTTGCCAAGCTGAATGCCATTCTTCACATGCCCAGTCCCTTCTCTAATTTATATCACTTTCCTACGCCCTGTAGGTATTTGAGTTTGTGACCCCTGGACTGATCAGAGCTATAATAGGAATTGTGGGAGGCTAAGCCAGCTGCCCTAGAATTCTGATTTCCCAAAGAAAGTGCTTGCAGTCCTTGAACTACAAAACATTTTTGAGACTCCTTGGGCTTGCGTGTTTTTGAATAAACCTAGTGAAAAATAATAGAAGTAGAACATTTTTCTCCCTAGGAGGGCCTGGGGATACTTGGGAGAAAAAGAATAAACAGACCTTGGTATAAATATGACCCCCCCCACCCTACTTTTCTAAGAATGCCACTAAGAGGAAGGTGAGGCCACGTGGCACTCACCAGCCCCTGCCCTTGTGCCCTTGGAACAACCAGCTGGCTGTGTGTGGGCCCCCCGCACGGCAGAGTGCTTTTCCCCCAGCATTTCTAGAACCAGCAGCCGCTTTGTCCATGGCTCCTGTGTGGGATCCAAGTGAATCTCAAATGCACTCCTCCCTCTTTTAGACGCTGGCCAGAGCAAGTGTCGCCTGGAGCGGGCTCAGGCCCTCGAGCAAGCCAAGAAGCCCCAGGAGGCGGTGTTTGTCCCCGAGTGCAGCGAGGATGGCTCCTTTACCCAGGTAGGCCTTGGCCACGTCTCTCAGGCCTGGGTCCTGGGCTGAGGCTTGGGGGAAGGGCCTGGGAGCAGGAGGGCCCTGAGAGCCTCGCTTTCTGGAAACAGCTGAGGACTCTCTGACACCCTCCATGTTGCTTTCTGGGGCCGGCGTCCCCCTCCTGGGCCCCATGCCATCCCTTGCCAGCTGGCAGTGGGTCCTGAAAGGCTCATGCAGGTACGAGCCAGGAAACTGGCATTGCTTGATCCCCATCCTCCCTGCTGGCTGTCTTCATTTTTCTCTTCTGTCAAATATAGACTGATTATTTTTTCTTATCCTCACCAGTTTCCATGGGCAACCTCCGTATTCCCTTCACTGTTTATTGCTACCCCTTCTATATGCCCCTCCTTCCCGCCCCCAAACCTCTAACCAAGCTCTGCTCCCTTTGAGTGTAAAATGTCTGGGGTTTGTGGAGTGTGAGTGCATGTGTGGGTGTGTGGTATCTGTGTGTCTGTGTGTGTGTTGTGTGGTTTCTGTGTGTGTGTGTAGGGGGTTGCCTGTGTGTGTGGGTATCTGTGCGTGCGTATGGTGTATGTGTGTGTTATTGTGTGCATGTGTGTGTGTTGTGTGGCTTCCGTGTGTGTGTGAGGGTTGTCTGTGTGTGTGTTGTGTGGTATCTGTGCATGTGTGTGTGTTGTGTGGTTTCCGTGTGTGGGCGGGGTTGTCTGTGTATGTGGGTGCCTGTGTATGTGTGTGTGGTGTATGCGTGTGATGTGTGGTATGTGGTATCTGTGTGCATGTGTGGTGTCTGCATGTGCGTGCATGTACGCTTGTGTGTGCATGCACTCAGATTCTAAAATTTCCTTTCAGGCAGTCCTACCTCTGATCCTGTATGATCTGCTGGCTAGAGCTTGTGTAAGAGTAATGCTGGCTATGTTGAAGTTGGCACAGACTGAAACATGGGCAGCATGGGACAAAGGGGTGGTAAAGCTTTCAGGCTGCAGGTGGGGACACAGTCTAGGGGCGGAGGTGGCTCTAAGGAAGTGGGGAGGACCACTGGACAAGGGTGGGTCAGCACTTGCTTGGGACGGGCCTGGTGCCGAGACTCCCTCTGCGGAGTGGAGTGGCATCCGGATACTACCTGCGGGCTGGAAGCAGGGGCCGCAGGACCTTCACAGCTTCCCAGGAATCCTGAGTCTTGGGGCGAAGGCTGTAGGCTGGCCTCTGGTCCGCTGGGTTTCAGGTTTCATTTCGGGGCTGGGCCCAGGGGATTGCTGATTTCAGACCGAGGGCAGGTGGAGGTGGAAATGGGAGGGGTGGTGAGGTCGGGAATGGGACTCCGTATTTTTTAAAGTTTCCCCGCTGATTCAAGTGTTCAGCCAGTTAGCCATAAAAAGAAACGAAACTGAGTTATTTGTAGTGAGGTGGATGGACCTAGAGTCTGTCATACAGAGTGAAGTAAGTCAGAAAGAGAAAAACAAATACCATATGCTAACACATATATATGGAATCTAAGAAAAAAAATAAGGTCATGAAGAACCTAGGGGCAGGACGGGAATAAAGACGCAGACCTACTAGAGGAATGGACTTGAGGACACGGGGAGGGGGAAGGGTAAGCTGGGACAAAGTGAGAGAGTGGCATGGACATATATACACTACCAAACATAAAATAGATAGCTAGTGGGAAGCAGCCGCATAGCACAGGGAGATCAGCTCAGTGCTTTGTGATGACCTAGAGGGATGGGATAGGGAGGGTGGGAGGGAGGGAGATGCAAGAGGGAGGAGATATGGGAACATGTGTATATGTATAGCTGATTCACTTTGTTATAAAGCAGAAACTAACACACCATTGTAAAGCAATTATGCTCCAATAAAGATGTTAAAAAATAATAATAATCCATAAATAAAATTAAAAGACAACCAATAAAGTAGAGTTTTAAAAAAGAAAAAAAAAAAAAAGTGTTCAGCCAGGATCGAGAACCACCGGGTTAAGCTGACCTTGGCTGCCCACCCTGTGAGAGGTGCTTTTATTCATTTTCTCACTTAAGTCTCACCACAAGCCTGCCAGGTAGGTGTTAGTGTCCTCATTTACAGAAGATGCGACCACAGCGGGACGCAGAGTGGCCCGGGAGCTGGGAGTCCAGCTCAGATCGCTCCAGCTCCAAAGCCCTCAATACTCTTGCTGTTCTGTCAACTGGCAGCTTTAAAGGAGGCTCTGAGTGCTCGCTTCGGCAGCACGTGTACTAAAATTGGAACGATACAGAGAAGATGAGCGTGGCCAGGCGTGACATGCAAATTCGTGAAGCGTCCCATATTTTATCGTGACTTCACCCCATCTCAAAATTCTCCCAGAAATGTGACTCTTTAATGTGTAGCTATCATAATACATAAAATAAACGTATGGTGCAAAATTTTAGATGAAATTTATAAAAATATTAAAATTCATATCTATATACGAAACAAATATGTACTACAATTCCATTCTGAGAGGTTTAATCAAGTTCTCTCCTTTCACTTGAATATTATACTGTTTTGTTTCTTTTCTATAGACATAAAAATGCCTATTGAAAAAAAAAATAAAGGAGGCTCTGAGGTGGAGACTAGAGGAAGGCAGTCTAGTGCGGTAGACCAGGCATGAATCCACCCACCACCTCAGGCGCGTCGCTGAACTTCCCTGGGTCGCGGTATCCTTATGTGAAAAATGGAGACTTTGATCTCCATTATCGTTCTATGTGGTAATAATTATTATTATATAATACGTGTTACATGTTACTATTATTATTACTATTATTGAGTATTACTGTAGCTTACCTCATGGGGTTGTGATGAGGATTAAATGAGTTAACACATGTAAAATCTTTGGAACACATAAATACTATATGGATATCTGTCATTACCATCATCATTATCCCCATTTCTACTCTGGCTCTACTGCTCAAATCTTCCCAAGATGTTACAGATGATGTCGCCTAAGGAAAAGAAAATCTTTTGTTGAACCTTCCCCCCCATCAATTCTTTATCATTTTTTCTAGTGAAAAGAGTGCAGGTGATCTTTGTGCTGAGAATTCATGTGTGCGGGAGAAAATCAAACCCCTCACAGCTGAGTTTGGGGCTGAGACGGGGGTAAATAAGGAGGAGGCGGAATCCTTTCTCCCCCCTTTCTCTAGACCTCTGTAATTCTGAGTGCGTTACTTATGAGAACGGTTGACCCCTGCCCTCCTGGTTCTGAAGCGTTTGCTGCCTCGTGACAGACAGCCGCTGGCCAGCTTTTGTTTCGCGGAGGCCAGGCTGGACCAGGTGGTGTTTGCCGGGGAGGGGAACGTCCAGATTAGTCCAGGCAGAATTGCTAAGTGAGGGGGCCCCTAAAGTGCAGCAAAGGGTGGCTAGACAGCGAAGAGCCCCCTCCTGGGTTTGACACACTAGGCACTGCCATGTGTCCGCGGGCTCGAGGCTGGCTCACCCCGGTGGGCACCTAAGCAGCCAGACAGCTGGTCAGTCCCCGTTACAGGGATTGAAGTGGATGTGCCTTTTCCCTTGATCAAAGGCACTGCAATAACGTCACATAATGAGGCTGCCTCTTTGAGTGTGCTTCAATTGTACTGACAGGCTGCCAAAAGGCTAGGAGAAAAAAAATGCTTTTCTCCCTCCTCCAACCTCCACTGTCTCTTAGGTGGACTTCTTTGTTTTTGTTTCTTTTTCAAGACCAAAACCCAGAGAGCAGATACATTGTTTTAATATTGTTTAAAACAGAGGAATATTTAAACGCTGTTTAAAACAGAGAGAATATTGACATGCGTGCATCCTGGTGTTAATAACATATTTTAGTCCTGTGAATTATTACTCAGTAACATCCTCTTGAAGTTTATGGAGGGAGTGAGGGGACCCTAATGGGACTGGGTTTGTCTGGCATGGGACACGGCTTGGGACCACATGACTGGGTTGGCTTTAATGGGGTTCATGTGGGATGCAATGGTCTCCGTTCTCTAATTTGTTTTCCCTTGACCGCTTCCCTCGATAACCCCCCAACCCAACTCACACAGCAGAGTGATAAACATTACAACATTAGGTTTTTAAAAACCTTGATATCTAGTCCACATCTCAGACCATTAAATCAAATTCTGGGAGAGGCACCCAGACATCGTTATTATTTCAAGCTCCCAGGTGATGCCAGGGTTCAGTCCAAGTTGTGAATGACCTGCTGTTGTGAGGGCTTCATCACTCCTGTTCTTGGTTGTGTCACTGGAATGTGGAGTTAAGGCTTTTTGCTGACCTGTTGAGTAAGGTTGGGAGCTACTGGTTTTGTCCTTTGGTGTGGTCCTATCTGTTTTCTCTTCTGGGTATCAGGAATGTAACTCCTGACATCTGGTCTACCGAGTCCTCTGCCAAGCTGTTTTCTGCTGCCCAATATGATGAACTGAAGTCAGAGCCGTAGTAGTGATTTCAGCAGTGAAGGGTATGGGATCACCACCACCAGGATGTTGGCTAGAGCTTGTCAAGCTTATGCAGCACTGAATAATAATGATGGCAACTCTTTACTGAGTGCTATTTGGTACCAGGCACTGAGTTTTACACCCATTAATCTTTACTAGGACCTTTTGAGGTAGTTATTAATACCCTTATTTATACTGGAAAACTGAGTTTCAGAGGGATTGAATAACGTGTTCAAGGTCACTAAGGATTTGTACCCAGGACTGCCTAATTTCAAGGCCTGTGCTCTTGGCTTTTTTATGCTACAGAAGTGTCCTTGATGCATATGTAATTCATTTTCATAACCATTGTTATTCCAGAAGTCCCCTCTCTGATGCTGTTGACCAATCAATCAAGCAAACATAAAAAAAAAAAAATCCTTTTGCTTATGGAAATTTTCAAACATACAAAAAAGTAGAAATAATAGTATAATGAACTCCATGTACCTGTCACCCAGATTCAACAATGATTAACATGTGGCTGATTCTGTTTCATCTTTACCCTATTTTCATCTCCCACCCCAAACTGGATTGCTTCAAAGCAGGTCCCAGACACAATATTTTTTCATCTCAGACATTTTGGAGCTCTGCTATGTTCTGGGTTGTGAGCTGGTTGGCTATGGTGGAGTCAAGAAATGTCACGGTCTGTGCCTTCAAGAGCTTACATGCAGAAAAGATATGAGAACATATGATGAAGTAGCTAGTTAGTATACAAGACCCTATATGTACAACGGGGTATATTTCAAATGCCCACTTACAGGTCAGTAATTTGGAATTCTGAGTGATTTTATTGTTGAGAAAATATATATAAATTAAAAATTTCTGAACATAAAAAATGCCTTAAACAAAGCAAAAAGGCAAATGATGTATATTAGCCTTAATGACAAAAGGCTAATATTAGACAAAAAACTCTTACAAACCAGGAAGAAAAAGATCTTAGTAGAAAAGTGGGCAAGAGATATCAATAAGCAGGTCACACAATAATAACAAATAGCCAATAAGTGACTATGAATGATATTTTCCTTAGTAATTAAAGAAATACAAATAAAAATGACGATGTGTCATTTTGCTTACCAAATTGTTCAAACTTGGAAAAGAGATAGTAATATTCAGGCCTGGGTGAAGGGAAAAGGCTACCTCCACACTGTACTTGAAAAGGTAAATTGGCACTGACATTTTATGAGATAATTTTGCAATATGGGTCAAAAGTCCTTAATTGTGCCCACATCTTGAGCCTGAAATTTCACTTCTAGGAATATATTCTAAAGAAATAATTAAAGATACGTGCAAATATTTAGCCACAAGGATTTCCATCTAAGTTCTGCTTATATTTGCAAAAATTTGGAAACAATCTAAATATCCACAATAGAGAAGTGCTTAAACAAATTATGGCATAGCCATACTTTGCAGCTAGTAGAATGATGTGTTGTAGATGCTCATTTTACATAGTGTGTGTGTATATATGTATACTAGAGACTTAATCAAATAATCAAAAGAGAAATATTTTCATTTTTTTCTAAATAGAAAAGCCATGTACACTTTGTAAAAAAAAAAATTCTGACAATACAGAAGTACATAGGTAGAAAGGTAAAGTCACTGATTTCATCTCTTTGAAGTAGCAACAATTAAGTCTATAACCCACTAGTTTTTTTTTTTTTTTCTTTGTGTACTTACCATTATTTAGCACAAAAATGATAAAATGTCATATATCGTTTTCTAATGCTTTCTTATACTAATTATATTGTGGACTTATTTCCAGGTTAATTACACATAACTCTACCTCATTTTTTAAAATGGCTGCATTATATTCCATTGTATGTATGTACCATGAATTCTGGAAATTTGGGGATTCAATTTCTGGAAGTTGAATATTGGGTCAAAAGGACATGCACTTTTTAAGGCATTTGGTATATACTCCCAAATTGCCTTCTAGTGTTGAGCAATAATGTGGTCGATTAGCGGTTGTTACCAAATACATTCCCAAGCCATTTTAATTTTTTTGTGTAGATGGATTGTAGTTCTAATAATACTTTAGAATATAAAACAACATTCATAATGTTACTGCTACATGAAAAAATGTATTATGTTTCCCACTTTGAGCCCCATGTTCCAGGAACAGTCTTTCTTGATATAGCTCTGTCTGGCACCCACGCTTTCCCCATTTTTCCTCATTCTAATCCCTCTTCCCCACACCAACACACACGTACATGTGCTTTTTTATTTCCCGAGGTCACTTTTTTTTTTTTTTGCCATAGGGATCTGGGGAGCTGTATTTTCTTCTTGATGATGCTTTGTTCAGAAGTTGGAAGTGCAAAGAGAAAGTTCTGTGGCTTTTTGGCAAAGACAGTGGGTCCCCCTCGTCAGCATTTCTATAGCTCTTACTGTTGCATTTTCTAAAACCTGGGGAACTGCAGCTTGTTTCCTAAGTGCCTGAGCTGTGAAGCAGGTCTTGAGGTTCCTTTTTAGCGCCTCCTCTCCCCACCCCCATAGTACAGAATTGCATGTCCTGAAATCACCCCCGCGGGCTGAGTTGTGTGACTAGCTTGCCCTGGAAACACCTGGGTTTACCATCTGGGTCTCCTTCTTCCAGGTTCTCAGCAAGTACTGAAGGTAGGGGTGTTTTGCGTCAATAGTGAACCTTTGTTGACCTCAGCTGATGAAACGTTGGTAGGCTGGAGCACTGAGCATCGTCTTAGGGAAAGGATTTGTCCCATCTTTGATGAGTCCAAGGGCTACATCTTTTTGTCATGTGAAACTATCTTACCTAGAGCAATAGTGTGGATGTCTCTTCAGACAGTGCAGAGGGCTCTCTAGGTAAAGTACTAAGAGCCTGGTTGCATCCGTAGCTGGAATGTTCTGAGCTTCTCCAGCCATAACCAGTTCCTTTGGATGTCTCCAAACACAGCCAGTTCTGTATTTCTTAGTGGACTGTGCCAACTTTTTTTTTTTCTTTTTTTAAAAGCAGTCGCACTGTTAAGTATTTAAGTCCATCCTTTACGTACAGATGGCATAATGGCCAAGAGAACCACTGTTGGGTCAGCTGTTGCTTTTCTTTGTCCTTTTCTGTTAAAGGACAATTTGAACATCTACTGTGCCCAGGGCATCTTACTACTTGTTTTACATGTGTTTTTCATTGAATTGCTTTTGTTCCAAACAACCAGATGTTGCGTATGATAATTTACACGAAAATGCCCATAACACAGCACATACTTGCTGTTCAGCAAATGTTAGTTTTCTTCCTCTTTGGTCTCATTTTGCTCAACCGTAAAATGGGAGAGCTAGTTGGGCTCTTCCAGAGGTCGGCAAACGGTGGCCTGTGGGCTGGCCACCTGGTTTTGTTATTTAAAATAGCAACTCTATTAAGATAGAATTCACATGCCATAAAATGTATCCCTTTAAATGTATGATCCAGTGGTTTTTAGGGTATTAACAGAGTTGTGTAACCATCACCACTGTCTAATGACAGAATATTTTCATCACCCAAGAACAAATCCTTGTACCCACTGGGGGTCATATGAAAGTAAATGTTTAATTTTGTAAATGAGGGCAGGGACAGGGCCTGATGCCTCCACGTGCAGGAAGGACATGTGTAGTAAGTGACTCACCTAATCTCTCACACATGGTGAGAGCCACCACTGTCATCTTTTCAGCGAGAGAACTGGCACCCCCTGGGTCACCCGCAGGTGCAGAGGAGGGCAAGATGAGGGTGGGTGGAGCTCCAACACTGTATCCATTGTGTTCTGTGGTGACTTGCCTACCCTAACCACTGCTCCATCCTCCTCTTCAATGGCCTATGGCCACTGAGCATCCTTTCCCAGGTTGGCTGGCATCATTTGCTTTGGAGCAAGTTGCAGGGTCTGGGTGCTCCCAGCTGAGCATCTGACCTCAGCATAGCCTCTGGTGAGTCTGTCCCTACAGTCTATCGTGGAAATGAAAGGAGCAAGCTCTGGGCGGTATCTGCAGCTGCTCTTCTGCAGAGGGGTGTACCTGGGAGGGAGGGAGGGAAGGATGGAGGCCTGCTTCTCTGGCCTTCCTGCTGCTTATGGAAAAGGGAAGACTCAGTGACGGAGGTTTCAGTCACCCTCTCTGCTGTTCTTTTCTTTCTCAGATAATAACACCACCACCTGTATAGCACTTACTATGTGCCAAGGTGTTTTATAAGTGGCTGACACACATTAACTTATTCAATCCTCACTATGACCTATGAGTAGACACTATTATATTCTTATTTTATAGATAAGGAATCTGAGCCACAGAGAAGCTGAGTAGCTTGCCCGGGGCCATGCAGCTTGCAAGTGGCAGAGTCAGGATTCAAACCCAAGCAGCCTGGCACCAGGGTTCTTGGTCCTAACGACTACTCTATACTGCCTCTTAAAGGAGATTGCCATAAAGGAGATTGCCAACTTTTATAATGATATTGCCAAACTGGAGCATATCCAGAAGGATAACTAAGGTGAGAAGGTTAGGAAATTGTGTCACATGAGGAATATTCAAAGGAGCCAGAGGTTGCTTTCAAGATAAGAAGAACCAAAGGGTGAATGGGAAAGAGATGACCACAGGGATGCATGAGAGTTGTTTCAAACTTTGTCTGTGGATGACAATAGCTTTTTCTTGAACAGTCCCACAGAGCCAACCCGGGATCACTGAGTGAAATATTTAATGACTCAGATTCTGACTCAAACTACGGAAGAACTTTCTTCAAGAGGAGGAAACCATAGATGGACTATTTTACTCAAAGAGGACTTAACTTTCCATCCCAGGAAGAGGGCAGGCAGGACTGAATGGGCATCCAGCAGGGCTGCTGTGGGGCAAGGGGGTTAAACTGATGACCTCTGGGAGTAACCTCCACACTTTTTAGAGTTTATGCGACTAATGTTCAATCCGGTGGTTAGGCACATAGTAGGCCCACAGCAAACACTTATTTGGGAACCTTCCAGGCAGAGCCATTAATACACACACATTCAGGGCTATTGCCACTCCGCTATGGATGCATATGACATGCTAGGAGGTGACCCTGCTGGTCAGTCAACTAAACTCTTCTCAAAAATTAACAGGATCAGAATTTTTTTTCCCCTGTCAAGGTAGGGAAAAGTAAAAGGAACACGGAAGGGATGTATGAAGGCAGAAAATTTTAACTAAAAGTGAAGTCAGATATGGGAAACAAGAAAGAGCCCCCAACTCCTGCAGGCCACTTTTGTCCCGCCACTGGCCAGATTGTCACAGTTCTGATGTGAACAAAGCTCCTACACAAGAGGAACTTTTTAATTGGATATATTTTTTTAAACATCTATATTGGAGTATAATTGCTTTACAATGGTGTCTTAGTTTCTACTGTATAACAAAGTGAATCAGCTATACATATACATATATCCCCATATCTCCTCCCTCTTGCGTCTCCCTCCCACCCTCCCTATCCCACCCCTCTAGGTGGCCACAAACCACCAAGCTGATCTCCCTGTGCTATGCGGCTGCTTCCCACTAGCTATCTATTTTACATTTGGTAGTGTATATATGTCCATGCCACTCTCTCACTTCGTCCCAGCTTACCCTTCCCCCTCCCCGTGTCCTCATGTCCATTCTCTACGTCTGCGTCTTTATTCCTGTCCTGCCCCTAGGTTCGTCACAACCTTTTTTTTTTTTTTAGATTCCATATATATGTGTTAGCATACGGTATTTGTTTTTCTCTTTCTGAATTACTTCACTCTGTATGACAGTCTCTAGGTCCATCCACCTCACCACAAATAACTCAATTTCATTTCTTTTTATGGCTGGGTAATATTCCATTGTATATATGTGCCACATCTTCTTTATCCATTCATCTGTTGATGTACATTTAGGTTGATTCCATGTCCTGGCTATTGTAAATAGAGCTGCAGTGAACATTGTGGTACATGTCTCTTTCTGAATTACGGTTTTCTCAGGGTATATGCCCAGTAGTGGGATTGCTGGGTCTCATGGTAGTTCTCTTTTTAGTTTTTTTAAGGAACCTCCATACTGTTCTCCATAGTGGCTGTATCAATTTACATTCCCACCAACAGTGCAAGGGGGTTCCCTTTTCTCCACACCCGCTCCAGCATTTACTGTTTGTAGGTTTTTTGATGCTGGCCATCCTGACTGGTGTGAGGTGATACCTCATTGTAGTTTTGATTTGCATTTCTCTAATGGTTAGTGATGTTGAGCATCCTTTCATGTGTTTGTTGGCAATCTGTATATCTTCTTTGGAGAAATGTCTATTTAGGACTTCTGCCCATTTTTGGATTGGGTTGTTTGTTTTTCTAATATTGAGTTGCATGAGCTGCTTGTATATTTTGGAGATTCATCCTTTGTCCATTGCTTCATTTGCACATATTTTCTCCCATTCTGAGGGTTGTCTTTTCGTCTTGTTTATGGTTTCCTTTGCTGTGCAAAAGCTTTTAAGTTTCATTAGGTCCCATTTGTTTATTTTTGTTTTTATTTCCATTTCTCTAGGAGCTGGGTCAAAAAGGATCTTGCTGTGATTTATGTCATAGAGTGTTCTGTCTATGTTTTCCTCTAAGAGTTTTATAGTGTCTGGCCTTACACTTAGGTCTTTCATCCATTTTGAGTTTATTTTTGTGTATGGTGCTGGGGAGTTCTAATTTCATTCTTTTACATGTAGCTGTCCAGTTTTCCCAGCACCACTTATTGAAGAGGCTGTCTTTTCTCCACTGTATATTCTTGCCTCCTTTATCAGAGATAAGGTGACCATATGTGCATGGGTTTATCTCTGGGCTTTCTATCCTGTTCCATTGATCTATATTTCTGTTTTTGTGCCAGTACCGTACTGTCTTGATTACTGTAGCTTTGTAGTATAGTCTAAAGTCAGGGAGCATGATTCCTCCAGCTCTGTTTTTCTTTCTCAAGATTGCTTTGGCTATTTGGGGTATTTTGTGTTTCCATACAAATTGTGAAATTCTTTGTTCTAGTTCTGTGAAAAATGCCAGTGGTAGTTTGATACGGATTGCATTGAATCTGTAGATTGCTTTGGGTAGTATAGTCATTTTCACAATCTTGATTCTTCCAATCCAAGAACATGGTATACCACTCCATCTGTTTGTATCATCTTTAATTTCTTTCATCAGTGTCTTATAGTTTTCTGCATGCAGGTCTTTTGTCTCCTTAGGTAGGTTTATTCCTAGGTATTTTATTCTTTTTGTTGCAGTGGTAAACGGGAGTGTTTCCTTAATTTCACTTTCAGATTTTTCATCATTAGTGTATAGGAATGCAAGAGATTTCTGTGCATTAATTTTGTATCCTGCTACTTTAGCAAATTCGTTGATTAGCTCTAGTAGTTTTCTGGTAACATCTTTAGGATTCTCTATGTATAGTATCATGTTATCTGCAAACAGTGACAGTTTACCTCTTCTTCTGATTTGGATTCATTTTATTTCTTTTTCATCTGTAATTGCTGTGGCTAAAACTTCCAAAACTATGTTGAATAATAGTGGTGAGAGTGGGCAACCTGGTCCTGTTCCTGATCTTAGTGGAAATGGTTTCAGTTTTTCACCATTGAGAATGATGTTGGCTATGGGTTTGTCATATATGGCCTTTATTATGTTGAGGTGAGTTCCCTCTATGCCCACTTTCTGGAGGATTTTTATCATAAATGGATGTTGAATTTTGTTGAAAACTTTTTCTGCATCTATTGAGATGATCATATGGTTTTTATCCTTCAATTTGTTAATATGGTGTATCACACTGATTGATCTGCATATATTGAAGAATTCCTGCAATCCTGGGATAAACCCCACTTGATCATGGTGTATGATCCTTTTAATGTGCTGTTGGATTCTGTTTGCTAGTATTTTCCTGAGGATATTTGCATTGATGTTCATCAGTGATAATGGCCTGTAGTTTTCTTTTTTCCTGACATCTTTGTCTGGTTTTGGTATCAGGGTGATGGTGGCCTCATAGAATGAATTTGGGAGTGATCCCCCCTCTGCTATATTTTGGAAGAGTTTGAGAAGGATAGGTGTTAACTCCTCTCTAAATGTTTCATAGAATTCGCTTGTGAAGCCATCTGGTCCTGGGCTTTTGTTTGTTTAGAGATTTTAAATCATAGTTTCAATTTCAGTGCTTGTGATTGGTCTGTTTATATTTTCTATTTCTTCCTGGTTCAGTCTCGGAAGGTTGTGCTTTTTTAAGAATTTGTCCATCTCCTCCAGGTTGTCCATTTTATTGGCATATAGTTGCTTGTAGTAATCTCTCATGATCCTTTGTTATTTCTGCAGTGTCAGTTGTTACTTCTCCTTTTTCATTTCTAATTCTATTGATTTGAGTCTTCTCCGTTTTTTTCTTGATGAGTCTGGCTAATGGTCTATCAATTTTGTTTGTCTTCTCAAAGAACCAACTTTTAGTTTTATTGATCTTTGCTATCATTTCCTGCATTTCTTTTCCATTTATTTCTGATCTGATCGTTATGATTTCTTTCCTTCTGCTAATTTTGGGTTTTTTTTGTTCTTCTTTCTCTAATTGATTTAGGTGTAAGGTTAGGTTGTTTATTTGAGATGTTTCTTGTTTCTTAAGGAAGGATTGTATTTCTATAAACTTCCCTCTTAGAACTGCTTGTGTTGCATCCCATAGGTTTTCGGTCATCGTGTTTTCACTGTCATTTGTTTCTAGGTATTTTTTGATTTCCTCTTCGATTTCTTCAGTGATCTCTTGGTTATTTAGTAGTGTATTGTTTAGCCTCCACGTGTTTGTATTTTTTACAGTTTTATTCCTGTAATTGATATCTAGTCTCATAGCGTTATAGTCGGAAAAGATACTTGATACGATTTCAATTTTCTTTACCAAGGCTTGATTTGTGACCCAGGATATGATATATCCTGAAGAATGTTCCATGAGCACTTGAGAAGAAAGTGTATTCTGTTGTTTTTGGATGGAATGTCCTATAAATATCAGTTAAGTCCATCTTGTTCAATGTATCATCTAAAGCTTGTATTTCCTTATTTATTTTCATTTTGGATGATCTGTCCATTGGTGAAAGTGGGGTGTTAAAGTCCCCTACTATGATTGTATTACTGTCGATTTCCCCTTTTATGGCTATTAGCATTTGCCTTATGTATTGCAGTGCTTCTATGTTGGGGGCATAAATATTTACAATTGTTATATCTTCTTCTTGGATTGATCCCTTGATCATAATGTAGTGTCCTTCTCTGTCTCTTGTAATAGTGTTTGTTTTAAAGTCTATTTTGTCTGATATGAGAATTGCTACTCCAGCATTATTTTGATTTCCATTTGCATGGAATATCTTTTTCCATCCCCTCACTTTCAGTCTGTATGTGTCCCAAGGTCTGAAGTGGGTCTCTTGTAGACAGCATATATATGGGTCTTGTTTTTGTATCCCTTCAGCCAGTCTATGTCTTTTGGCTGGAACATTTAATCCATTTACATTTAAGGTAGTTATCGATATGTATGTTCCCATTACCATTTTCTTTTTTTTTTTTTAACGTCTTTATTGGAGTATAATTGCTTTACAATGGTGTGTTAGTTTCTGCTTTATAACAAATTGAATCATTTATACATATACATATATCCCCATATCTCTTCCCTCTTGCATCTCCCTCCCTCCAACCCTACCTATCCCACACCTCTAGCTGGTCACAAAGCACCGAGCTGATCTCCCTGTGCTATGCGGTTGCTTCCAACTAGCTATCTATTTTATATTTGGTAGTGTATATATGTCCATGCCACTCTCTGACTTTGTCCCAGCTTACCCTTCCCATTCCCCGTGTCCTCAAGTCCATTCTCTAGTAGGTCTGTGTCTTTATTCCCGTCTTGCCCCTAGGTTCTTCATGACCATTTTTTTTGTTTTTGAGATTCCATACATATGTGTTAGCATACAGTATTTGTTTTTCTCTTTCTGACTTACTTCACTCTGTATGACAGACTCTAGATCCTTCCACCTCACTACAAATAAGTCTATTTTGTTTCTTTTTACGACTGGGAATATTCCATTGTATATATGTGCCACATGTTCTTTATCCATTCATCTGTCGATGGACACTTAGGTTGCTTCCAAGTCCTGGCTATTGTAAATAGAGCTGCAGTGAACATTGTGGTACATGACTCTTTTTGAATTATGGTTTTCTCAGGGTGTATGCCCAGTAGTGGGATTGCTGGGTCGTATGGTAGTTCTATTTTTAGTTTTTTAAGGAAGCTCCATACTGTTCTCCATAGTGGCTGTATCAATTTACATTCCCACCAACAGTGCAAGAGGGTTCCCTTTTCTCCATACCCTCTCTAGCATTTATTATTTGTAGATTTTTTGATGATGGCCATTCTGACTGGTGTGAGATGATATCTCATTGTAGGTTTGTTTGCATTTCTCTAATGATTAATGATGTTGAGCATCCTTTCATGTGTTTGTTGGCAATCTGTATATCTTCTTTGGAGAAATGTCTATTTAGGACTTCTACCCATTTTTGGATTGTGTTGTTTGTTCTTTTGATATTGAGCTGCATGAGCTGCTTGTAAATTTTGGAGATTAATCCTTTGTCCGTTGCTTCATTTGCGCATATTTTCTCCCATTCTGAGGGTTGTCTTTTCGTCTTGTTTATGGTTTCCTTTGCTGTGCAAAAGCTTTTAAGTTTCATTAGGTCCCATTTGTTTATTTTTGTTTTTATTTCCATTTCTCTAGGAGGTGGGTCAAAAAGGATCTTGCTGTGATTTATGTCATAGAGTGTTCTGCCTATGTTTTCCTCTAAGAGTTTTATGGTGTCTGGCCTTACATTTAGGTCTTTCATCCATTTTGAGTTTATTTTTGTGTATGGTTTTAGGGAGTGTTCTAATTTCATTCTTTTACATGTAGCTGTCCAGTTTTCCCAGCACCACTTATTGAAGAGGCTGTCTTTTCTCCACTGTATATTCTTCCCTCCTTTTTCAAAGATAAGGTGACCATATGTGCCTGGGTTTATATCTGGGCTTTCTATCCTCTTCCATTGATCTATGTTTCTGTTTTTGTGCCAGTACCAAACTGTCTTGATTACTGCAGCTTTGTAATATAATCTGAAGCCAGGGAGCATGATACCTCCAGCTCCGTTTTTCTTTCTCAAGATTGCTTTGGCTATTCAGGGTCTTTTGTGTTTCCGTACAAATTGTGAATTTTTTTGTTCTAGTTCTGTGAAAAATGCCATTGGTAGTTTGATAGGGATTGCATTGAATCTGTAGATTGCTTTGGGTAGTATAGTCATTTTCACAATCTTGATTCTTCCAATCCAAGAACATGGTATATCTCTCCATCTCTTTATATCATCTTTAATTTCTTTCATCAGTGTCTTATAATTTTCTGCATACAGGTTTTTTGTCTCCTTAGGTAGGTTTATATTTAGGTATTTTATTCTTTTTGTTGCAATGGTAAATGGGAGTGTTTTCTTAATTTCACTTTCAGATTTTTCATCATTAGTGTATAGGAATGCAAGAGATTTCTGTGCATTAATTTTGTATCCTGCTACTTTACCAAATTCATTGATTAGCTCTAGTAGTTTTCTGGTAACATCTTTAGGATTTTCTATGTATAGTATCATGTCATCTGCAAACAGTGACAGCTTTACTTTTTCTTTTCCGATTTGGATTCCTTCTATTTCTTTTTCTTCTCTGATTGCTGTGGCTAAAACTTCCAATACTATGTTGAATAATAGTAGTGAGAGTGGGCAACCTTGTCTTGTTCCTGATCTTAGTGGAAATGGTTTCAATTTTTCATCATTGAGTACGATGTTGGCTGATATGGCCTTCATTATGTTGAGGTAAGTTCCCTCTATGCCTACTTTCTGGAAGGTTTTTATCATAAATGGATGTTGAATTTTGTTGAAAGCTTTCTCTGCATCTATTGAGATGATCATATGGTTTTTATCCTTTAATTTGTTAATATGGTGTATCACATTGATTGATTTGCATATACTGAAGAATCCCTGCATTCCTGGGATAAACCCCACTTGATCACAGTGTATGATCCTTTTAGTGTGCTGTTGGATTCTGTTTGCTAGTATTTTGTTGAGGATTTTTGCATCTATGTTCATCAGTGATATTGGCCTGTAGTTTTCTTTCTTTGTGACATCTTTGTCTGGTTTTGGTATCAGGGTGATGGTGGCCTCGTAGAATGAGTTGGGGAGTGTTCCTCCCTCTGCTCTATTTTGGAAGAGTTTGAGAAGGATAGGTGTTAGCTCTTCTCTAAATGTTTGATAGAATTCGCTTGTGAAGCCACCTGGTCCCGGGCTTTTGTTTGTTGGAGGATTTTTAATCACAGTTTCAATTTCAGTGCTTGTGATTGATCTGTTCATATTTTCTATTTCTTCCTGGTTCAGTCTCGGAAGGGTGTGCATTTCTAAGAATTTGTCCATTTCTTCCACGTTGTCCATTTTATTGGCATACAGTTGCTTGTCGTAATCTCTCATGATCCTTTGTATTTCTGCAGTGTCAGTTGTTACTTCTCCTTTGTCATTTCTAATTCTATTAATTTGAGTTTTCTCCCTTTTTTTCTTGATGAGTCTGGCTTATGGTTTATCAATTTTGTGTATCTTCTCAAAGAACCAGCTTTTAGTTTTATTGATCTTTGCTATTGTTTCCTTCCCTTCTTTTTCATTTGTTTCTGGTCTGATCGTTATGATTTTTTCCTTCTGCTAACTTTGGGGTTTCTTTGCTCTTCTTTCTCTAATTGCTTTAGGTGTAAGGTTAGGTTGTTTATTTGAGATGTTTCTTGTTTCTTAAGGTAGAAGTGTAATGCTATAAACTTCCCTCTTAGAACTGCTTTTTTTGCATCCCATAGGTTTTTGGTCATCGTGTTTTCATTGTCATTTGTTTCTAGGTATTTTTTGATTTCCTCTTTGATTTCTTCAGTGATCTCTTGGTTATTAAGTAGTGTATTGTTTAGCTTCCATGTGTTTGTATTTTTTACAGATTTTTTCCTGTAATTGACATCTAGTCTCATAGTGTTGTGGTCAGAAAAGATACTTGATACGATTTCAATTTTCTTAAATTTACCAAGGCTTGATTTGTGACCCAGGATATGATCTATCCTGGAGCATGTTCCATGAGTACTTGAAAAGAAACTGTATTCTGTTGTGTTTGGATGGAATGTCCTATAAATATCAATTAAGTCTACCTCGTTTAGTGTATCATCTAAAGCTTGTGTTTCCTTATTTATTTTCATTTTGGATGATCTGTCCATTGGTGAAAGTGTGGTATTAAAGTCCCCTACTATGATTGTGTTACTGTCGATTTCCCCTTTTATGGCTGTTAGTATTTGCTTTATGTATTGAGGTGCTCCTATGTTGGGTGCATTAATATTTACAATTGTTATATCTTCTTCTTGGATTGATTCCTTGATCATTATGTAGTGTCCTTGTTTGTCTCTTGTAATAGTCTTTGTTTTAAAGTCTATTTTGTCTGATATGAGAATTGCTACTCCAGCATTATTTTGATTTCCATTTGCATGGAATATCTTTTTCCATCCCCTCACTTTCAGTTTGTATGTGTCCCGAGGTTTGAAATGGGTCTCTTGTAGACAACATACATATAGGTCTTGTTTTTGTATCCATTCAGCCAGTCTATGTCTTTTGGTGGGAGCATTTAATCCATTTACATTTAAGGTAGTTATCGATATGTATGTTCTTATTACCATTTTCTTAATTGTTTTGGGTTTGTTATTGTAGGTCTTTTCCTTCTCTTGTATTTCCTGCCTAGAGAAGTTCTTTTAGCATTTGTTGTAAAGCTGGTTTGGTGGTGCTACATTCTCTTAGCTTCGCTTGTCTGTAAAGGTTTTAATTTCTCTGTCGAATCTGAATGAGATCCTTGCTGGGTAGAGTAATCTTGGTTGTTGGTTTTTCCCTTTCATCACTTTAAATATGTCCTGCCACTCCCTTCTGGCTTGTAGAGTTTCTGCTGAAAGATCAGTTGTTAACCTTATGGGGATTCCCTTGTATCTTATTTGTTGCTTTTCCCTTGCTGCTTTTAACATTTTTTCTTTGTATATAATTTTTGATAATTTGATTAATATGTATCTTGGCGTGTTTCTCCTTGGATTTATCCTGTATGGGACTCTCTGCGCTTCCTAGACTTGAGTGACCATTTCCTTTCCCATATTAGGGAAGTTTTCAACTATAATCTCTTCAAATATTTTCTCAGTCCCTTTCTCTTTCTCTTCTTCTTCTGGTACCTGTATAATTCGAATGTTGGTGTGTTTAATGTTGTCCCAGAGGTCTCTGAGACTGTCCTCAATTCTTTTCTTTTTTCTTTTTTTTTTTTTGCAGTTTAATATAATGTATTTTATTTTATAATAAAACGTTTTTTTTTTTTTTTTTTAAACCACCATAAGCAAAGTTAAAAGACAAACTGGGAAAAACAATTTACATCTCGTATTATGAACAGAAAACTAACATCCACCAAACATAACAATTAGCTCCTTGAAACTGCTAAAATTATCAACAAGCCAGTAGGAAAATGAATTGACACAGGGTTCCTGGCCCTTCAACAAATTAAAAGACTCACCCTTGGAAAGATAATGGCAGGTTTTATAAACCTGAATGGTCTCTTGAAAGATTTCCCTTGAAAATCTAGGTCCTATCCTTTTTACTTTCTGGCTTAAAACCTGCCAAGTGCTGCCCATCTACTCGGGTGTGTGTGTGTTTTATCGACGAGGAATCCTTCTGTCCTGATCTGTTAGCTCTGTATGGTTTTTTCCTCCATCAAAATCACTTTTAAGGATATAGTGAAACTGAAGCACCTACTTCTTGTCCTTCCCTGCCACTAGCTGTGCAATATTTCATCCTTTAATGAAAAATCACAGCTGATTTATGCATCAGGTTGTTACAGTTGTTCAGTGATATGAACTAATCTAACAGGTTTGTGCCTGCCCGACATGAATATGTCCTGAGACAACACAAGTCTAGAAGTGGTTTCATAGTAGTGACTTTCAACATTACTCACTTTGCCTCTTCAAACTTCCCCATCTAATAAAGTTGGAAACATGCAGACCAGAGAAGTATTAAGGAGGGAGAAACAGCTGGGGTGGGGGGCAATCTGTGAAGGAAGAAGGCCTGAGATAATGCAGCCACGTCAAAGAACAGCTGTGCTCACTGCCTTGCTTCTGTGGTGGCAGGTCAGGGAGTGCCAGGCTCCACTGCTTGAGTTTCTCCTGCAGCCCCTGGAGCTGACTTCGACCCCAGTCAATGCAGATCTGAAGGCTGGCCATGTCTGCAGCCAGCTGCAGACCCTCCCAGAAGCTGGCTCGGGCTTGCCGTAGACTGTGAGGAACCAGGATTCCAAGCCAGTTCAGAGGGTCCTGGGGAGCTGCGGAGGGGTCTGGCTCTGGGGTCCTCGTGAGGCCCTTGCGCCTGCACAGAACTGCCTTGCGGGGTCCCACCTCCTCTGGAGTCTGGGTGCCGGCTCTCACCATCCAGAACTTGTGGAGTCGGTCCTGGGCCTCGCTGGTGCAGACGCCGACCTGGGGCTCCATGTGGGGGGCATACTGCAGAGGCCCTACCGACTTGGCACCCATGGCATAGCGAGCTTTGGAGAGTGAGAGCCAGCCCTCCACCCGGGCGTTCAGTGCCACCCTCTTTGCCTCCAGTTCCTCCAGGTCCCTGAGCAGCTGCAGGAGAAGCGAGTCCAGCTCGGCTCGCAGATCCCGCACCGCCATGGGCTCCACACACATTCCTCTTTTCACTCTTTTTTCTTTATTCTGCTCTGTGGTAGTTATTTCCACTATTTTATCTTCCAGGTCACTTATCAGTTCTTCTGCCTCAGTTATTCTGCTATTAATTCCTTCTAGAGAATTTTTAATTTCATTTATTGTGTTGTTCATCATTTTTTGTTTCCTCTTTAGTTCTTCTAGGTCCTTATTAAACGTTTCTTGTTTTTTCTCCATTCTATTTCCAAGATTTTGGATCA
The DNA here is from genome assembly GCF_028023285.1 of Balaenoptera ricei. NCBI lineage: Eukaryota > Metazoa > Chordata > Mammalia > Artiodactyla > Balaenopteridae > Balaenoptera > Balaenoptera ricei. The sequence goes on from NC_082640.1 coordinate 156,137,671, forward strand.
TCTTTACTATCATTACTCTGAATTCTTTTTCAGGTAGACTGCCTGTTTCCCCCTCATTTGTTTGGTCTGATGGGTTTTTACCTTGCTCCTTCATCTGCTGTGTGTTTCTCTGTCTTCTCATTTTGCTTATCTTACTGTGTTTGGGGTCTCCTTTTCACAGGCTGCAGGGTCGTAGTTCCCATAGTTTTTGGTGTCTGCCCCCAGTGGGTAAGGTTGGTTCAGTGGGTTTTGTAGGCTTCCTGGTGGAGGGGACTGGTGTCTGTGTTCTGGTGGATGAGGCTGGATTTTGTCTTTCTGGTGGGCAGGACCGAGTCCGGTGGTGTGTTTTGGGGTGTCTGTGAACTTACTATGATCTTAGGCAGCCTCTTTGCTAATGGGTGGGGTTGTTTTCCTGTCTTGCTAGTTGTTTGGCATAGGGTGTCCAGCACTGTAGCTTGCTGGTCACTGAGTGGAGCTGGGTCTTAGCGTTGAGATGGAGATCTCTGGGAGAGCTTTTGCCATTTGATATTATATGGGGCTGGGAGGTCTCTGGGACCAATGTCCTGATCTTGGCTCTCCCACCTCAGAGGCTCAGGGCTGACACCTGGCCGGAGCACCAAGACCCTGTCAGCCACACGGCTCAGAAGAAAAGGGAGAAAAAAAGAAAGAAAGAAAGAAAGAAAGAAAGAATAAAATAAAATAAAACAAAATAAAGTTATTAAAATAAAAAATAAAAAAATTATTATTAAAAATAAAAGAATTAAAAAGTAATAGAAAAAAAGAAAAAACAAAAAAGAAAGAAAGAAGAAAACAACCAAACCAAAAAACCAATCCACCAATAATAACAAGGGCTAAAAACTGTACTGAAAGAAAAAGAAGCTGCCGCTTCTTGGTGGCGGCAGCAGCAGCCTTAGCGTTTCATGCCCGTCTCTGGCGTCCGCGCCAATAGCCGCGGCTCACACCCGTCTCTGGAGCTTTTAGGCAGTGCTCTGAATCCCCTCTCCTCACGCACCGCAAAACAAGGGTCTCTTGCCTCTTAGACAGGTCCAGACTTTTTCCCGGACTCCCTCCCGGCTAGCTGTGGCACACTAGCCCCCTTCAGGCTGTGTTCACGCAGCCAACCCCAGTCCTCTCCCTGGGATCTGACCGAAGCCCGAGCCTCAGCTCCCAGCCCCCGCCCGCCCCGGCAGGGGAGCAGACAAGCCTCTCGGGCTGGTGAGTGCTGGTCGGCACCGATCCTCTGTGCGGGAATCTCTCTGCTTTGCCTTCCCCACCCCTGTGGCTGCGCTCTCCTCCGTGGCTTCACAGCTCCCCTCCTCTGCCACCCACAGTCTCCGCCCACAAAGGGGCTTCCTAGTGTGTGGAAACCTTTCCTCCTTCACGGCTCCCTCCCACTGGTGCAGGTCCCGTCCCTATTCTTTTGTCTCTGTTTTTTCTTTTTTCTTTTGCCCTACCCAGGTACATGGGGAGTTTCTTGCCTTTTGGGAAGTCTGAGGTCTTCTGCCAGCGTTCAGTAGGTGTTCTGCAGGAGTTGTTCCACATGTAGATGTATTTTTGATGTATTTGTGAGGAGGAAGGTGATCTTCACATCTTACTCCTCCGCCATCTTGAAGGTCCCCCCATTGGATATTTTTAAAATGTAAAAACGTATTTGATATCTTCCCCCTGAAATGGAAATAGAAGTGAACGAACAAGAGGTGTCATATTTGCTGTTTACAAAACCTGGGCCATTCTAGGCACCAAATCAGAGGGCAGAAGTCAAGAAAATTAAGTTCTTTGTGTCCCTGAAGCCCTAACACTAAGATTTTTAAAAATACCTTTATGTGTGTGTTGGAGGGGATGGTGTTCGCACTTTTTGGAAAATACAAAAAAATGTTTTTCCTCATGTATTTGGAAAAATGGTCCTAACACTGACAATTAGGTACCGGTTCATAAATTTCCACCTTACTCTTAACCAGTGAAAGTTCAGCTTAGGGCACAGTTGTAGAATCACAGAACTTTTGGGTCAAAGGGGACCTCAGATGTATCTGGTTCATCTCCTTCATCTCCCTGCCCCACCACATCCAGGGACAATCTCTCACCAAGCAGTCATCTATCTTCTGCTTGATTGCCACCAAAGACAGGAAACTTATTACCACCAATGACGACATAATGCATTTTGGGACAATTTAGTTGGAAATTCCTTCCCTACATTGACTTGAAAGTTGTAATTTCCAACAGATGACCCCCATTCTAGCTAAGGAACTTACAGAATCCACAGAAATCACACTTTCCACAGAAAGATCTGAAGACAGACACCATTATGTCCTTGTGAAATCCTGTCTTATAGCCAACAAATATATCTTTTCACCCTGGCAAAGATCTTTAGTTCTATCGCTCATTCCCATATCACAGGGTTTTATGTCTCTCTTTCCTCCTGGCCTCTTTCCTCTTAATTCAGTTTGCTAAGGTGCCCCTTATAGAGTGTCCTTCCCCAAACTGGACACAGTATTTCAGATGTGGTCATAAACAGCTTGGGGAAGAATGGGATTATCTCTTGTTCTAAACACACTACTGCTTGACTAATATCACGTTGGCAGCCACATTACACCATCGACTCATAAAAAACATAGTCAACAAGGACTCCCACATTTAAGAGGATTTGAAATTGAGGGATTATCTTCCTTCCTTGCATCTTCTCCATTAAAATCTGGAGGACGAGGCAAATACTCTAAAAGGAAAATCCCTCATTCCCCAGCAGACAGTCCTCCCTAGACTTGGCATAGAGCAGGAGACAGTGTCTACAGCCAGCAAGAATAGCAGTGCTTTGAAGCTACAACCTACATCCTCCCTGTAAAATGGAAGGGGAAAGGGATGAAATCTGCTTGTGCTGAGTACATACTCTACACCTGACACGATTTTAGATGCTTTATGTATCTTGTCTCATTTTGTCTTCTCAGTAACCTTCAAGGTAGGCACCATTAGCCTTATTTCATAAATAGGCTCAGAGAGGTTAAGTGACTTTGCCAAAGTTACACAGAGATGGTATTTAAACCCAGCTCATTTTGACTCCAAAGCCATGTTTTTTTCTTCTGCATCCTGTTGCTTCTCAGCCAAACCTGACTAAAGATGAGGGGGACGTTTGTGGGATAACCTCTTCTAAACAGAGGGAGAAACAGCTCATGCTAGCCAGACCAAAAGGATTACACCATCCCTCCTGTCTCCCCTGCTCGTCTCACTGCAATCAAACTTTCTTCCATGTGTGAAATCACCCAGAAGATTTAATGCCACGAATCACTAGAGCCATGAATTAAAAGACCACATGTCATCAGAACAACTGGAACAGAAAAACTTTGGAGAGAAGTATTGTCCCAAGGCCCCTTGCTCCCAAATTCCCACCTAGAAAAGTATTTGTTTCTTGAGTAGTTCATGATAAATGCCAGAAAGGATGGAGTGACGAAGTGTCTTTTAAAACACTGGTTCTTGGACTGTGGTCCCTGAACCAGCAGCAGCATCACTTGGGGACTTCTTAGAAATGCATGTTATCCAGATGACCCCAGAACTAATGAATCCAGAAATTCTGTAGGTGGGACCCAGGAATCTGTTTTCATAAGCCCTCCAGGTAAATCTTACTGTGAACGCAATAAACAATGTTCTCCTGCAGCTTCTGATGGAGAGAGAGGTTCTAGGGGGATAAGTGGCAACCTCAGATGGCCCGGGGACTCAGTCATCCAGCCAGGGTACATGGCACCCGTGGAAAAACAATTTCTTAGAGGTCCTATAGAGTATGCAGACAAAAGGAAAATGTGCCTGCTAAAAATACTGCCCTGAAACAAAGTTATTGGGTGGATCTACTGCAAGATGCTTAACTATCACTGTGCATTAGCTTAATCTGAAAAACCTACTAACCGATTTGGAGCAACTGGAAGATTATAAAGAAAAAAAAAAAAGGTCTCATACTCCCACTGCCAAGGAGAGTTAGAGAAATAGCCACATGCCTTCTGCTTTTAGTTCAACTTTTTCCCGCTAGGAAATGTTCCTGTACATGATAGTAGTCATTTCATTACAAGTTTGATAGTTGCTAGAAGAATGCTGAATCAAGCCTGTCCCTTTGCATATGGTTCACATTTTTCTATTTTACAAAAGAAGTGCAAAGAAAAGGGGTGGGAATGGGGTGATATAGGCACAGGGTAGAGGTGCCTTGGAGGGGATCCCAGTTGTCAATGAAGGTCTAAGGCAATTCAGGATGGATTTCTTCTTTTTTTTTTTTTTAAATTAATTTATTTTTGGCTGTGTTGGGTCTTCGTTTCTGTGCGAGGGCTTTCTCTAGTTGCGGCGAGCAGGGGCCACTCTTCATCGCAGTGCGCGGGCCTCTCACTGTCGCGGCTTCTCTTGTTGCGGAGCACAAGCTCCAGACGTGCAGGCTCAGTAGTTGTGGCTCACGGGCCTAGTTGCTCTGTGGCATGTGGAATCTTCCCAGACCAGGGCTCGAACCCGTGTCCCCTGCATTGGCAGGCAAATTCCCAGCCACTGTGCCACCAGGGAAGCCCCAGGATGGATTTCTTAATAGATAGAGCATGAGAAAGCATTATAGAAAAGGAGGTGGGGATTTGCCAGAAGAAAATTGTTTCAAAAAAGAGTAAACTAAATGAAAGCCTGATACCTGGATAGTGAGAAAGTATGACTGGGAAAAGCAGAGAAATATAGCAAGGCCCTGCACTTCATTATACTGCTTTTTGTTTTCTTTTTCTTTCTTTCTTTTTTGAAAAAAATCATGTTTCAGAAAACACTAGTACTACCATGGAATGCTCCCTGTGTTACCAAACCAAACTTGGGTCCATTTGCCCTCACCCATGTGCAGCAAAGCCAATCCACTGACACCAGGTTATGGTGAAGGAAAGTAGAGCATTTATTGCAGGGTGCCAAGCAAAGAGAACGGACAGCTCACGCTCAAAAGACCTGAACTCCCTGACAGCTTTCAGGGAAGGGTTTTTAAAGGCAACATTTGGGGTGAGGCTTGCAGCTCATGGAATTTCTTCTGATTGGTTGGTGGTGAGGTAACAGGGTGATGTTTCAGGATCTTAATCAGCAACCTTCTGGTTCCAACCAGTCTGGGGTCCACATGCTTCTATTCAGCTTGTAGTCACCATCCTCCACCTGGGTGGAGGGGTCTTAGTTTCTGCAGAACAACTCAAAGATTTGTGTCAGATTGTTATGTATATCCCTTGAGGAGGAACTAGGACTCTGTTTTACAATCATTGAAGTATCGTTTAAGCTATCATTACTTTTCTTGCTTGACTACTTTTCCTTTGTTTCTGTACTCTCTCACTCCCCTAATTAGTAACTGCTTGAGTCTGCTCTTTGGAACTCAGGGAAGGCCTAGGAGACTAAAGCCTTTAGTTTAGTGTAGTTTTCTACAAATAAGAAATGGGGCTTTGGTACCTGGAAGGACCCCACAGGGTCCTGCTTGGTTTCCCCCTTTTCTTTGATACTCCTCAATCCTGAGGGGAACAAGGGTGGGACAAGAAAGGGAATAACGCTTTAGATAGAGAGGTTAAAAATAATAAACTCAGTGTTAGAGGGATTCGGTTTCACCCACACAAAGTTAAGGGAGGGTCCCACAGTTAATTGAGTTTATGAATTGCTGCAAATGATATCTTCCTCTTAGAGCTGAATCATGAACTGATTTAAGGCTCTGAGAAGTTCTGCAGTCAAGAAATCTTTTAATTTTATTTGACCCAATATTCCAAAGTTATTTGGCTAGAGAACCCTTTCATCTCCAATAATTCCTAGTCACACCCAATAGGACACCAACTGCATTCATCACTGTATCAAAGTGACAGACGTAAAGGTGGAGGAAGAGCAGCTTCACATTCCAGGAGAAGGGTAGGAAGTGGGCACACACAAGGGAGACTGTTCTCCTTGGGAAGCTGGTAGGAAAAACAGCAAAAGTCCAACAACAAAGAAGCTACTTTAGGATGCAAGGTCTGACCCCTGTCCGAGAAGCCCCCCAAGAACAGCCAGAAGAAAGCAGGCTGGCCAGGGGGCACAGCAGAGGCCCCCATGCTATCGTCTGAACTACTCCAGATACGGCCTCTCACTCAAACTGGAGCAAAAGACTCTTGAGTTGAATATTTATCTTACCTCCTCTCCCTCTCCCCCAAAAGAGTTCCATCTGCCAGAGAATTACAGGGCACAAAGACAGTTCCCTCAGACACCAGCACTGGGACCCAGGCCTTTCTTCATCTCCCTTCCAGGTCTGGGGGGACTTCTGTCTGCCAGGACTAGGTCCTGGCCATCACGCTACCTCTCTTGTCTCTGGGTCTCAGTTTCCTCATTTGTAAAGCGTGTGGATGAGACTGGTGATCCCTAAGGCTTTTTCCAGCTCTGTCAATTCTGAAATTTTATGAGAGCTTGGAGATCGGTATCTGAATTCCTGTGCTGTTATGAACTAACTGTAACATTTGAACAAATAACCTCTGCTCCCTGTACCTCTCCCAGGAAAGATTTGCACACTGGGTGACCTTGAGACCCAAAAGAGATAATGTGTCTGTCGTGGTGGTGATTGAAAAGTCATTGTAAATGTAGAAGGTGTTGTTTTCCAGTTGGGGCGTGGCACCTGAGTGATCCTTGTCTCTCTACATGGTCCATTGTCTCCCTTGCTTTTCTCCTGCTTTCCTCCATTGGCTTTCCTCCAAAGCCCCATTGGCTTTGCCCTGTGAGCTGGTGTTTGCTCTGTTCTTCTCTGCTCATCAGTCACTCAACTGCACTCACTGGGAGTGCTAGCCTCCCACGTTCTTCCAGGTGTCCACAAGCTGACCTAATGTAACAGGCTTAAAATAATTTCAGATTTGCCTTAATTTGGACAGAAAGGTTGACCTGAAGTACACCGCTGGGCTGTTTTCGCAAAGGGCTTCTTGCCAAAAATATTTAAGTATATGAGTCAGAGATGAAATTTACCTACCTAAGAATACACTGTTTTTAAAGCACCTTTAGGCGTACCAGATATATATCCACAGCGTAGTTACAGTATAACCAGAGAGTAACCTCACTTAGGTTGATGTAAAAACACTTTTTGTCTCTTAAGGAAGACCCATCAATTTACCTTTTAGCCTTCCCAGAATATTCCAGAGTGGGGTAGGAACAAACGCCACGGTTTGTATCTGTACCTTTGTGGCTAGAACAACACTGAGATTTGAAAACTGCACTAGATGCTAGACACTAGAAATAGTCAATTGCCTTGTCAGTTCCCCTTGGCCCATGCTTTTCACATAGATTAAGTCTGAAAGTTGATTAATTTGAGGCTGGTGTATGGGCTGTGGGGCAGAGATAGAGCAAAGGGGATTACTTACTAATTTAAAAGAATAAATACATTTGCAAGGGAGAAGGTGGAACTAGGTAGGATTTACCTCTTGATCATGTATATATAAACCATCGATTCTATAGAATTTACATCCTGATTGCTTTTCTGCAAGAAACCTGACTTCTCTCATCTGACAGTAACAGAACTATTTCTATATGAAAACAAGCTCTCCCTTCCTTTACTCAAACTTGTTCACACTTTTTGCTGATTTCAGATCGCCCCTTCCCTTGGGGCTGGTCAGAATAGAATGTTCTTTAGTTTCTACCAGAGAATTTGGCTGTGCTTTTCTTGAGTGTACAGAGAGTTGGCTAAAAAAATAACATAGTGATAATAAAAATAAATAGCTAAGTTTAACTGGGCACTTACCATGTGAACTGAGTGCTATATTTACATTATCTAGTTTAATCCTCCCAGCAACTGAGTGAGGTAGGTATTATTATCTCCCCCTTTTTAAATAGTCACGGACAGTCTGAAGCTTGGTTGGACTGCGAACCTTTCCAAGGCTGCAGAGGGCTGGAAAGTTCAGCGGTTAAGTTAAAATGAAGTGGCAGAGCTGGTTAGTTAAGGAAGGTGGGCTGCAGTCTGACTCCGTGACCGTTGCTTTCCGTCTCCATGTTAACTTCTTTTTCTTCAAGAAGACATCTTGGAAACTCCCCAAGACAACTTACAAACAACCTCTCAATTGAGAGCCATGGGTCCATTCACTCAGGGCTCCTTCAGCAAAGGGAAGTGACCTTGCTGGGTACTCCCAGCACTTCCTGCAGCCAGAGACCCTGCCTGGGTCCTCTGGGTCTTCTTTTGTTCACTGTTGTTCCTTCTCCTGCAGCACACCTGGGGCAGGTGTGCCCATAACGGTGGATTCCAAGCCTCAGAGGAACTTGGCAACAATTCCTCATTCAATTCCAGTTATAAAACGCTAAAGGACTTGGAAGCAGCTTTCAGCCTGAGGAGTCTGTTATCTGGAGTCTGCTCCTTGGAGCCTGGTCTGAGCAAAATGCCGAGGGCCCTGGGGAGAAAGGGCTCGTGTTTGGGCCTGTGGGCCGGGCTGGGGGCTGGGAGGCAGTGTCCCCGAGCCCACATGGATGCAATGGGCGCTCTCAGTGAGCATGTGGCCCTTGGGACCTTCTGAGCTGCGAGGTCAGATTAAATCCCCCAAAACAACGCTTGGGGCTCAGTGTCTTCCTCAGGCATGCGCTTCTGTCCCCAGCAGCCTTGGCTGGGACTCTGCAGGCCCAGGAGGAGGGGCGCTCCGTGCGGCCTCGGAGCTGGACTTGGGTGGGGTACCATCCTCACGGAAAGGGAGGCTGGCCTTGGCCGTGGGAGCCAAGGGGCCCGGGGGTGAGTCGGCGTGGCCACCTGCCCCCAGGGACAGGCTTCCCCAGAGGTGATTATTGGCCAAGGAGGAAGAAGCAGCCAGCCAGGCCCCATTAAAATGCTGCCCCTGGCAAGGAGTCATCCCTCGGAGCCATCCCCTGTGGGCCGGACAGAATCTGAAGGGGCGAACTCCAAGTTTCCAGCAGTACTTCCCACCTGAACCTCTGGGGGTTCCCAGGGGAGCTCTGGCCCACTAGGAGGCCGGCTTGCCGGGTGTTTCTGACACAGCCGAGAGCAATCATTGCCGCAGCCATCCTGTATCCGGCCACCAGCCCGTGCCGGGCACTGGACTCACACTGTTTTCATTGTCACAGCCCTTCAGGTTTGGCGCTGTCATCCCCATTTTATAGATGGGGCTCAGAGAGCTAGGTAACATGCCAGTTCGTAACTGGCTGGATCAGATTCAAACCCAGGTGTGTCTGGGTTTCTTTCCATTCCGCCCTCAGCCTTCCTCAGAAGGTAGCACTAACCTGCCTTAGGACATTGATCTTGGGTGAGCATCTGGGGTAGGAACCATGGCCATGGGGTTTATGGACTGTCTCCACGAGAGGAAGCAGGAGTGAAACATGGTGCTGGGGTAAAGGCATTGACTACAGTTTCCCTGCATAGACAGTAGAGGTAAATAAAAATGCTCATTTTTTACTGGTAGGAACAAGATGCCCTACATCTTGTTCTTATCCTGATTTCTATGGGTAGGTCTCAATGAAGCAACTAGTTTTGGGGAAAACTGTGATGTTTGGTACCCACACAAGAGCAGAAGCCTTTTCTGTAGCTTTTCTGTCTTGCTGATAACTTCTGGATTTTACCCAGGCTGTCAAATCTCTCCTTTACGCCTGTACCCCTTGTATCCCTCACCACTTGATTTGTAGGCTATTATTGTCTATCCTCGATTCTAATGTGTCCTTGATCCCAAGAGGCACCTTTTCCACACAATTTAACGCCTGTGCAATTGGCACACATCCTGTAATTGAGGTCTACATTTAATGTGGCGGGGCTGTTTAAATTGTTGTTATATTTTTAGAATGGATGGAGACCAAGAATTTAGGAAATATGATAATTCATGAATTTATTCAACTCATCAGATGCCTACAATAAACGTCAGGCATTGTGCTAGCTGCTTGGAATATAGAAAGAGCCAATATTCAGTCCCTTGCCTTAGGGAGGTCACAGTCTAATGGGGGAGATAGACTAGACAGATCAACAGTTAAGCTCATTGTAATAAGGGCTCTGAATTTGGGGAACCAGGGTGTGTGGAGGGTCGGAGGAAGGAGGGAGAGGAGGTGGGGAGGCTGGGACCACTTTAAGGAGAAGGTGTATCATGAATGGGGTGGGAAGACAGCGGGTTTGGAAGTGGGCTGGGATGGGTTGGGGAATGGTATTCTGGGCAGATTGACTAGCTGGAGCAAACAAAAGTTCAGAATCATGAGACGCTAGGATGTGTTTGTGAGCCTCAAAGGCTCAAAGGCTCAAAGGCTCATTCCAGCTTGTGGCTGGAATGGGGGGTGTGGAGACAGGCAGGGGGCAGATCATGGGGGCCCTCAAGCTCGTGCAAATCAGCATCATCTCCATCCTGAGTACGATGGCCAGTCATCGAGGGGTTTTAAGCAGGGGAATGATGCCCTGATTTGTGTAGAAAGTGGGTGGGAAAAGGATGATGGGGTGGGGTGGAGGAGGTGGACAGAATGACAGCTTTTGAGAGAGAAAGGAGAGTTACTCCGAATGAAGCCAAAAGCCTCATTTTTATTTACTATTCCCAGGCAGCGTGGACCTGATCACGGAGACTTGAGGAAGATCACACAGTGGTGCAGCAGGGCATCTAGAACTAGAATCTGCAGGCACAAGTGGCCTTGTTTTTACCTTAACCCCATCACATGTGCCCTTTTCTCAAGAAAGCCATGTGATCAATAGGCAGGCTGACTGTAGGAACGGATGCTGGGAAAAGCTAGAAAAAGAAGAAAAGCTTTTCCCTTGTCTCTGCTTCTTCAAGAAGGGTCATATCAACCTACATTGGGGACTTTCCAACTCGTACTTGCCAAATTAGTTCACCAATCAATTTTTTACAAATGGATGGGATACACAGCGGACGTACCCGAGTACGGTATAAGAGATTAAGCATTAAATGTCATAAGGAAACAGTAAATTGCTATGGTTGCTCCTGGGAGTCACACAGAAAATGTAATCAATGTTGTCTGGCCAGCCTTCAAGGGACACTCGGGGGAGGGATGCTGGGTGAGAGGTGAACGAGTTCTCCGCTATGCTGGGGATGCTTTGAAGGAGGTGGGAGGTGACTGTCGATACTGTGACCCAAGACTTACGGTTCTTTTCCCCTTCCCACTTCCCCGAACAGGTGCAGTGCCATACTTACACGGGGTACTGCTGGTGTGTCACCCCAGATGGGAAGCCCATCAGTGGCTCTTCTGTGCAGAATAAAACTCCTGTATGTTCAGGTACCGTAGGGAAGGGCGGGAAGAAAGAAAAGGGTTGGAGAGAGACCCCTTGGCTGGTCTCCTGAATCTTGTGGGTGCACTTTTGAAAGATTGGTGGTGGTTATGAGCCCTCTTCCAGGTCAGGGAGAAGTCTACCCAAACTTGCTTGCTCTGTCGTCAGCTGGGTGATAGGGTCAGTATGTGTCTGTGTGTATGTATCTATTTATTTTGAGTTTAAGTTTCTGGTTCAATGCTCTTTTCTCAAGCATCGGCCATAACCTCTAGAGAGCATGGCATATAAATTTGTAGCTTGTGTGCTCTTGGTTGCTAGTGGCCCTGGGTGCACACTTTATTGAGATAAATTTCAAGACTGCGTTGGAGTTCAACATCAAAGGCTGTGACAACCAATTAGTGATGTCTTTCACGGGCGCAGGAGAGGAGAGTGGTGGTCTACGTTGCCATATGTTTGCAACCCCTGAACAATGTAATGTATGGTGATGGAAAACATTCATAACCGCGGCCCTCAAATCTGGCTGTCATCAGCAGTGCCTGGGGAATTCAAAAAGAACCCAGGTGTCTAGGCTTCTCCTTCCGTATTTGGATCCAGTGGTCACGGAGACTTGGAGTCCACATGTTTAGGAAGCTTCTCAGGTGGTTCTCATGATAAGACAAGTTAGGGAACCACTGCTTTATAACAACCCTCTGGGTGAGTCCATAGGACTTTATAGGCATAGAGAAATTTTGTTCTTAGGTCAGTTTTGTGGGATTGTGCATTACGGATTTAGGCAAGCTTCACACTTCCCACTTCCATTCAGATGGTGAGGGACTTCAAGACACTCCCTTAATTCACTATGCAGCTCAGCCCACGTTAACAAAAAAAGCCTATCCCATCCACCAGCTGCTTCCTATTTCTCTGTAATCTGTGTATATGAGATTTTATTTATTTACTTATTTTTAATTTTTAAGTGCAAGCGAAGTATAAAACATTATTCTAAAACCTCTGGGAAATTCCAAAGGCAGTCCTGCTGTCCTAACGTTTTCCTTTTTTCCCCCAATTTCTTCATTTTTCAACCAGCCCTGCTATATAAGGGGAAAAGTGAGTGGAAAGGGCAGTAAGTATCTACATTAGGAAACCAAAATTTGCAGGCCAAAAAGGAAAGTTTACTTTATTTGTGGTTTACATGGAAACTGGAAACCTTAATTGGGGTTGGTGTGGGGAGGGGGAGGAATGAGGCCTCCTTGCAAATGACCTGGAAAGTTTCATTTAAAGCAAACAAATGTGCTAGAAACAAGTCATGCAGGGAAATATAATTGAATTCTCACAAAGCTAGTATACGGAGAAGGGGTTGGATACGGATTGGGATGGGTTTCTTCTCTTTTGTTGCGGGGACTTCCGCAGATGCCCTGGTGTGCCTGAGCTGGCTGTGCCCTGCATGTGCGGGGTTGGGTGTCATGGGAAAGGCAGGTGCAACCGGGTCAGGACCGTCGGATGACGGCACAGGGCATCCAAGCACATGCAGGGCAAAGCGTTTGGCCAAACCCCCAGACTGCCCCCTCCTTGAGGAACACGCTGCATCTAGAAAATTGTTTCCATGCCTCAGACTATTTTGGCCCATTCATTACAATTGGGCCAACAATTTTCTACTTAATGCAGATGGAAAATCGCCGATTTCCTGCCCTAACCAGCAAGGGCTGTCAATCATTGCATTTGCAGTGAGAGGGGTTTTCTTTTCAGTTGGCCCCCCTGGCTGGATAGGGCTCAGAACATGGGGTTGGTGAGAAGTGGAGGTGAGGGGCAGTCAGTGGAATGTTCAACAGAGGAGTCATGTGGATGTGGAATTTTGTAAAAATCTGGTCAAGACTATTGCCAGGGAACCTGGAAATCATTGTTCATCTCAACAGTGCTGTGATATCAGTGACATTGATGTTAAACAAACCCCAGTCACATGTATGTATGTACTCACTTTGTATATAATGTTCCTAGATGTGTATACAATATATACATATACATAACCACATGCTCATAACATCAGGCTTTACCAACTCTTTGAAAGAAACCAACCGCGATGCATTCTGAATGTCTGTGTTTTTGTTTCCCCTCTCACCCAAGGTTCAGTCACCGATAAGCCCGTGAGCCAGGGTAACTCAGGAAGGAAAGGTGAGTGGAGTTTCACGCTTTATCTAAATGTTTGCTTCTAAAGCCAGTCCAAGCAGGCATTCTTAGACAAGATGGAAGGAGCCTGGGGTGAAAGCTAAAAGTGCCCCACAGAAAATTCCCATTCTTATTCTGTGTTTCCTCCCAGAAGCCTGGAGGTAAGTAAGGCTCATAGGGCGGAGGGGACCAAGCTCCCAGAATTTCTGAGAGAGGTGAGCAAGTGCAGTGCACAGAGCTGGAAGGGACCCTGAGACTCTTGGTTCCTGGGAAGTTCAGTCAATAAGCTACCAGTGTAGCCAGCATTAAACAGAAAAGCACAAAGAAGGCAGGTATGCCCAAGTCTGCCCTGACTCTTTTATTTTGGAAACCCATCTGAACATTTTTTCCCCCTTGATTTTCCTTGATAATTGTCCCAGCACATCCAGATTCTTTTCACTAAGACTAGATGCTTCATGGGCAGGTGACTTAGGCAGCTGTTATCTCGAAATTCTTGATTATTTTCCTTTGAACTTGGGTTTTGTAAGTGTAGTCCAATGGGACAAAGAAGTGTGTGTGTGAGCAAAGAGACACGTGTACTATGCCTACCTGCTGCCTCATAGGCAGATAGCTCTTGTGATGCAGGCTACAGGGCTTCCATAGTACGCTTAGAATTTTCATTTTTCATTACCTAGAACAGTGCTAAATGGAAAATTAAAAAACATCATGACAAGTCAAGAGAGAGGCTATGGAAGAGAGGATAAGGCTTGATATTTTAGTGTCTTTTGTGGCACCTTTTTTCCTGCTTTTTGAACAAAAGGCTTTGCATTTTCACTTGGCACTGGGCCCTACAAATTGTGCAGCCGGCCCGACTAGGGCATTTGTCTGAGTGCTGTTTAGTGGACCAGCCGACATGAGGAATAGGTCCTTGGGATGTGCTGACCAGACTTTCCAGTGTGCTGACACTAGGATTCACCGCTTCTTACTTCTAGGACAGCGTACACGCTGGTAGTTGCATGGAAAACGGGTATCAGTTTTATTGCACGTGCAAGCACTTCAGAAGCCCCATTTTGTGCCCTCGGGTAAAACTCAGACCGGAGGTCTCGACTGAGTTTGAGCCCTCCCACCTGAATCTGGGCCTTGGGAACTTCATGCTCATAAGGGTCCACGTGGAGAGTTGGGCATGCAAGGATCAGTGTGGGGTGTACAGGCTTATCCTACACCGCGGTCACAGGGAGACCAAGGCAAAGCCTTGGACCTTGCCCCAAGTGCTTATTCCCTGGGGACCAGAACAGGAGGCAGAGTCCCACTGCCTGAACGCAGGAGCCGAGAGTCTGGAGAACCTGCTGTCGCTGCATGCTGTCCCTCCAAGAAGACATGGAAGTGGAGCTTGGTGATACCACCACCCACTAGAAACCATGGACCAAGCGACCCGATGGGCTGCTCCCCTTCCAGCGAGCAGGAACGAGTAAGTGGGTGAAAGAAGGGAGCAAGCACCTTTCCAGGTCCTTCCAAGCACAGGGGGAGACAGCCTCAAGTGTTGGTAGTTCCCTTCTAGGAGGGAAGGGAGGAGAGGGGATGAACGTTTCTTTCTGCAAAGATCTGAAATCATCAATACTGTGAGGGGCGTGTCTGCCTGTAATTTATTGGGGTTGAAAAAGGGAGCTGCCTTCAGTTTTGCTTGTTGCAACTGAAGTCTTCAGGAGCATAGCCTTTATTCCTGGGCATGAGGTCCTGGTGGTAGGGAAAAAAAAGAGCAATCATGCAAAACGGACCACCCAGACTTTCCCCACCAAAGGGAACTGAGTGCATGATGCTGAATGAAACACCTGCAGCAAGAAAGACCAACCAGAGGATTTTGGTTCTTCAACTGCACAGAGAAGTACTTCCCCGGTTGTACTTTCCAGTTTGTTGTGGCTTTGTACCCTGTGGATAACAATAAGAACCAGACCTGTGGTCACGGCGGGCTCTTGCTGATCCAGTTGGAAAAAGGCAGGGGAATCCAATTCCTCCAGGGATGATGCAGGGAACAGGGGGGTAGAGTCTGAAGCCCCGTGTCAGGGGGATAAGTTTCCAGCAGTTTCTAGCTCTTTGCTCCCTTACCCCGGTGGGTTCCTCCCTCCTAGATGGTTGTGTGGAGGCTTCCTCTTTGGTGCAAAGGGCTGGCAGAGGGGTGGGGGACATGCTAGGGCTGACTCGCCCCTGAACACTTGACTTCTGCCCAGTGGCCTCTCTTTCCTTCTACTTCAGAGGGTCCACAGAGGTGTTGAATCCTTCTGTTTGTCTGCCATGGGCAGTGCAGTGAAAAGCAGGTTCGGGCCACCTGTAGGAAGGGCCACCTGAAGCCACACCTGTCCAGGAAGCTGGGGTTTGAATGGGAACAGGGTGCGAGAGGGCATTTGTAATATCCTGTGTCAGCCCCGCCGAGGTCCCTTTTTCAGCTGCCGCTTAAGAATGGAATGTGCTCCGGAGGGCAGCAGGTGGGAGGACACAAAGGGCCGTTGTCTGAGCTCATGCCCACATGTGGGGTCTCCTAGAAGGCATCTCCCTGGAGCCGGAGCTTGCAGGCCAAGACCTGCCCAGAAGGATGCTAGGCCCGGAGGATGGCCAGAAAGGGGGCGAGGCCGGGGGTCTGGGTGTGTGTGGGGGGGGATTGGTGGTGGTGGGGAGGAACGGACCCAGCTCCGTCTTTCCCTAACCTCTTGCCTTTTTGAACATGCTCCACGGATGGGGCTTGGAGGGATCAGTTCTCTCCACCGGGGAGGAATGAAAAGGCGTATTGTGCGACGGAAGGTCTGGTTGCCAGCCAGGAATCAGTCCTCCAAAGGAGAGGAGGAGAAAAAGGAGAAAGGCAGAGCGGGAGGAGGCTGGGGGAAGAGGCCCAGGGAGATAGCGGGAGGCAGGGGAGAGGGAGAGAGGCCAGGCGGTAGCAGGTCACGGCCGTCTGGCTCGCAAGGAGGTCTGGGTCACTCCTGATCCTGGTTCCACAGGTGTGGGCCCGAGGGGAGAAGTGGGGGACGGAGGGAGGGAGGGAGGTCCGGTTATCTTACCCAGATGCATGTGCTCCGGGAGGGGAGGAGGGTCAGAACTTCAGACTATTTACTTAATCCCTTGGAATGTCCTTGCCTCGCTCTGTTCTTTGGGCCCCTTGTGTTTCACAGACTCCTTTATGGGCACATGTGTGGTAATTAACACATGCAGGGTAGGTCCCGGGCCATGTGTTTGAGTTTCAAATATCCATTGATCTGGGGCACTCCCATCCTGCTGCCCCTCCCTTCTCCGTCGATCCTCGCCCTTGGAGAGAGATGGAAGGGGTCCGTGTGTGTTTTGGGGGGTGGGGGGCACACGTGCATCCACATGTGTTTTATTGATGCCACAGAGGAATATCAGAAGAGAGGAAGGGACCCCCAGCAGCCCCTTGAGCTCCGACGATCTGCTGCTAAAACAGTCGAAAGCTGCAGAAGTTGAGAGACAGAAAGGAATTTTGGGTTTCCATTGAAGCAGGAAAGTGGATGGGAAGCAAAATGTGTTTAGAGATGGTGGTTTTACCCTGAGAAGCTCTTCCTGGCCCCCCAAGGCTTGTGGATTTTCCTGAGGTGCCTCTTTTAGGGGTCTTGATGCTAACAAATGTGGGTGATTTGGGGGGTTTCCAGGATAACCAAACACAAAGTCAGGGACTGGTCCTGGGCTTCATTACTTATGAGGTGTGGAAGGGAAGTTCTCAGCCTCCAGTGGGGTGTTGGTGGGGCGGGTGAAGAATGATTAAATGGGAGAATGGTGGGAGAGCACTTGGGCAATGATTTCTGGCAGTCCTCTGGGAACTTTTTCTCCTGAGCACCCAGGATCTTATAGATCCCAGGGTGATGCTTCGATAGATGGCAAATGAAAATTTAGGGTTATTGGGAGTTTTCTGCAATTTGTCTTTTCCTACTTCTAAGAGGTCTGGGAGTGAGCAGTGAAAGGAAAATGAGAGAAGAATAAAAACAATAGCAAACTGCTTACACTTTCTGCCTGGGCTTCTGTGTTTGTCAAACCAATCTTGGAGAGAAGCGAAACTTCCAAAATCCAACCTACCTTTAATTTGCTGAAACTTCTTTTATTCCCCCACTGGCTATTCCATAGTCTGTGTTCCAAGTAAAGAGTGAGTCACAGTTATTTCTCCAAGGTCCCTCTCTGGGTCTCGGTTTTTAGAATCTCTCCTGACGTCTGGGCTACAGGTTGGTGCCAACTTGGAGACCTTTGTCACTCAAGTGACGGAGCTAGCAGCACTCACTCAGGGCTGAGGGAGGTGCTTAGGGCAGGGATGACGGATGGCGGGTCTCCCAGATGAAGGGGACCAAGCAGTCTCTAGCCTCCGCCCTCATGGTGGTTAAGCACACCTGAAGGAGGTTTACTTCATTGCCTCAAGCCTGGCTGAGGTGTGCAAGGCTGGCTGTCTCAGAGCATTCTACACGTGGAGCGTCACTCCTGTTCACGTGACTTTAACCTCTTCCCAGCTACCTCTTTTTTCTCTCCCCCCAGCACAGAGGGGGAGGCTGGATCCATAATTGATCTGTCAGCTTTGCCATCAGATAGCTCAAGTCCGATTACCTACCAGCCTGGGCTGGATTTATTTTCTTTGTTTTTTGGGTTTTTAAAAAAAAAAAAAAATATATATATATATATATTTACATCTTTATTGGATATAATTGCTTTACAATGGTGTGTTAGTTTCTGCTTTATGACAAAGTGAATCAGCTATACATATACATATATCCCCATATCTCCTCCCTCTTGCACCTCCTTCCCTCCCACCCTCCCTATCCCACCCCTCTAGGTGGTCACAAAGCACCGAGCTGATCTCCCTGTGCTATGCAGCTGCTTCTGGGCTGGATTTGAATGGAGCTGGGCAGCTAATGACCTCTGTGGGTTGGCCTTGGCTCACATTGGAATTCCCTGTGGAGAAGCATTCATTCTGATACGTGCCTACTACAAACTGTGCCTAAGCAGCTCCAGGCCCATGAGAGGTGGCTCTTTTCCTCTCTGCATGCAGGTTACTGCTGCTTTCTGGTGTCTGAGCCACCCTGGACCAAGCCTGGCATATCACTATATCAGCTTTGAAGAGATCGGTTGCAGAAGGGGTGTGTGCGAGGGTGCTTGAGTGTTCATGCATGTACCATATCTCCCTCTACCCACGGTTAATTACACACCCAGCAGGGCTCCATCTACTGACCCCCCGCCCTCCATCTCAGCCCCTATTATGTGGTGTCCAAAAGAAAGTTTATGCATGGAGGATACTAAACGAAGAGTTGAATCCTTGTCGTATCCTGATTTCCAAGGACTAGAGAGGAAATGGGGTTTAGTGATCTGGAAAAGCCTTCTAGCCATGGATTCTAATGAGTCCCTGGTGTTGTTAGGAACCATTAGTGTTTTTACACTTGGCTCTTTTATTCTTTCATTCAACAAATTTTCATTGAGACCTTACTAAGTGCCAGCTTTGTTAGTTACTGAGGATCCAGTAACGAGTGAAATGATAGGAGCCCTCGCCTCGTGGAGCTCACATTCTAATGGTTCTTAGCCTCTTCTTGTAGAGGGAATCTTCGGGTGGAGGTGAAGCCTCCCAGAGGGGCACAGACCTCTAGATGCTGGGATGCTTGGAAGCAGGGGAGGGAAGGCAGGTGGCGCCTGCAAACGCCCTGGTCGGCAGCTCCCACGGCCAGAGCCTCTAAGGAAAGACCCTTGGAGGAGGCTTCCTGGGATAAGCATGGCCCACCGGCAAGTTCTTGATTCCTGTGCCCGATACCTTTGTGGTGCCCCCAAAGTCCGGGTGAGACAGCCCAGAGCTTGTCAGGCCACTGAGAATACGTTCATTTGCTCACTGTTCCTTGGCTGAATGAGTTCAGTTCCAGCTGTGGTCCAGCAAGCTGGAGGGAGCCAGGGGTTTCAGCCTGTGGGTGGACAGGCCTCAGGGCCACATCCGAACTAGCTCCAGCTCCAAGCCACGTAGCTCCTGTGGTCAAGGCCGAGGAATTGCCACTCTCCGGTCCTGTCGCACCCGTTGAAAGAAAGCCATGAGTTTCAAGGGCTATTGATTCTAAAATTGACGTGGAAAGGCAATGGGACTAGAGTAGCTAAAACAATTTTCAAAAAGGAAAAGAAAGTGGGAGGAATCACTCTATGTGTTTTTTGTTTTTTTTTTTAATTTTATTTATTTATGGCCGTGTTGGGTCTCCGTTTCTGTGCGAGGGCTTTCTCCAGTTGCGGCGAGCGGGGGCCACTCTTCATCGCGGTGCGCGGGCCTCTCACTGTCGCGGCCTCTCTTGTTGCGGAGCACAGGCTCCAGAGGCGCAGGCTCAGTAGTTGTGGCTCAGGGGCCCAGCCGCTCCACGGCACGTGGGATCTTCCCAGACCAGGCCTCGAACCCGTGTCCCCTGCATTGGCAGGCAGATTCTCAACCGCTGCGCCACCAGGAAAGCCCCTGTGATTTTTTTTAAACCAAGAGATCTTTAGTGTTTTATTCCCTTCATGACCCTTTATGAATTTTCAATCCATGCTTCCCTTTGATCATCTGAACAAATGTGGTGACTCCACATTTTTTTCAATGTTTATTTTCTTTCTTTTTGTTTTTTAAGTTTCTCTAGAGTAGTTTTAAGTTCACAGCAGATTTAAGAGGAAGGTACAGAAATTTTCCATATACCCCCTGCCACCACACTTGTGCAGCCTCCCTCACCATCAATATCCCCCCCCCCCCCCCAGAGTGGGTACATTTGTTACAACTGATGAACCTAAATTGACACATCATTATAACCCAAAGTTCACAGTTTATATTAGGATTCACTCTGGGTGTTGTACTCTCTGTGGGAATGGACACACGTGTAGTGATATCCACCATTATAGTATCATACAGAGTATTTTCACTGTCCTATTGACCTAGGGATCAATGGAACAGAAAAGAGAACTCAGAAGTAGGCCTACACAAGCATGGAAAACTGATTTTTGACAAAGGTGCAAAAGCAATTCAGCGGAGGAAGGACGGTCCTTTCAACAAAAGGTGCTGTAGCAACTGGGCGTCCACAGACAAAAACAAAAACAACTCCCCGAGACCGTCAACCTAAATCTCACACCTTATACAAAAACCAGCTCAAAGTGGATCTTGGACTTAAATGTAAAATCTAAAGCTATTAAAACTTTTAGAAGAAAACATAGGAGAAAATCTTCAGAACTTACAGCTAGGTGAACCTTGAGCTTTGGCGTCTGAGAACATCAAACACATGATCCAAAAATTTTAAAAATTGATAAATTGGACTTAATCAAAATTAAAAACTTGCTCTTGAAAAGATCCTGTTAAGAGAATTAAAAACCTACAGACTGGGAGAAAATACTTACAAACCACCTATCCGACATAGGACGTGTGTAGAAGATACAGAGAATGCTAAAGAACTTAGCTGAAAAACAATTTAATTTAAACATGGGCAAAATAAACGAATAGACATCTCACCAAAGCACATATGTGGAGGGCAAATAAATACACAAAAAGATGTTCAACATCATTAGCTATAAAAAAGTGCAAATTAACCAACAAGGGCCTACTGTATAGCACAGGGAACTATACCCAATATTATGTAATAACCTATAAGGGAAAAGAATCTGAGAAAGAATATATATATATATACCCACATATATACATATATAAAAAACTGAATCGTGCTGTACACCTGAAACTTACATGAATTGTAAATCACTATACTTCAATAAAAAAAAATTTTAAGTGCAAATTAAGACCATGATAAGATATCACTACACACCTATTAGAAGAGCTAAAATAAAAATAGTGACAATATCAAACGTTAATGAGGCTGCAGACGAACTGGATCTTTCATACATTGTTGGTAAGAATGTAATATGATACAGCCACTCTGAAAAATACTTTGGAAGTTTCTTAAAAAACTAAACAACAAAACATACGCTTACCATATACTCTAGCAATTGCACTCCTGAGCATTTATTCCAGAGAAATGAAAACTTATGTCCACACAAAAACCTGTACACAGATAGTCACAGCAGCTTTATCTGTAATAGCCAAGGGTGGAAACAACCCAAATGTCCTTCAATGGGTGAAACAAACTGAGGTGCATCCATACCATGGAGTACTACTCAGTAATGCAAAGGAACACACGGTTGACACATGCAGCAACAACTGGATGGATTTCAAGGGCATTATGCAAAGTGAAAAAGTCCAACCTCCAAAGATCATATACTGCATGATTCCATTTATATAACATTCCAGAAATGACAAAATTATAGAGATGGAGAAAGGATTAGTGGTTGCTGGGGGTGAAAGATGGGGTGGAGGAGAGGAAGTGTGATTATAAAAGGGTAGCACGTGGGAGATCTTTGTAGTGATGGACTAGCTCTATATTTTGATTGTGGTGGTGGTTACATGAATCTGCACATGGATAGAATTGCATAGAACAACACACCACCCACCCACCCACCCACCCACAGACAAATAAGTACATGCAAAACTGGCGGAATGTGAATAAGGTCCCTGGATTATACCAATATCAATTTCCTGATTCTGATATTATACTATTATGATGTTATCCGTATAATTATGTTAACTACAAGGATGCTATCATTGGGGGACACTGGGTGAAGGGTACATGGGACCTCTTTGTTTCCAATTACCCATTGCAAAATCATTTCAAATTAAGGAGTTTTAAAAAAATTAGCCCCATCTCTGGGTGAACCCAGCCCTGAACCAACTCTGCTGTTGCCAGTGCCACCTCTCCCCTACTTCTCCTGTGCTTTGTCACCACGCCCCCTTCTTCCATCTCTGGTCTACCTTTTTCACCAGCTTCTTGTTTCCGTTCTTATTCAAGAAAATGTGGAGCTTGACGGTGTGGGCAACTGCTTGCAAAAAGACAGCTTTAAGCTTGTTTTGGGAGGGAGTGTGCAGGTGGGTAGATGGAATGTAAAAGATTCATCTCTTGCTCTGGAAAGGACCCGAAGTATCCAGATAACTTGTGTTCTCAAAGGTCAGAATCGGGACAGCTCACAGTATATTTCTGAGCCTCATTGGTCATGGGACATGCATCTCAGGAAAGGTTGAGGTTAACTAACATTCCATCCTCCTCCTGCTATGATTCAGGCCAGGTTCTTAAGGGACATTTTTGCAAACAGGCACCACTGTCTCCCTGTGAGGCCCAGAATAAGTCATCTTGACTTTCACACTGGGTCCCTGAGTCACATGCTGAGGGGAATGATGGCTCTGGCATAAATGTGGTCCCTTCAAAAGCAAGAACCTTCCAACACTTCTACCAGGCTGAAGTGTATCTCCATGTCTTGGTAAAAGACGGCCAATGGCAGCCTAAATGAATACAAGAGGGAGGGAATGGAATTAAAGGGGACTCGGGATCATTGAGAGACCTTCCGAATCTCAGGACGGGGATGGTGGTTTCTTTTTCTGTCATTCTCCAAGGCTCCTCAGTCTCAGAGACCCCAAGAGATGCCATTAATACAGATTCCTCCTCTGGCCCCTTTGACACATTTGCTTTTGAAGGACCTGGAAGAGAAAGCTCTTTGTATGTGGTCAGAATAAACTCATTGTACACCCAAACAATTAACTCCTCAATGGACTTGCCAGCCCCTTGAAAGGCCCGGCCCTGCTTCCTCGGACCTCTTGGGCTCTATTCAGTCCCATAAGCACACCAACGTTTTGGGGGTTTTGTTTTGTTTTGTTTGTTATTCTGAAAAGTCTTTCCCTGAGAATAGTCAGAGCGGGTCAACATTGTGCTCAGCCCGGCATTTATCTCCACTCGCCAGCGAATGTCAATCAGGAATCAAAAAGCCAAACAGAGGAGGCTTTGAACGGTGTCATCAGGGGTCGAAGTGACTTCCAGCTGTCTGTGCGTGGGCCAGGCCTTCTCGCAAGGCAAAGAATTGTGCTGTCACACAAACCCACTGTCTGGATAGGCTCGCAGAGCCCGTGCGGGGGCTGCGGCTTTCTGGGGCTGCACCTGCAAGGAGAGGCGTGGTTGGGGGCTGGAGGATCTTGTGCGGCGCCCCGCTCTGGGCCTGGGTGGTTTCCAGCACCGCTTGCTCACTGCCTCTGGAGTCTTGAGCAAATCACTTTCTTGCGCTGAAACTCAATCTCTTTTTATCTGCCTGGTGACTTCCTCTGCCCTGGCCAGTGGTGAGAATAGATGAAGAAAGCCACCTGCCAGAAACTCTGAGTGTTGCAAAATGTGGTAACACTTATTATTGTTGATCTTGACATCATTCTTGAGAAATTCTCTCAGGTTTGCCTTTTTTTTTTTTTTTTAATGTTTCCTAATTTACTTTTTTCTCTCTGTAAAAGAAATGGTCATCTTTGAATCGGGTTTTTTCAGTATTCTATGCTCTTCTAGGTCTGAAAGAGTATTATGGTATCAAAGAGAAAGAAAAGTCTTACTATTTGAGGTCTAATAGAATCACCAGGATTAAACATACACGCACGTGATATCATCATATTCATTCATGTAAATTGAGATTCAGATATATTTTTCTTTAAGATATACAGGAGAGTCTCCCCTCAAATTAAGGATTGCTCAAATAATCTAGCTACTGCCACCTGATGATTTATCTGTGATGACCTTGGTACTCCATCCCCGCTTTGTTTTAAAAACTTTATTAAGGTATAATTACATACCATAAAATTTACCCATTGTAAATGTACAATTTAATGAATTTAGTACCGTTATAGAGATGTGCGGTCATTACCAGAGAACATTTCCATCACCCCCAAAGAAACCTTGTACCCATTTATAGTTATACCCCACTCCCCCCTCCAGGCAACCATGTATCTGCTTTCTGTCTCTATAGATTTACCTTTACTAGGCATTTCATATGAATGGAATCAAACAATATGTAGTATTTGCACATGGCTTCTTTCATTTAGTATAATGTTTTTGAAGTTCACCTATATTATTACATGTATCAGTAATTCATTCCTTTTAATTGCTAAGTAATATTCCATTGTATGGGTATATCACAATTTGGTTATCTCTTCACCAGTAGACGATCATTTGGATTATTTCCAGTTCGAGGCTATTACGAATAATGCTGCTATCAGTATTTGTATACATGTCTTTGGGTGGATATGTCTTTATTTTTCTTAGATAGATTCCCAGGAGTGGAATTTCTGGATTGAATGGTAAGTTTATGTTTAACTTTTTAAAGAATTTGCCAGACTCTTTTCCACTGTGGCTACCCAATTTTACATTCCCATCAGCAAGGAATGAGGGTTTGAGTTTCTCCACATCCTTGTCTCTTGATAGTGTCTATTTTTAAAACTTCAGCCATTCTAGTAGGCATGTGGTGGTATCTCACTGTGGTTTTAATTTGTGGTTTCCTAACAACTAATGATATTGAGCATCTTTTCATGTATTTATTAGCTGTCCGTGCATCTTTGAAATGTCTATTAAAATATTTTACCCATTTTAAAATCAGGCTGTTTGTCTTCTTATTGAGTTGTAAGGTTTACTTTATTTTTTATTTTTAAAACTTTATAGAATTTTAATTCTACGAATCCAGTTTTAAAAGTAAGCAGTTGGATAAGATGATTTAACACTCGATGATTTAATACCTTCTTTAAGAGGCCTTTAGAGTCTTTTACAGCTACCCATGTCCTGAGGCTAAGGGTGCAGCCATCCTTCATTTTTAGAAGAGGATATCACTGCCCAGAGAAGAAAAGTGAGGGGTTCAGGTTACCCAACTTAGTTGGTATCTGCACTGTGACCCCACTGGAGACCGGGAGGCCAGGGGCACATGCGGAAGCTTTTCTCTCTCTCCCGCGCCCAATGTGGGTCCTGGTGTTGCCCCAGGGCTTGCCAGGAAGCAGGCCTGATGTGGACCTTGGACCCAGGCCTTGGACCTATGTTTGGTAGAAGGGTGCGCTTGTTTGCTGGGTTGGATGCCAGGTGCCCAGGTGCCCGGAGATGATGGTCAGAGGGTCCTATTGGCTTTGGCTTGGCTGCCCATCCTTGGGGCATGCTGGATTTCACAGGTGGCTCTCCTGGCAGCAGGGCACTTTGTCTTTTCTCACTTCATAAAGATTTCCAGCTAGGGCCTCCATGGTGGCAGTGCAGCTGTATGTCTTCACCCTCGGTGACCCTACCCTGCAGGAAGATTCACTCCCTGCACGTGGCTTCATGCTATGTGGGCTTCTGGGCCTGCATCTGGGCAATCGTGGAGGTCCTCGACTTCCCCGGGGACACTGGAAACCCTCCTTCCTCTCCTTGAGCAGCAGATTTCTTTACTGATTGCTGGACCAGATGGGCAGTCCCAGACTCTCATGTGGATGATGGGAGAAGTAAACAGAGTATTTTCTGTCGTCCTGCTCCAGAGAGAGATACGGCTCTTGGAGTAGGGGAGGATTTTAATTGAATATTAAAATATCTCATAAGCCACTTTTCACTTGGCTTGTCATCGTTGTCCCTCTGAGAATGTTTGATTTCTCACTTGCCCTTTGTTCCCTTTAAGACTCCTGAAGTGAAGCCACCCTGTGTGGAGGGGCTGAGCACACTGTGCAGGTCTATTTAGACTGTGAACTCTGCATCCGGCAGCAGCAACCAAATGTGCACTGCAGCTGCCAAAAGACTTCATTCAGTGGTTCACTGAATTCAATGGAAAGAGGTGTTAATAGAGTCAGGGAAGTGATGCCATTTTAAAAGATGACACTGTGTGACTCTGCTCTGTGTTTCTTCTCCCTCAATGACTTCCAGATCAAACGTACACAGCTTGGCATCAAAAGATGACTGTTCTGGACCCCAGTTTGAGGCAAATAAGATATTCAGCTTCATTACTCCTCTCCTCCTGCCACGTCTCATGTCTGGGGGTGATTGTCGGATAGCTCAGGATCACCCTGGCCGCTGCGGGAGTTGGGTCTTACGTTGGCACATGAGAATTATATAGCAGGGTCAGGTCTCACACAACTGCCAGGTTGCTGGCCTCAGCCTCAAGCAAGGGTTAGGGTCTCCATAGCTATTGAATCTTAAGATCCCAGAGGTGGGGTGTTGGCGTAAGAAAGGCATCAGGACTCTGTGTTCTTTCTCCCTCCCCTGATAAGATGCAGGGAACTCTGCCAAGAGTTCTGGGAGCTCCAAATGGTGAAGGCTGTCATCACTGATGATCTGACTGGCGTTGCGGGCTATATGAGAACTTGCATTCTCCATAGCTAATGCTTGGAGAATATAGTGTTCAGTCCTGAAAGATCTCTGGGGGTCTTGGGAAGAAGGGCTTGTGTAACCACAGTGTCCAAGACCACAGTGCTCTCCTTCCCTCCCCCTCCCAAGGGAGAAAACAGAAAAATCTCGGAAGTATGCGTTCTCAACGCAGGTAAAGATACCTGCTCCCAGCTTTCACCGAGGAGGTGGAAATTGGGTCTTAGGGCACAAAAGAGCACTTGCTCTTTTTACATATAAAGCACAGATATACATACAGTACACAAACAGGTATACAGTGTATCTTTGTTATTAACATTTCACTTGGAAATTAATTAGGAAAAAAAGTCTAAAAATACTCCTTAGATGGGCAATAAAAAAAAAAAAAAGTTGAGAACCACTGTTCAAAATTAAGGTTTTGGGATCTTGATGAGCATAATTCAGAGTCCTGAAAGGTAAATAAAGCCTGAACTTACTCTGATCCGTAGAGGTTTTTGGTCTACAGAGAGAGCTGCCAACACTACTAAGACCATAAGTATTAGAACTTTGTTACTGAGAACTCCCTGCTCCTATCATCTGTGTTAGAAATTTCAAAGCAAATCCAGGGCAATTACTCATGTTTTCTCCCATTTTGTTTGCCCCCATCTCTCCTTGGGAACTGGGGTGCATGCTGTTTCAGAGTTAAAAGTGTTCTAAGGATTCCCCATTCTTTTTAGTTCAGCATGCTGGAGAGAGAAATAGTCCTTCTTACCTTCACTTTGTTTTTAGATGAGGATGGAGAAATAGCTAGGATTTTGGGAGGAAATAGCACCATGGTCTCTTGTTTTCCTTAAGCTCCTCAGTGAAGGCCACGAAAAAGATACTGGCTAGTACCCTTCACAAGAGGGCAGGAAGGAGCTGGGGACATCAGAATTTGATGCCACAAGTGTGCCAACATCTCCTAACATTTCTGGCCAAAACTCAGGGCTGCTGGGGAAGATAGCCCTCCCAGCTTTCCTGAGGAAAGAACAAGGGCTGACGGAGTCATGCTGGTATAGAGTTATGAGAAGGGGTCCTCCAGAGCCATGACAACTTGGGTCCCTTCCCTGGAATGGCGAGCACACACCTGGATTGTCTTACTGTTGGTGTCTCTCTGTGATTCTCTTTTCCTTCGTGTTCTTTTCTTCTTTCTTTTCCTTCTCTTTGGTCTGTTCACTGGGACTTGGCCGGGCCATGTGCAAACCCCAACCATTCAACAGTGCTGGAGAGTAGATAGTATTTACCTCAATAATGGTAGTCTCTTTTCGATTCTTTTTAACCCTCAATTCAGATGACGGGTCTAAGCCGACACCCACGATGGAGACCCAGCCGGTGTTCGATGGAGATGGTAAGCTCTTGTATTACTTCAGATTCGAATTCTCCCACCCATTTTCAGATTTGGGGAGGTCTTTCCTTCGGTTGTTTGTTTAAGCTTTATTATTATTGTCTTTTTTCTTTTTTAATTTCAATTTTTTCCCAGTTTAAGCCAGGTTGTTTTAACCTTTTAAAAAATGCAAACCCTCCCAGGAACTAGTACACCCTCCACTTCTGGAAAGACCCTCTGTTCTCACCAGGCTTCCTGCTGGCTGCTAACGTCCAATAATAACACAGCCTGGATGGGCCCTGTGGGCTGCCAAGACCAAGGAGCCAGGGCTGAGAAAGACGGGCCAGCAGCCTCCCTTTTCTAAATGAATCAGCACTTAACAAGTTCCTGTAGTGCTCTGTGCCCAGCATTGTGGGAGGCCTCTGGGGGACAAAGGAGAAGTAGATGAGATGGAAGCCTTTGCTCTCAAGAGATCGGCAACTATAGGAGAACTTTATGTATGGAACTATATGGTGTCAGTTGTTTGTTTGTTTTCTGTAATAGACATGTATGGAAGGAAGAGATCACAGTGGTATGGGAAAAGATCCTGTGAAGAGAGGGAACTTGAGCTGGACCTTGAAAATGTGGGGGAGGAATCAGGGTGTTCCAGGCAGGGGCAAAGGAGAGAATATGGTGGAGACGGGGTATAGTGAGGAAAGTAGCAGGAAAGAGACTGGTGTATAGAGCTGGTTTGGCTGAGTTGTAGGGACCTTGAGAGTTGAGTCAAGACATTTGGGAGAGGAGAAATTCTAGGTCAAGAGAAATAGTGGTGGTTGGTGGCAAAATAGAGGTTGGATATCTCTGGAGGTATGGGGAATGGACAGGAGGAGCTTGGGTGCAGAAGGCTGGCTTTGATTTGAGTTTGAGCTGCTCAGGGCCTACATTCTTCAGTGTGCTTTGCTAAGTACTCCAGGCTCCCATGAGGAGGAGCAGGAAGCTCGGCAGAGTGCGGTTTCTAGAAAGTCTGACAATGAGATGTGGAGCTCAGTGCAATATATGGCAGCCTTTCAGCAGCTTTCAGCCGAGTATGTCCAGGTTTGGATCCTAAGACCGGACAGTGAGACAGAGGAGTAAAAAGAAATGACGCCACTGGTTGGTTCTGTGGCTAAGGATGTCCCTAGCCCAGGCTCAGCTTTAGATAGAAACGTGAAATATCCTTTGCAACTGGTCATGGAGTGGAACATATGTGTGTGTTCATGCCTAGAAGTTAAAATGTTTCTGTGATCTACAAATGTCCTAGATCATTGGCAAGTCTGGGACCTTGGAGGATTGATGGGGGTGGTGGGGGAGTGGAATGGAGACCATGTCAGCTTGGAAGACCTTCCCAACACACTCATGGAAGATCTCGTCACTCTACAATGTGTTCAGGGTCATCCTCAGATTTCCACGGCACCTGTCCATTGGGTGACCCCACCCCTGGAGAGCCTGGAGGCACCCTGGAGCTCTCTGGATGGAGGAATTCAGCCTCTGTTTGATGAGAAACTATTAGAAAGGGTATTGAAGCACACATTAGACCCATTACTTTCTTCCCCATGTGAAGCAGAGTCTCAGCAAGCTAAAACCTGCTGTGGCTCAGCTGTTTCCTCTAAAATGGTCTCTGTGGTTTGTTTGGCATTCGTTTGTTGATTTACCCCCTTTAAATCTTCTTCCAGGGAAGCAGCTGAGAAAGGCCTGGCTTGGCGCATGTTCCTCACCTCCTGGGATAATATTTTTATTCCTGGATGGAGTGGCTCAGCGCCTCTGGACTCTGACCACTCGGCCTCCCAGCGCAGGAGGCCCTGGTTGACTCCTGTGAGCTGATCTTCCATAGAAAGGAAGCAAGAGGGTGTTGGGACAAAGTGGATATGGGATGAGGGAGATGGCTCAAGCCTTGATGCCTCAGGCTTTTAAAAAAGCTGTTAAAAAGTCTGGGGGTTACACTCCAAGTAACATACTCTCTTTGCCCAGACGTTATTTTCTCTCTTCTTCTTCTCCTTCTTCTTTTTTTTTTTTTTCCAGAAATCACAGCTCCCACTCTCTGGATTAAGCACTTGGTAATCAAGGACTCCAAATTGAACAATACCAATGTAAGAAATTCAGGTAAATAATCTGCCTTGGATTATGTACTAATATGTACCTGATCTGTCCACGGGTGCCATATGGTTGCTTCATGACTATCACTGTGTGGGCTTGGGCAAGTCATTTAACAAGTTTGGCCTTCAGTTTCTTCCACAGCTGTAAAATGCGGAGATGAGATGGGTTAATACCTTCCAACTTTGTCTTCAATTAATAGCTTAGAGATCGTCTTTCATGAGTAGTTGATCCTTTTAGCTAAAAAAAAGTTTGATGGTATGTTTTAATATTTTAATTGACTTTCTATATGCCATGCAGAAGAATTTGAAAGAAGAATGGCTGGGCATAGAGAAGTTGGACTTCAAACCTTAAGAGCCTTGGATCTATGTGTTTTTAAGGCTCCAAATAGCTGCCTCCAATCTTATCTTTTCTGGTTTGATCTTTTGAGGGTCTTGTGAGTGTTCAGGTTTTGGTACTGGCTGAACCCTTGTAGAAAGGTGGTAATTTCTGAAGAGTGATCAGATTAGAGTTCATTTACCATCAATGAAAACCAAAGTTGATAAAGTTCATTTACCATCAAAAGAGATCAGATGTCCATCGACAGGAAAATGTATTAACAGATCCAATCTGTATCTCTATCGGGGGGGAAATTATCCTTCTTTCAGCCTCAGACTTCGTTGTGAGAAATGCTACTTGGCATATTTATGCCTGGTTGTGGAATTTAGCCATATCGTCGTTTCCTGATAGATAGAAAGGACTGTAAACTAAAGATACATCCCTTTCACCTGGCAGGCAGGGTTTTGCATGACCATTAATGAATGAGTGTGCTGTCCTTGCCCCCCTTTTGGTTTATCTGTATAGTATGCCAGCTTTGTCCTAAAGGTCGTGGGGACTGGAGTGCACGGAATGGTTTAGACCATGAGGTGAAGTCACATAGTCCTGGTTGATTTTTTCTGCTGAGTACCTCGGCATGTGTCTGGTTCCCTGTCTGATAGAAGCCGGAGGAGGTGTGGGATGCTGGGGTGGGAAGGAGCCCATGTGACGTCCCGTGGGCCAGAGTCTTTGACAGAACAGTGCCATGGTTAAAACACAGGCATTGGAATCAGCAAACCTGGGTTCTCGTTCTGGTTCCAACACTTAGTAAGTGACCCAGTCAAGTTAAATGCCTGCCCCACCCCTGCCCTGGCCACGCCCACTGAGCCTCAGTTCTCAGCCAGGATCCTAGTCTCTCCCTTAAAGGACGGTGAGTAAAGATTAACTGAGTTAGTCTGTATGGTACTTAACCAATGTCTGGCTAAGTGAGAAATAGTAAGTGCATGATAAATTGTAAGTACAATTGTATTTATTATTATCATCATCATTGGTAGGGAAAATGGGAATATTAACGATACTTCTTCTAGTGAGAATTCTTCAATCAAGAAAGAATTTGTGATTGTCACCCTAAGCAAAAACATCTATTAGGAAGCTTCTTAGATCCTTCCTCCACTCCCCCTTCACTGTTAGGCAAATATGATAAGTCAAAGAGAAGTGGTTTTGGTGCCTGTGGTATCTGGAAGTGATATCTGCAAAAGGTCCCCGCATTCCCTGAGCCCCCAGCATGTCTGCAGAGCCCCAGTAGGAGGCTCAATTCTCATACGGTGACCAAGGGGTAGATAAGAGGGAGAGCTCTCTCTGAAATTACACAGCACCTTTTGCCTGAAGCATTCGTTTGACATTTAGCAACTGCTTCCATGATTTTTTTCCGCCTGCCAGTGGTTAATTTCTCTACCTAAGTTATACTCTGTGAAGGCAAGGGCTTTACTGCCTGTCTATTATATCTATTAGAGAATCTAGCTCAACCTGTTTGCTTTGGAGAAGGATGAGGAGAAAAGATCATCATCAGTAAAGTCAGAACCATCAGTGTCATCATAGCTAGTCCATATCAGCTGTGTGTTATCTCATTTGAGCGTCACCATAACCCTATAAGTATTGTTATTATCCCCACTTTACAGATGAAGAGTCAAAGGATGAGAGAGAGGAAGTAACTTGTCCTGGGTCACAGCTAATAAGTGGTGGGGCTGGAGAAAATGATTTCTCTTTGGGAATAGAGTGCCTATCTTCTTGGGCTGTATTCTCTGTGTATAGTAAAGTGGCAGTGTCAAGTTTGATGATGTTTGCTTCCACTCAAGTCCTTCCCCTTCCCACTCCTTCTTCCCCTGTGTAGTTTCCAATTGCATGAGTATGGGATCATATTGAAAAATGGTTTCCAGGAAGGTACAATCCCCTTCCTTTTGTGAGAGGCACCCAGCCACCTTTATTTTTTCCTGGTTTGCCCCAGTTATGTCTGTAAGTTTAGCATATAGGACAGGATAGTTGGAGGAGAGCTAAAGGTTCCCTGGGAGTAACTGAGACCAGCAGTCATTATCTCAGATTGATACCATAGGCGTTTTCTAATAAACTAGGGACATTCTCCATCATGATCAGGTGGTAAAACTGACTGAGTGCCTGTCAACCTTTTTGATGTAATTAGGTGTGAGGGACACTGTGTCACATAGGCATGTAACAGAGGTTGGCAAATGGCCACTTGCCTGATTTTGCAAACAAAGTTGTGTTGGAACACAGCCATGTCCATTTCTTTACATACTGTCTATGGCTGTTTCCGTGCTGCAACCATTGAGTTGAAGAGTTGTGACAGAGACCGTCTGGCCTGCAAAGCCTAAAATATGATCTGATTCTTTACAGAAAAAAAGTTTGCTGGCCCTGTTATATAAGATTGAAGTAGAAGCATTTGGATGGGAGCGTGTGTCCGGGGGTGTGTCTTTCTCACGTTTTGGGGCCCCTTTCCTAGAAGTAGGGACTGTGCCTCCTGAGATGTTTCCTGACATGCCTGGGGAAGCCTGCATTAGCACAAAACTCTTTAGGCAGCTCACATAGCACTTTCTGCTCTCACGTGAGCTTTAATATCCTGTCCTGTGCGTGCTCTCACAAGTGGGTTGCCCAGGAAGCATCCTGAGGCTCGGCCTTCATAGGTCGGGGGTAGGGAATCTTTTGTATATAGAAGAGATCAACCATGTAATGGTAGAAGCATGGGCTTTGGTATCAGGCAAACCTATAGACCTGGCTTCCGATGCTTGCTTCCCACTGAGAGGCTGGGTTACCTTGAGAAAGTTAATTAACTACCCTGAGCTTTGATTTCCTTACTTATTAGTTAAAATCATTAATGCCTTGCAGGATTTTTCTGAGAATTCAATGTATCTAAAATGCCTGGCACATAGTAGGTGTACATAGTAGGTGAATTATTGAAAAAAAACTCAATGGAATGTCCTGATGTATTGTGCTAGCCACTTTTCACATGATCTCACTTGGTCTGATGAGAAGTCAGATAGACTTGTACGTTAACTTGGGTCTGGGCGGCTGGCTCTGGTATGGATTAGAGCCTCTGAGTCAGGCCCCTGGGACACTTTCCCATTAGAGTTTAATGAAAGATTCTGGGTCGAGGAGAGCTTCTGCCCTTGCCTCTGGGGAGGTTGGAGTGGGACTCTGAGAGCCGACTGAGTGAGAGCTCTTCTCAGCTTTCTCTCTCTCAGAGGCAAAAAGGCATCCCAGTTTCTTTTACACCCCAAACATCCTTCTTTCACACTCAGACCCTGTGACGCCAGGTTTGTCTTCTGGCCTGGGGACTGTTGATGTTGGAAAGGTTCCACTGGGCAGCTGAAGTTTTGCAATAACATGACACATATGCCTGCAGACTTATCCTGTCTCCTTCCCTCCTCCTGGAGGTTTTGGCCCTTATTTTTAAGGCTTTGTCATGTGTTCATCATGGTCAGTGTCTCTTTCTGAGTATGTGGCGGGCTCAGCGGCAGCAGGTTTGCCTGTTGAACTTCTGTTTGATTCTCGCCTCCATTGTACCAGGGGTTCTTCTTGCAGCCAGGCGGACAGCACACCTGGCGGCGAACATCCTAGAATTTGAGAGCCAGCATCTTCTCCTATACACGTTGGCCAGAGACTCTGTTCTGCTTTTATAAGAAAACAGGAACTCTTGCTGAGTTTTTGGTATCAGGAGCTAGTGACGAAGGCATTTCTCAATATAACTAGAATTTCAAAAAACTGTAATCATCTATAATACATCTTAGAGAAGAGAGTAAAGAGATTAAGGAAATGACAAAAATTAGGCTTCATCTCATCCTTCATCCATATCTTACTGCTTTGGATTTTACTACATGCAGGCACTTTCCCACGGCTGTGATTGATAAAAGTCTTGTTTTTTTTCTCTTTCTGTATGACAGAACTCTGTGCTTTCTCCTCTGGGTAAATGCCATCTCTCAGGAAATGTGGTCACGTGAGCCTTCGCTCTTTTCTTCTTGCAAACCATGCCCTCAAGGCATGTACGAAGGCCCTTTGCCTCTGTCTCCGCCTGGTTCCCTCCTGTGGCCACTCTGAGGTCATTGGACTTCCCTTCCTCCCCCCCATTTCTTTCTTTCCTTTATCTCCATCTTTTCTAGTTCACTTCCTTCATGATCTGATCTGGGACTCCAAGAAGCCCTAGAACCTGACCCGGTGTGTTAAATCCAAAAGGACCACGCCTTTCCTTCCTTACCTCCTTGCCTGGCAGACCCTCCTTCTGTAATCTGTGAATGCAGCAGCTGGTGGTAACTCTGCTCCCTGGAAACAAGCCATCAGCGGGGACGCAAGGTGGAAATGCATTTCTTATAAGTTCTGCCGTGACAGTGACCCCTGTCCCCCTGGTAAGTGAGAGTGTTTGCCTCTCTCACCATCCACGTCACAAGTAAGCTGTTTACAGCATCCTGCCCTGACCTGCCAGGCTCGGATCGGTGCTCTTCTAGGCCTGCTTTGGGCCCATTGGTCACATTTTTGATGCTCCTCCCTCACCTGGAAGCTCCTGCTGGGATGGCTGCTGCCAGGACTGGGATTTGGGGTCACGGAGGCAACAGCGCCTCCTGGCTGGATCCCCCAGCCCCCAAACCAGTGCTCTTGGCCTGCCCAGAAACCGCGGGGTGATGTAATAACCTTAGGCCTGGAAAAATAAACAGTTCTAGGGGGAAACCAGCGGTAGCTGTTGTAAGCAAATACCTCACAGCCACCTGGAACCTCGCACACCACGTGGCTGGAAGGAAGAACGAGTCATCCACGAACGTTAGCAGCCGCGGATGGGGCTGGGCTCGTGTGCATTTAAAATACCTGTATAAAACCAGATCCTTGATGTTTATGTCTATCATTGGCCTTCTGGACGTCTGCCCATCTATCTTATGCAGGTGTCTTGGTCCACCAGGGCCAGTAGAATAGAGCCGGGGACAGGCATGGGTGGCCATCCCTATGGCTTTCTCCCTGGCAACAAAGGCCTTTCTCAAGTTCTCCCTTTGCCAGGAGGAGCTGAAACACATTCGGAGGCCCCAGAGAGCCTTGCTCCACAGTCCATCTTAACCTGGTTTTAAAATTAGTTTTCCCAGTGGCCTTGCTCCTGCACCCCACGTTGTCTGCTTGGAACACGGAGGTGCAGGGGTGGCTGGGAGGGGTCTGGAACTTGCTCCACCAGCCGAGATTTTATTGAGTATGTATGCTTTGTGGCGTTAAGAGTAAAACCACCACATCCCAATGTTCTCCTTTTGGCCTCTGCTGCTAAAAAAACCTAATTGAAGGCCCTGCCGAGGTATTGTAATTGGCTTCTGCCAATTTGCTAGAAGGCAACTGCTATCTCTGCTTTGGTCTGAGGGTCCTCATTCTGTGTTTATTTGTAAAATGGCTTTGGAAGTAAGCAGGGTATATATCTTATTAACACACGCACATCGGCAACAACATTATTGTTTGGGGGATGAAGTGTGAAGTTATGATACTTTATTTGACAAATTAAAAAATATCTCTTCCATCTCCCCACCTTGGCCCCTGACCCCGCCTTCCTTCTCGCCTGAATTTTTATTTGCTAGCTCTTGTCCTTAAAGGACAGAGCTTATCAGGTCAAGGTCAACAAAGTTACTGAGAAAAACTAGAAAGACGCCAGCTTGCCACTTCTCAGTACTTCTCGTTCCAAAACCACTCTGAAGCGTTTCGTATTCTTTTTGGTGGAAGGGTCATATGAGCTCACTTAATGGCATGAGTCAGGAGAGATGGAGCCTTTTCTAAAATTTGAGTGGCTGTGAGTCAGTGATGCTTTGGGGGAAAAGTTTGAAAAAAGTGCCTACATACTATATTGGGACAATCCATCCTAGAAGAAATATCTTCTGTAGAATTTATATCTTGTTTTCCTCCACTTCTCAGTTTCCGTCTGTGTGGGAAGGACTAGGTCACTGCTTCAGACAACGGTGAACCGTGCATGGCCATTTTAGGTGCCCCAGGGAGAAATTATTTAGACAGGCTGGTTGGTTTGTAATTGTCCCTTACACCCCCTCACCCACTACACTTCATCCCAGCACCGTGCCCTATTTACAGAGCCCCCTGCAAATGCTCCTGTGAGTGGGTGCTTTGGGGACGTGGGGCAGGCGTTGTTAGTTTTTTTCTAGGGGGAGCCTCTGAGCCACAGACGGCTGGACACAGTATGACCGTGGAGGGGGTGCCAGGCATGGGGGCGAATCTGAAGGCCCCCAGCAGCCTTGCCCCTCACTCAGCCGCTTGCTGGTGCTTGGGCTCCCCTGGGGCGGGGGAGGCTGAGCTGGATCCCCCTCTGAGCCATGGGGAAGCTCTGGGCTAGACTGCCGGCCATGGGAACCAGAGCCTCTAGTACCACCGCTTCATTCTATTTTTTATTTTTATTTTTTACATCTTTATTGGCGTATAATTGCTTTACAATGGTGTGTTAGTTTCTGCTGCATAACAAACTGAATCAGCTATATGTATACGTATATCCCCATATCTCCTCCCTCTTGCGTCTCCCTCCCACCCTCCCTATCCCACCCCTCTAGGTGGCCACAAAGCACCGAGCTGATCTCCCTGTGCTATGCGGCTGCTTCCCACTAACTATCTATTTTACATTTGGTAGTGTATATATGTCCATGCCACTCTCTCACTTCATCCCAGCTTACCCTTTCCCCTCCCCGTGTCCTCAAGTCCATTCTCTACGTCTGCGTCTTTATTCCTGTCCTGCCCCTAGGTTTGTCAGAACCATTTTTTCTTTTTTTTTTTAGATTCCATATATATGTGTTAACATACGGTATTTGTTTTTCTATTTCTGACTTCCTTCACTCTCTATGACTGACTCTAGGTCCATCCACCTCACTACAAATAACTCAATTTCATTTCTTTTTATGGCTGAGTAATAGTCCATTGTATATAAGTGCCACATCTTCTTTATCCATTCATCTGTCAATGGACACAGGTTGCTTCCATGTCCTGGCTATTGTAAATGGAGCTGCAATGAACATTATGGTACATGACTCTTTTTGAATTATGGTTTTCTCAGGGTGTATGCCCAGTAGTGGGATTGCTGGGTTATATGGTAGTTCTATTTTTAGTTTTTTTAAGGAACCTCCATACTGTTCTCCATAGTGGCTGTATCAGTTTACATTGCCACCAGCAGTGGAAGAGGGTTCCCTTTTCTCCA
Organism: Balaenoptera ricei; assembly: GCF_028023285.1. Taxonomy (NCBI): domain Eukaryota; kingdom Metazoa; phylum Chordata; class Mammalia; order Artiodactyla; family Balaenopteridae; genus Balaenoptera; species Balaenoptera ricei. The sequence continues at coordinate 156,175,068 of NC_082640.1, forward strand.
CACCCTCTCCAGCATTCATTGTTTGTAGATTTTTTGATGATGGCCATTCTGATCGGTGTGAGGTGATACCTCACTGTAATTTTGATTTGCATTTCTCTAATGGTTAGTGATGTTGAGCATCCTTTCATGTGTTTGTTGGCAATCTCTATATCTTCTTCGGAGAAATGTCTATTTAGATCTTCTGCGCATTTTTGGATTGGGTTGTCTGTTTCTCTGATATTGAGCTGCATGAGCTGCTTGTATATTTTGGAGATTAATCCTTTGTCAGTTGCAAATATTTTCTCTCATTCTGAGGGTTGTCTTTTTGTCTTGTTTATGGTTTCCTTTGCTGTGCAGAAGCTTTTAACTTTCATTAGTCCCTTTTGTTTATTTTTGTTTTTATTTCCATTACTCTAGGAGGTGAGTCAAAAAGGATCTTGCTGTGATTTATGTCATAGAGTGTTCTGCCTATGTTTTCCTCTAAGAGTTTGATAGTGTCTGGCCTTACATTTAGGTCTTTCATCCATTTTGAGTTTATTTTTGTGTATGGTGTTAGGAATTGTTCTAATTTCATTCTTTTACATGTAGCTGTCCAGTTTTCCCAGCACCACTTATTGAAGAGGCTGTCTTTTCTCCATCGTATATTCTTGCCTTCTTTGTCAAAGATAAGGTGACCATAGGTGCCACCACTTCATTTTAAATGAGGAGAAGGAGCCCAGACTAGTAAGGACCTTGCCCAGGGCCACAGGCCCATCAATAGCTGTCGTGTGCCAAGGCCTCTACTTGGTGCTAAGGGGGCCAAGGAAAGAAACAGAAGGAGCATCTAAGGAAGGAGCTGACCATCAGGCAGTGGTGTGTCAAAGGCAGGGGTGGAGGTGTGGTCCACCCCAGAGGGGAGGGATATTCTATCACAGACATTGTATTGAGTTGCTGACATAGTGATCTTAGAAAGTAGAC